>NC_139831.1:3989863-4527363 GCF_963691815.1 Echiichthys vipera
GACAAGTTTTGTTCACTTCCTGTCAGAAACAGAACCAGTTGCTAGGAGATACTGCAGGTGATGTTGGTTACCGCCTTTTCGTCTTTCCATTGCTACTTTTACCGTTTCTTTAAGGAATTCCCTCCTGAAAGAAACACCTGAAAATGTTAATTTAAACGTATGTTGGTTGAGTTGTGAAATGGATTTTTCTTGATGAAGGATGAAGGTTGATGAAGCAGCTGTCTGTTGTTTTGCCCCCAACGTTTGGAACAAACTCCAACCACAAATAAGATGGGCCACTTGTGTTGCTAGGTTTTTTTTAAGAAGCAGCTCAAAACATATGTTTGTGTTTTGAAAGGGAGATACCTCAGGCAGAAACATCAATTTAGAGATTAGGAGTTAGTTAGAGTTTAGGTGTTACATGCACCATAAGACATTCATTGATTCATTCATTCATCTTCAACCGCTTGTCCCTGTCGGGGTCGCGGGGGGGACTGGAGCCGATCCTAGCTGACATCAGGGGTGAGGCGGGGTCCACCCTGGACAGGACGCCAGTCTATCACAGGACACATAGAGACGAACAGAGACAGACAACCATTCACACCTACGGGTGATTTAGAGTCATCAATGAACCGAACACCTGCACGTCTTTGGACTGTGGGAGGAAACCAGAGAACCCGGAGAAAACCCACGCAGACACGGGGAGAACATGCAAACTCCACACAGAAGGGCCCCAGCCGGGATTCGAACAAGAACCCTCTCGCTGTGAGGCGACAGTGCTAACCACCACATAATGCTAAAACTTGTAAAATAAATGTTTTAATGTAAGTATTTATCTGGAAAAGTTTCATGGAGATATTTATTAGGTAACTATTTTTACTCTATTCACTTGTAGTGTCCATATCTTGAAAGCTAAACTACAAACAGGCCTAATGTCAGAACTGTAACTAGGAGGCAATCTGAGCAGACTTTGACAAGAAAAAACACTTGAGCTTTAAAATGGAGTGTGAAAAATGTTAGACTGAGCTGTGACGGATCTTAGTCCTTATATGTCCTGCTCAAAATCACCTTTGTTGATAGGGTCACTGTTCAGAATCACCGTCAAAGGCTGGAAATCTCTACGTCATCAGCAGGTTCTTTCCTATCTATATTCTGATGGATTTTACAGAGGATTGTGTTCATATATCACTCAAAGGCTGTTTTATACAACATTTTAGTCATAAAAACATTTTAAAAGGCCGTTGGCAGTATTTTATGTTTTATGGAGTAATAAAGGGCGATATCTAAAACTCCTTCCGTAAAAACCTTTGACTCTAATATGTCAACAAAATGACACAAGGACTGTGAACATGACTGTATCCAGTGTTCACACTTCAGTTCTGGAAATGTATGCACATGTTGCATATTCCTTAAGATAATGCCTCATTTGCATATTTAAACATAATATTTCAGAAAACTAATCTCATCTTCAGCCTCTTATCCGGGGTCGGGTCGCGGGGGCAGCAGCTTTAACAGGGGACCCCAAACTTCCCTTTCCCGGGCCACATTAACCAGCTCTAACTGGGGGATCCTGAGGCGTTCCCAGGCCAGTGTGGAGATCTAATCTCTCCACCTGGTCCTGGGTCTTCCCCGAGGCCTCCTCCCAGCTGGACGTGCCTGGAACACCTCCCTAGGGAGGCGCCCAGGGGGCATCCTTACTAATACAAAAAATATTTGTCTTAATATAGGTGATCCATTGGGGAAGTTTCATAGTGATATCCGTTAGTTAATTTTTACCCCCTGTAGTGTCTTAACATCATTGTCATTTGATGTTTCTCATACTTACTGTAACTGTTTTATAGCTCTCGCATATAAAAATTGTTTTCAAAATATGAGCACAGCCCTATAAACCCTCCTGGATGGCTCCACCTGTACTTTATTGCTTTTTGGATTAATGCTGCTTTAGTTTCTAGGTTATCTGCAGCCTATTGTGGTCTTATCGAGCAAATTGCTGAGCTGGTACTACTTGTATGTGTTTATCAGTGCAGGATGTTATAAATGACTCAGACTTTGTATTGGGAGCACGGAAGATTTACTTTGAAGAAACCGAATGTAGGATAGAGTTTATTATTTATAGTCTTTGTGCTCCAAACTCACTAATGTCAACATACTTTTATCTACAGTGGTAGTAGAGTAGGTAAAATGCAATGCTGAGCTTTTTTAATTGACAATTCAGTTTGTTCACTATGTTGGTTTTATTGGTGTAGTTTTGGTAATGATACTATTTTATTTATGACTCATCAGATAAGCCCTTAAACCAATTTAACCATATCACCAATGATGTTGTAGTAAAGATAAAGTGTATTGCATGGCAGACCTAATTGCTAGTTCCACTTTGACCTCCTGTGCTAATACACACATGCAGCTGCAAAATCCTAATACCACATGACCTACTTCCTGCCTCAGGTTTATTCACAAATTGATTCATCCAAAACACTTGCTGTGTTTTTAAGATTAGAAATTGAAGCTAAAGACAAATTCATTCATTTATTCATTCATTCATCTTAGGGGTCTTGTTGGGGTCGCGGGGAGGGCTGCAGCTGACATCGGGTGTTAGGCGGGGTCCACCCTGGACAGGACGCCAGTCTATCACAGGACACATAGAGACGAACAGAGACAGACAACCATTCACACCTACGGGTGATTTAGAGTCAACAATGAACCGAACAGCTGCACGTCTTTGGACTGTGGGAGGAAACCGGAGTACCCGGAAAAAACCCATGCAGACACGGGGACAACATGCTAACTCCACACAGAAAGGTCCAGACCGGGATGCGAACCTGGAACCTGGAACCTTCTCGCTGTGATGCGACAGTGCTAACCACTACACCACTGTGTATAATAATAATAATAAATCATCTCCATCTCGTCCTCATAACTGCAAGTGATGTCAAAAGTGGCATCAGGACAACATAGTACCTTCACCTGGTGTTCACTGTGATTTCTCTGACACCAGAAAATAAAATAGACCTGAGCACGCTGTTTCGCTGTCTGAACTTTCTTCTCGTCAGGGTGGTAAAGCCCGTGAAGCAACATTTAGTCTTCAACAGTACAACTCTCCCCTGAAACCCCAGAATGATGAAATACTTTAAGGTATTTGGCGGCTCCTTGCAGGAGGGTGAGGCAGGTTTCATCACAGATCTTACAGAGTGACTCCCCCGAAGCTGTGAAGTTAAATCTTCCCACACCGGAGTGATTGCTCCGGTTAGCTCAGGAGATCAGAGAGAAAAGTCTGTCGTATCAGCAACAAACAGCATCACATTTCACAACGGTTTATCAAGCAATCCGTGCATTTTGTCAGCCTAGACACAGGGAATTGTGAAATTAAAACAACTCACAATTGGCTGTGATTGACATACATAATGAAGTGATATTTTCCTAACAACCGTGGAATATAATTACAGCAGAAAACCCCAAAAATAATCTCCAAGGTATAATCAAACTGCTTTACGTTTATTCTTTGATCTCTGTGGAGGTGCTTGTAACTTCATTTTTGGGAATATTTCGTTCCAATTAAGACGGCACCTCGCCATCTTATACTATGTCCCATTCTTCCACGGTGGGAAATACACACAAGAGGGTTTCTGTGTGCATGTTCTCCCGTGTCTGCGTGGGTTTTCTCCGGGTTCTCCGGTTTCCTCCCACAGTCCAAAGACGTGCAGGTGTTCGGTTCATTGATGACTCTAAATCACCCGTAGGTGTGAATGGTTGTCTGTCTCTGTTCGTCTCTATGTGTCCTGTGATAGACTGGCGTCCTGTCCAGGGTGTACCCCGCCTCACGCCAGATGTCAGCTGGGATCTGCTCCAGCCATCGCGACCCCGACAGGGACAAGCAGTTGAAGATGAATGAATGATGACGCACATTACATTCCGTTGTTATAGGTACAAAAATGCATGAGAACACCCGACAACCGAGTGCAAAACACTAAGAATGACAGAAGTTTTCACTGTTATCCCCATTTCTATGATTCATCTCGTCTCACCCTTCTCTATGATGCTCTGGTCTTTGCCATGTTTTAAAGGTATAAGCATTTTTTGCCTCTAGACTTGGTCCAATCACTTTCAATTATAAAAGTTATAGTTTCATTATACGCAGGCCTTAAAGCTGTGTTCAAAGATGTATCCCAGTCCCGGTTTTGGCACAGGGAAGAGCTTGAGTATCAACTTTTACTGCAGCGCACAACATCCTATAGCATCACAGTCCACTGGCCACAAAAATATGCACAAACACCTAAAGGGAAAGCGAGGTATAGCACCATTTCTACCGTTTACAATTAATTTTAAAAAGTATTGTAGCTGCGATATCTTTTGAGAGTTATCAAAACGTGTCTTAAGTATAACCTGCTGTGTCTGTATAGCATCTGATAAACCTTCAAACTGAACCTCCTGATTTGCATTTTATCTTCTGATCAGTAGCCTGTAGCAACACGCCCACACTACGAGCCCCTGAGGGGCTCTTCTTGAAGGCCATTATCAGTCTGAATGTGCCTAAATGTGAGAGTGCCAAAGCATTTGAGACTGTTATTGTGATGAGAGCTTGCAAAAATGAACCTGAGTCGACTTCTGAACAGTTACCCTATCAACAATGGGGATTTTGTGCAAGACATACAAGGACTGAGATCAGTCAAACTCAGCCTAACAGTTTGCACACTGTTAAAGTGTTTTTTCTCCTCAAACTTTGCCTAGGTCGCCTCCTTATAACAGTGCTGTAATGACGTTTAGGCCTGAATGTGGTTTAGCCCTTCAAAAGGCCACATGCTCACTTCACAAATGTTACATTATCAGGTCTTTTAGAGGACCTTCAGCTGACATGTTAGACCTTGGCCTCTGATAATCTATCAGCCTCTCCTCTCACTGCAAGGTGCATTACAACAAGCTCATGAAACGCCCTGGAGCAAGGCATTCACCGTAAGAAGCTGGCATCTCCCTCTCTCTTTGATGTGTGCAGACTAATAAGGATACAAGAAACAAATGTTGGTGTGGTGTGTTAGTGAATGAGTCCATGCTGAACTAGAGTGTTCTTTCATTGTGTGATCAAGAATCAGCCAAAAGGACGGACACACACTACAATTGTTGGGCGGATTTAGATTTGAATATTTGTGGTTTCCAGAGCAGGCCAGTGAACTTTGTATTAGCTATTTGTTATCATTTATCTACATTTATAAGCAGATATCTGTTTTTAAAGACGCCATCCCTCAACTCAGACTCCATTCTAATGTCTCAAGTTGATGATGAGGACATAAACATTGACCGCCACTTGGAAGAAGAAGTCCCGGCCTGATATCCGCTGGCTGGACTGGAAAACTGAAATATTAGCCTTTGCCTTTGGTTTGCTTCCTGGCATAGTTGCTAAAAGTAATACAAATTAAGATGATTTGAAACATGTTTTTACGAGAGGGGTCTTTCGATGCCACACATGCGAGCAGAAATATAAACAGTATATGATATTAAATTGGCCACGAACCACAAGGAAACGGAACGTGTATTTACTGGCTACAGCCCCTTTTCCAGCTTGATGCTTTGACGTTTGTTGCCGGTAACTTTTTTGTCATCTCAGCCAAAAATTCTGTCCATCTCCATTTTGGTTTTAAAGCTTTAAAGTTTAAAGAAAGACTGAATAAGTAACAGATACAAAAAAAAAGAAATAACCACCGTTACACTGTTACAAGCCTCCATGCTGCTTTCTCCTGTTCACTTACCCTGTTTTAGTAGTAGTAGATATAGAGCAGGGGGGGGGGGGGGTCAAAGTGATCCAGTAAAGGGCCGCTGTTGCTGCAGGTTTTCATTCCAACCAAGCCAAAACACACCTGACTTGAGTCATGCAATCACCTGAACTGTCTTCACACAGTTGATTTGTTGGATCAGGTGTGTTCTTGCTTGGTTGGATTGAAAACCTGCAGCCACAGCGGCCCTTTACTGGATCACTTTGACACCCCTGATATAGAGTCTATCGCCTACTTTTAGCGGGTTTTCCCAGGTTTAAAGAACCCTCATAAAACCTGCATACACAGGCTCATTTTGGTGGAAAACTGCATAATTGTAGTGTGCACCTTTTGAAAGGGGTCACACCTCTCAGTCGAACACACATACACAGAAACCCTGTTTTTTAAAAGAGTGTGTACAGCAATAAACCCTGTTATTTATTTATGTCTATCACCATTCATCAGACTGCTGCAAACAGAAGGTCCTTCAACTGCTAAGAGTAAATTACAACAGCTAACACATGGACAGAGGAGAGGGGGGGGGGGGGGGAGTCATGTGTTGTATTGATTTGTGAGCCTCTTGTGAATATACACCGGGCTAATTAAACGCTATAAAACTATAAAAACGCTGTAAGTAAAACTGAAAGTACACATGGTTTACAGCCCATAAACCAACAACACACACACACACACACACACACACACACACACACACACACACACACACACACACACACACACAAACAATGTTTGTTTAGTTTGAATCTATTTAGTTTGGATCCGTCCCGTTTACTCAGACTAAATTAGATCAGATCCAGTTTAAGCTCATGGGTCCATTTTATTTACATTAATAATATCCTATATTCTTTTCGATATGGACGAGACAAAGAAGGTGAAACTAGTCAATAAAGAGCGGGATCAGAGTCAAAAGAGGAATGAGGAGGTGAAGAAAGAGGTGTGGAGGATGAAGAGGCATGTTGAGGAAATTACCATACGATAAGGGAAAAGGAGGAGGGGTCGAGAGCGGAGAAGACAGGAATGGAAGGGGAAGGGATGAAGGAGGAGGGGAGAGATTGGAGGTGGAGTGTCTAAGAGGAGAGCCGGATGGATGTTTAAGGAAAAGGGGGTAGAGAAGGGGTGAAAGGAGGTAAAGTGGATATAAATAGAGGTGGGCCAAGGACAAGCTGGAGGTGATGTCCCCCTCTCTTGCTCTCTCTCTCCCTCGTCCATCCCTCCATAAAGCTTTAATCTCTCTGGGTTGAAGGGATCAGATGTCAACCAGAGTACTCTTAGTGAACGGTGGGAAAAGGATCTGTCAGCACACACACACACACACACACACATACACACACACACACACACACACACACACACACACACACACACGCATGTACAGTGCACACTGCTATTCACTCCCGGTCATCCAGGTACACACATGTTCATACATCCCCACAGACACACAGAGATGCTCACATCAGCTCTGTCGCCATCCAAAGCCACACGTTCTCCACCAGTAAATAATCCACCTGCCGTCCACCCAATTAAATGTTTTTTCCCACTTACCCTCAACCAGTTCCTTCATTACTTTTTTAATTGTGTAAGCTAACTGTATGAGCAGAGGTCTGCTTGAGCGTGTGCCAGTGCCACAGAGGTAAGCCAAACACCATGCATGTGAATGTTCACCGTTTTTAACAAACTGTAGTTATAATGCTGTGGTCACACTGCCCACGATGAACGTGGTAGAAGCAGCGCAATTACATACACGATTGGAACGCGTTCCTTGCTGTACTTGCGTTACCCGCAAAGATCAATATTTGCGTCCAACGCCTCTAAAGTGAGTAAAAGAGTTGAAAATATCACATGACGCTGTGCGCGTAAGCCAATCAGCTTTGAGACTGCGGTCATTGCAGATTGAAGCGTATCCCTGTTTGATCTACAGGAGAGGAGGCGTGTTACTCGCTTTTCTTGCGATCTCATCGCGTCTCTCGCGTGCGGTGTGATCACAGCTTAAACCTGACAGAGGAAGCAGAACTAAACACTAAGCTTCTGAGGTCATCCATGAAGCTGCTGATCCTGGTGCCTAAATGCACACATACAAACACTCATTACTAAATGAGGAAGCAGCGGACAGCAGCTCTGCCCGGCTCTCTTCATATTTTATTGAAGGTCATTCATATTTTCCTTAATGATGTATTATTTCACCCACGGCTGTTAATCAGAATGTTTTCTTTACGCTATGACCCTGTCCTCCCAATCAACGGATTATATCTAAGACAGATAGAGATAACAGCAAGCTGCTCATTACCAACACACAGACCCTTAAACAATGTAATTTATCAAGTTCTACAGAAAAATATCCGCCTTTTATTAAATAAATCATGTTCTCTCTTATAATACCACCTGCCAGTTTAGATGTACTGGCATCTATATTTACAGCAGCAATGCAGTTATGCATTCACACTCTCTGTCATTGTTTGTCTCACACACTGCAGTGTGTCCCCCCTCTCATGTGACTCAAGGACAAGTATCAGTGGCCGAAGGTCAGCTGGTTCCACATGAGTGGCCGACATTCCTGTTGTGTCACACTCAGCTGTGTGTGTGTGTGTGTGTGTGTGTGTGTGTGTGTGTGTGTGTGAGGCTTGGTTAACCTCTAGGCAACATTTGCATTTTTACACAGCAGGAGCATGGCTGTGACTTTGAAGGGGACTCTCTCTTTCTCTCTCTCCCTCTTTAGTTACATTGTGTGGGTATGTGCGTGTGGAGAACCGTATGTGTGTGTGTGTGTGTGTGTGTGTGTGCGCATGTGTGTGTGTGTGTGTTGGCTCTGGTTCCGTGGCTTGTCGCAAGTTCCCATTAGTGATGCTATTGATCAGTGTATGGTATTACACGTGACAGTGTGTCTGTGTGCGTGTGTGTGTGTGTGTGTGTGTATTTAGCTGATTGAGATTGCTTGGGTTTCGTTGTCCATTGGTATGCATGTTGGACGGACAGTGTGTGTGTGAGAGAGAGAGAGAGAGAGGGAGAGAGAGAGAGAGAGAGAGAGAGAGAGAGAGAGGGAGAGAGAGAGAGAGAGAGAGAGAGAGAGAGAGAGAGAGAGAGAGAGAGAGGTGATGATAATAAGCCTCCATCTAATTCTGCTGGTACCAAGGCCATCTCAAGGCCAAATCACCTTCCTCTGGAGTGTTCTCTTCTGGATCGATGCTCTCCCGCAGAGGAGGAGCAGAAGAAGAAGTGCTGTGGTCGCAGTGATGGAGGAAAGCTTAGCTCACTTTGCTTTGATGTAGATCACAGAGGTTTGACCATATTTTAAAATCTAGATTCTTATTTCTAAAAATGCTTTTCTGATGGATGAAAACTGGACCTCTGAATCGTGAACACACAGTGCTGTCAATGTAGCAGCAGTCTTCCATGAAAGAGGGACCTTGACACGACTCACATTACTCTTTTTTTCTCTGGCTCTTGCTGCATCAACACAGGAAGGATTTACTCACTGTACTCTGATGTGAGACATAACTGGCCGTTAAGCTAACTGGAAATGCTTTATCTCTAGAACTAGTGAATTATAGGAGTTAATTTGATTTTGTAGAAGCCAAACCAAGATGAACAGATTCTTAGCTTTGGGGGCGGCTAGTGTGATGGATTCAGGAACTCATAGTATTTAATCAAGATTCCTTGTACGTATTGTATTCAAATCTAGCTCGTTTGGACCAGTTGTTTTGGAACCTAGAGCGTTTCACACCTAGGTTAGGTTCATTTGGGCGTATAAGGACACAGCGATCGCACTTGGGTGCGAGGCAAAACAAGCAGGCAGAGGTCGCCTCCTTTTGAACTCTGGAGCAGTTTGTTTGAAGTCAGAGGACCGTCCATCCTGCCAGCAGAAAGAACTAGGCTCAATCTAATCAAGTTTACCTGAACAATTAGAACAATTGTCATGCAAGTGTGTGGCGTTATGCAACCATCAGAGCTAATCTGCAATTGGGAACTCTTGAGGCGTCACGTCTTCTTATAAGATGCATCAGGACATTGTTTTCTAGACTCACTGTAGATGCCTGCAGGAGCTAGATAGTTTGTTGAAGTCCCAGTCGGCAACATCCGTTTGATCATATGCATTAAGCCGACGCTATGCTCCGATAGAACCACACTAATCATCCGGTTTCAGAAAAAAAACACTCAGTGCAGAGCTGACTGTCAGCTTACAGTTCATGCACACGCCACAGATCCTTCCTCTCTACTCGCGCATGTTACAATATCACAGGCACGCGCCTCAAGCTAGGCACACGCTTAATGACATTAGCAGTTGCTATCTATGAGTGAGTTAGCAAGCCTACCTCAATGTAGTGTGTACTCCATGCTGTTTATTGATGAGAGAAGACACGGGCGCGTTCACAGAAATATGGTGCACGTGCACTGACGAGCCCTCGATGGAAGATAGCGAAGGAGCTTGGTGGTAGAGTCAACTCATCTGCCAGACTTAGCGACTGCAGGTTTAATTTCATATCAGAGACGTTTGGATGGTGAAGAGCAGAATCTAAAAAATAATCGAACGTTGCCATATCCCACTCACCGGTCACACCATAACAAACAAAGCAAACGAACTGCAGGTCTGAAAACGCCCTTAGTTTAATGTTAGTTCTGCTAGTAAATGCACATGGCTCCAAGGATCTAAGTCAGTCATTGAGTTCAGATTTTTCTAGATGAGTATGAGTATGAAGAGCAGTGTGGGCTTTAGGTAATGCTAGCAGGGTTCTTTGATGATCAGGTTTGACCTTTTGACTTCAAGTTCAGTCTAGCTGTTTGCTAGGTCGTATGAATGCCTCTATGTCTCACTGTGTCTGTCTCATCAGATCAAAAAGAAAAGTCATATTTTATGAGAAGCCATAATATGCAGCCTAATGAATACAAATGATTCTGATTTCACGGTGCTTAAGCATGGTGTTATACCAACTGTCCTTGTTGTGTGAGTCCAACATGGTGTCCTGACTCGTAAAACCACAGCTGACCTCCCTCAAAACGGTATAAACACCTCAGTTTACCTCTCGTTGACCTTTCACTGCTTGCATCAAATGTAATTTCTTCAGAACTGATGCAGGGGTTCTTGCTTTTACCACACCGTGCCTAATGAGGGTCAGTGGGAGGCCGCTACCACCCTGTGAGGCTTCCTCTAGAGAGTTAATATGCATACACACACCCAGGAGGTTACTGATGGGAAAAATAATGATGGAATATTCCATGTGTAATTTCGGAGGGCAGGATGGGGAGCGCAGGTCCCATTCCCCATTCCCCATTGTGCTGCATGGTCTATACCATCTAATAAAAAGATTGACTCTTATCTCCCAAGTGGTTTTAAAGGGCATGGAGATGACCGCAAATGTTTAAACAGACCTATTCCATGTTATGCAGGGGAGAAAGGTATGAAAACAATTTTGACAGAGATTCAAACCTACAGATTGAGTGATACTGTGGATGAAAATACCTATACCATATATACCATATATCATTTTTGATCTCTAAGGCAATGACCACAGATCAAAAGGCCACTGCATGCAATTGGATAGAACTACAACCTTTCAGAGTAACGGCAAACAAGACTACAGCGTGCAGAGATGAGCTGTGATTCAGCAAATCCTTTGATAAGTGTTACTCCAAAGGTTGTCAGGCACATTTTCCTTTAAAGCACGCACAGAGAGTTTTGTCTTGATGTTTGATATTTAGGTTTAAACAATAATCTCTGGTTGACTTTCTAGGAAAAACCAAACCAAAAATGTCGCTATCAACGCGACCAAGACGACGATGTAATGCTAACAAAAATGACTGAATGCTACGTCCTAAATCGCTAAAATAAATGCAGTGAATACGTCAGAAAATTCTCAGCCCTGTGTCCTTCCTAAACCGAGCAAAATGACTCTGCCTTCCTTATAAGGGCATTCACTAGGGCCGAGTGTGACATCGACCGACACCTATTTCTCAGGTAAAACAAAGGTAAGAAAAATCCTTAGAAAACCAAATAGTTATTAGGTACATTTTTCATTAATTGTGTAGTGGTTAGCACTGTCGCCTCACAGCAAGAAGATTCCCGGTTCACGCCGGCTGGGCTCCTTCTGTGTGGAGTTTGCATGGTATCCCTGTGTCTGCATGGGTTTCCTCCGGGTTCTCCGGTTTTCCTCCCACAATCCAAAAGACATGCACGTGACACCAAAACTCTAAAATCGCCCGTAGGTGTGAATGGTTGTCTGTCTTTGTTCGTCTCTATGTGCCCTGTGATAGACTGGCGTCCTGTCCAGGGTGGACCCCGCCTCACGTCAGATGTCAGCTGGGATCGGCTCCAGCCCCCGCGACCCCGACAGGGACAAGCAGTTGAAGATGAATGAATGAATAATTTCTACCATAACTCAAAACAAAGTTACTTTACGTAACGTACGTATTGTAAACAAAAACAATCTAAATGGCTCCAACAAGCTGTGATGGTGTAACATCAACATGTCTGTGAAAGAGTGTTGGACGTTGTTTCAACAGAAAGTTTCAGTTGCAGCCATCTTGCTTTTTAATAATGCCTCAGAGTCGCTGCTCCTAAGACATGTTTATGCTCTTCGTAGTGTCCTCGACGCGTGGGTGCACAAGCACAAATTGACGTCACACATTTTGTGGTTATCACAAAGGCTGAAAACCACCCCATATGAGGTAAATGGTTGTGATTGGCACAGCCAGGATCTGGCTGTATATCTGCCTGAACGGGAGATGGACCAGACATATCTGCCACGGCAAATAAAACTTGAGGCTCACAGATTTGTCTGGTTCCAAAGATATGAGGTTGGTTCAATCCATTCACAAAACACGTTTGTTTCTTCTACTGTTATCCAGCCTTGCAGACACTTCAAGTTATATTTGCCCGGGTTTTAACACATTCAGTACATCTCAGGTACTTTTGCCTCCACTCCACTCCCAGACAACCAAGTAGATGAATTCACTGGATAATTGAAAACTTTCACCTAGTAGATAAATAGTCAGCGGACCAGCAAAGTGCTTGGAATTCACCCACTGGGAAGCTTCGATATGATGAGTCAATCCATCATCATTATTATTCATCCAGTACTTGTCAAGATATTTGACTGAAAATTAAAATTTGTTGGAGGAGAAGTCAGGGGATCACTACAGTCAGTGGGATTTGTCTCCTGGGGACCGAATATGTGTGCACAAACTTTGATGACAATTTCCCCGTGGTATCAAATCGTCATAGAGAATCATGTATTTTCACTGGTATAGGCACGGACTACTGGATTTTTGGTATTGGTAGTAGACATCTCTGGTAAAAATGATTTCCGAATCCACTGACATGAGGAAGTTGTGATGTCGGCCCGGTAGTTTTCCTCTCGTCGTCCTCCTCCCTCAGACTCTTCGTATTGCTCCCATACAACTCTGTTATGACAGTTGGTATGGAGGAATTCAAAACAAGCACGCCCCCAGTCTTCCCCATGGGCAGGCAGCCTCCATAACACACACACGCGTGCGCACACACACACACACGCACGCACGCACACACGCATGCACGCACGCACACACACACACCTATGCATGCACAGGGTCTTATACAGACATACATGTAACGGTCACACCGACGTGCAAAATAATTGAGACACACACACACACACTCTCCCTGCAGCCCCCACCTCTTGTGTTTTCATAACGCGGTGTAAAGGTTAAGGCTGGCTCTGCTTGTTTAACGTGCACACACACTGACACACACCGCCGCTGAAGTGGAGAAAAACAAAAAAGTCCTAACGCTTCCTTTAACCTCTGGCAGGTGTAGGGGAGGGGCCATGGGTGGATGTATGGATGTAGGGGATGATAGGCTGCACAAGAGGCTCGAGCCCTCAGGCGAGGGCCAGGCAGGGAGAGGGGAGGGGGGAAATTCAGGTTATAAAAGTTAAAGGGTCAGTTCACTCAAAATGTGTTAAGTATGTTTTCTGACATATAAAATAGTTCCAAATGAGAAATGTTGACTGCTGGGTCTTTTTAAAGTGTTTTTTTCTTTCAGTCAATATCTTGTTCCCTTATTTCTTGAGTTTTCAGTCATTACGGAGTCTCCCACACGTCAATACTGTTCATACTGCTCATACTTCAGACATACTACTATGTACATTACTCTGCACTTTACTGTGTTCTGCACTTTGGGTTGTCTCAGCACCTGTGCTCTGTGCAATGCCAGTAAAGTTGAATCTAATCTCATTTAACTGAAAGTTTAAAAATGGCTACCTGTGTTATTGACAGAGATGTTACCTCATCAGATTAAGTAGAGACAACAGGACGGAGGAGAAGAAATAGATAGGCATTGAGATGCGTCAGTGGAGGTCAGACGGACAGATGGTCGGAGAGATTTAGCTTCCAGTTTCCGCTCAGACAATCGGGTTTTTACAGTAAGAGTCAGATCTCTGAGTGAATGTTTGCTGCACAAAAGCAGCACTCAGCTAACCTTTTCATATATAATAATGTAAACTTCTCATGTCTTGTTAGAGTAAGTGGGTCCCACGGGAGAGGAGGCCATAATGCATGCTGGTGGCATTTACGTATGTGTGTGTGTGTGTGTGTGTGTGTGTGTGTGTGTGTGTGTGTGTGTGTGTGTGTGTGTGTGTGTGTGTGTGTGTGTGTGTGTGTGTGTGTGTGTGTGTCTGTGTGTGTGCGTGTGTGTGTTTTGTGTAGTCAGTGTGCATGAACTGTGTTTGTCTGCATAAATGTGAGCAAATTTCAGTATCAGTGTCTGTGTGTGTTACCAAACTCGAGCAGGCATCTGTGTGAAGGTCACTGTGAGTGTGTGTGTGTGTGTGTGTGTGTGTGTGTGTGTGTGTGTGTGTGTGTGTGTGTGTGTGTGTGTGTGTGTGTGTGTGTGTGTGCGCATGTGTGTACCTGTGTCATTGTGCTCATAAGATATACTCTGCAAATAGCAGCGGGCCACAGCAAAGAGTGGGCACCAGCCGCTGCTCCCTGTGGTATGATAGAGATACAACACACACACGCACACACACACACACACACACACACACACACACACACACACACACACACTGTCATTCCCTGGCTGAGAATAATAATACAACTGCCAGACAAATGGAGGAGACAACTGAGTGAAGATAATGGCAGTGGGGAAAAAAAAGTGGAACACACAGAAAGGGATGTCGTTGATGCTGTTGATGGTGTGTGTTGACCGCAGCAATCATTTATTTATTTATTCATGTGTTTTTAGATCAGGTTGTTTCCCGTACTTTTTATTCATCCCAATTACCTGCATCCATGTGTCTGTCGGTGCTTCGCCACACTGTATTTCCCCCCTCCTCCCCCAATTGTTTTGCATGTACTTGTGTATGTATGTACACTATATAGTCTGAATATGTTCACTTGGGTTTCTTACACTTGTTTTATCACCTTATAGACATTTTCAAAATTGTGAACATAAACATTCTAAATGTGCAATAGTTGCATTTCCTGTGTATGACATAAACTGACAGGAAGTCAACAACGGCCAAGGCTGTTGCCTAGCAGTGGAAAAGGTCTATAAGAAGGCCCATGTCTACCCACCCAACAACCGGTGTTGGGGAGTAGTCGACTACGTGTCGTTAAACTTCAGGGTCGGATGGAAACTCAAAATGAGTTTTAATGATAACAATAAAGGTATTTATCATGTAAATACATAAGGCATAACTTGTATTGCCAGTCATAGACAAGTCAGTTTGTTGGACTTGATCCAATATAAAGGTCAACCATAGAAACTTTGCATGGCCTGGGGTCATGAAGTGATGACAGTGACCGGCAGCTAACGCACTTATCCTGAGTGGATCTCTGGTTCTGTTGATGATGCCTGCTCGCTTGTCTTTACTGGCTGCTGTGTGGAGGATTTGCGTCGTATAAACTGTGAATTAATTTCTTTGATTGATTTGTTTTCCATTTGCAATATTGCCATTGTTTGTGAGGTAGCCCACTGACATACAAACTTGAGTTTATAATAGACGGTGATATTGCAATATTGACTTTAGGGTCGTAAATAAAACTCCTGTCTTGCTCACAGCCTATTTAAATAATGATCCGTGTGTGATATTGACTTTATGGGAAACCCAACATGACTGTTGGCACATATAAAACAGGAAGTTCCATTCACAGCACATCTCCCCGACCCCGTTTCTAGTAGCCTTCAGAATCAATGTTAAAGTTTTACTGCATGTCTGAAGGGCCTGAGCAGGCCTGGCTCCCTCCTACATTTCTGACCTTCTCCTTCCATGCATTCCTGTTCACACTGAGGTCTGATGACCAGTTGCTGCTGACTGTCCGTGGTGCCTGGCTGGACACAGATAGCAGCAGGAGGCCAACGGAGATCTGGAATAGCCTCTCTGGGCCTCTTTTGAACCTCTATTAAAGATGTTTTCAATTGCCTCTGAACTAGTGTTGTGCGTGTGTGTATGCTAGCAGGTGGATCAGTGTGAAAGGTCAGACACTCCAGCGATGCTAAAAATGAAACTGAAACACATAGCATGCTTTTGGTGGTTGTGACAGCACTCTTAGCACCTCCTCTCTCTCTCTCTTTCTCTCTCTCACACACACACACACACACACAAACATTACTTTTACTCTAACTTGGCATATTCATTCCTTCATCTCCCGCAAAAAGAAACTATTTAATATTTAATGACGACGTTGATGAATCCTGTGTGTGTGTGTGTGTGTGTGTGTGTGTGTGTGCGTGCAAATCCTGCATTAATGAGAGTCAGTGGAGACGTGTGTCTGTGTTACTACACACACAAACACACACCTCCAGTCTCTCAGCACTGTAACTTCAAAACAGCGTGAGTTCATATTTCAGGCATGAAAGGCATGAGACGCCTGACCTGTGTAGTTTCAACAGTGACAAACACGCACGCACACAAGCACACACACACACACACACACACACACACAGCTTATCTTTCATGTTTTTTCTATCAGTCATTTGTTTTTCCAACTTTCTCACACGCTCCGTCGCTCTCTGATGCTACAGCAACATCATTGCTTGAACCCTGACAATCTCAGAAGTCTTCTTTAAATTTGTCACCTATGTAGTTACAAATGTCATTATTTTTTTTGACATGGTACATATGGTTTATAGAGACCGTCCTCACCCACATAACAACCTAATCGCTTGATTGTTAAAGCAGTTATAACGACCCATATTCCCATTTGTTGTTGGTGATGCCCTCGAGTGGCTGCAGTAATCATTGCGGGAGCAAACAAGGAAGTAACATGATGCACTGTAGTTCGGGGAGCCCCAAAACTGTATTAATAAGAAGATTGGGGTGGAAGATGGGTCAAACAAACAGGGGTTTCACCGTGGAGAGTTCATGTACAGTGTGAAACCAAGACAATGGTGACATTTTTTTAAAGTTGATTAGCACTGTTGCCTCACAGCAAGAGGGTTCCTGGCTCGAATCCCGGCTGGGGCCCTTCTGTGTGGAGTTTGCATGTTGTCCCCGTGTCTGCGTGGGTTTTCTCCGGGTTCTCCGGTTTCCTCCCACAGTCCAAAGACGTGCAGGTGTTCGGTTCATTGATGACTCTAAATCACCCGTAGGTGTGAATGGTTGTCTGTCTTTGTTTGTCTCTAAGTGCCCTGTGATAGACTGGCGTCCTGTCCAGGGTGTACCCCGCCTCACGCCCGATGTCAGTTGTGCGCGACCCTGACAAAGACAAGCGGTTGAAGATGAATAATAATAATAATAAACCAATTTCTGCCTGTGACGCAGTTACGTCCAAGACTCATTTTGAGCCAATCCATGTTTTGTTTTTTTAACCCTAGTGTTCTTGTTGCCTAAACAAAAACACAGAGTTCTGTTGTAAACTTAAGTAGGTCTGTAAAGTCCAGCTCAGACCCAAGATTCACTATAATACAAGGTGAAACTTTGCAACGTGTCGCGTTCTGAAACCTGCCATTTCACACTGAAGAGACGAGACGGTGTATCATCTCCATAGCAACGACTCTCTGTACTTCTGTCCTAACTTATGACTTTTTTATTAGGCTAGCTGGATATTATTTGTAGCATCATAAAAAATAGATTAGGACAGTCATAGTGAGACACCCATTTTCAGTAGTGATGAAATGGCGTTTTATTTCAATTCACTGCTTTGTCAGTCACAGCGCTCCTTCTTCTTGTTAAGTGCATAGATCGCTCGCCCATTTCTCTCTTTGTCTCTTTTTTCTCGCTGAGTCTCTGTTCGGAAACCGCCAAATCACCCGGCTGACAGTTTGTAAGCGACTTGACCAGCAGACTTTGCTACAAGCAAAATGCAACTGGGGGCCATTTAACAGAACGGTCTTTTTTTGGAGTCAATCGCCTTAATCGGTCACTAAGGTATGAGGATGTGTTGGGTATATCAGCTGGTTCTAGTACTCCATAATTTTATTTCTATTTCGTATCTACCTTGTTGAGTATCCTTCAATGTTGAGTTGACGGCTTTCTCTCAAATGTAAGAATTTGCTGCCTCCCTGTTTTACATCATTGTGAAGAGAATATATTTGGGCTTTCTGGCCATTGGTCCGACTCAAAGTGTTTATTTAGACGATGATGATTAGGGATGGCAATATGTCATTATTTTTTATAGGCGGGGGCGGCAGTAGCTCAGTCCATAGGTGACTTGGCTGGGGACCAGAGGGTCGCCGGTCGGAGCGTGGACTGGTGGCTGGAAAGGTGCCAGTTAATCTCCACTGCTGAGGTGCTGTTGAGCAATGCACGAACCCCCAACTGCCTGGGGCGCTGGTCACTGGCAGCCCCCTTGCTCTGACATCTCTCCAATAATTGCATGTATATAGGTCCTGTCTGTGCATGTGTGTGTATTTTGGGCCTGTGTGTGTGTATCATGAATAATGCTGCGGGACTAATAAAGGAATTATTTTTCTTCTTCTTAAATGAAACCTTAACGAAAACGTGTTCATAGTTTAATTGTTCAGAGGACTCTTGCTTCATTTTGTGCACGTACCTGTCATTTCGGGTAATGTCTTGGAACCAAAGTAAAGTCAAATTAATATCTCTGGTTTATGAAATTCTTCCATACACTTGCTTTCAGCTGTGTGTGTGTGCATGTGCACGATGGCCACCCAGCATTTCCTGCCTCTGAGCCTGTCTTTTTGTGTTTCTCTATCCTCCTCTCTGTGAGTTCCTTTCCATTATAGCGGAACTTTATTACACTAAATATTTCATCTCTCTCCATCCGTCTCTCGCTTACTCTGAAGTTTCAGCCGTACAGACTCTCAGCACCATTTAGATGCTGGTGCCGCTCCTCTCTCTCTCTTCTCTCCAGTGGAGCTGTGACTCAGAGTAAAGCAGAACTTCAATGTAAACCTCAGATGACTAATACATCCATAGCAGGCCTGCTTTTCCTCTTCACCACCTCCTCCTCATCCTCCTCGTCTTTTCACTCACCTAAGCTCCCCTTCACCTGCTTTTTACCTTTCCACTCCTCCGTCGCCCGATTCAGACAGACTCAACAAACAGAGTTAAACAGTAGCATGAAATTCAATTCATTTCCTGTGTAGAAAAAAGCCCTGAGAACACTTTTGGCTTTCAGCAAATATCTTACATCATGCAGCAAACAAACGATCTCAAGTCTTAATTTCAATGGATAAAAAGAAGAAAAACACACATCTTTGCATGTTAAAAGACAGCAGTGACTTTCAGACACACTTGAAAATATGTACTGATGAAATCAATCATTTTCCGCTGCGTATCACTTCTTTGCCCAGCTACCTCCTCCGTCTCCTCACGGGGTGTCCAAGAGCATTCCCATGCCACATAGTATATTATCCTGCCTGCATTTCTGCACCTGCCTCAGGGCCTCCTCCCAGTTTTACGTGTGTGGAATACCCAACCTCCCTCTTCAAAACTCAGGATCCTTTGACATCATTTGTCAATGCTCTGGGTACTCTGCTCTTCAAACCAATGATGCTCCACCCCAGTCACTGTTTTAAACACGTTAGTGTTGTGAATTGAAACAAAACTCGTTTTGGCAACAAAACCTCTCAGGTAGGCAAAGAAGAGGGGAGTTGTGTAGAAGTGTGTTTGTAATGTACAGTGCCTATAGAAAGTCATGATACCCTTTTAAATTAGACTGGAAATGATAATATGTATAAAAATATATAGTTTTCCAACGTGACTTACACATTTCTCCTTACAACATATGAATAAAAAATGAAAATCTAGAATAGCAGGGTTGGGAAAGTGATGAGTCCCAATCCCACGATTGGGAAAGTGATGAGTCCCCAGATTTAAAACTTTGTGGAGGCGCCTTTTGCTTTAATTACAGCCATCAGTATGTTTGGATTTGTCTCTAGCAGCTTTGTGCACCTAGATTGGGTTATATATTTCCCCGTTCTTCCTGCAGAGCTGTTCGAGTTCAGTCAAATTCTGTGTTGAGCGGTAATGGACTGCACTCTTCAAGTCCATCCACAGATGTTCTGTAGGATTTAGGTCAGGGCTCTGACTCGGCCACTCTAGGACATTCACCTTCCTGTCCTTTAGCCACTGTGCTGTTTTAATGGCGGTGTGTTTTGGGTCGTTGTCATGCTGGACGGTGAACCACCTGCCCATTTTCAAGTGTGGAACAGAGGGCTGCAGGTTTTCCTCAAGAATGTGGGTGTACTTGGCAGCACCCATTTTCCCTTCAATCCTGACCAAGTGCCCAGTCCCTGCTGAAGAGAAACAAGCCCACAACATGATGCTGCCACCACCATGCTTCACTGTAGGGATGGTGTGTTTTGGGTGGTGTGCTGCCTTTGGTTTCTGCCAAACATAGAGCTTGGAGTTCAGCCCAAAAAGTCAGAATCTTCAATATGTTTTTTGCGAGACTCAGTGTGACATTATTTCAGAAGAGGCTTCTTTCTTGCCATCCTGCCATACATGTAGAATTAGTGAAATTGTTGTCACATGCACAGATCGACCAACCTCTGCCATTAAGACTTGTAGCTCCTTCAAGGTCACCATGGGCCTCTTGGTAGCTTCCCTGATCAATCTTTTCCTGCCTCGGTCATCCAGTTTGGAGGGCGGCCCGATAAAAAACGTGACTATTTCAAAAGGGTATCATAACCTTCTGTGGGCACTGTAACTACATTGACACAAGGGACATTACCAGGACATGAACTGGGGAAATAGTCATGTGTTTGTTTGATCCATCCACCACCCCAACCTGCATCCTTTTTCCTGGATGCCGGGAGTGTCTAATTCACTATATGTCCACAGATACTGTCAGTAGACCATAACTCAATTTTTAGGTTCATAAATGTGAAGATGTACCCAAAAATCTGAACATATTACACACAAACACGGTCATCGGGCATAGTAAATTGTGCCAGTCAGCACAAAGACTGCACCAAGCCCACATCACACTTGACCTTTTGTGACGTAAATTTGACATGCTGACTTCTGATGATACATATTCTATTCATCCGTTGTGCAGGGTTATGCGGTGGCGAGGGTGTTGAGGGAAGGCCATTTGACGATACCCCAGAAAATCTTCCTCTGTTTCACAAGCTAATGTTGGCAGGTATGATGTTCAGCAGTGTGACATGCTGTATAATAGAAACAGGCTCAAATTGCTAAGTTCTATATATTTGAAAATATTTGGTATAAAGCAGTGATAGTGTCTCTCAATGCTGAATCACTCCCCATCCGTCTCCCTGCCTCTTCAGTTTCTCCGCACCTCCTGCAGAGAGACAAATATGCGGCACGTCTACCGTCGCCATGAACTCCCCCTGCACCTCCTCACTCACACTGCACATGCACAGGTAAATACACACACAGAGTCATTTTCACAGAAACATCTCACAAACACACTCACACTCACAAATGTGCTTACAAAGAGCTATATATCTGTCATATTATTTCACTCTCTCATACACACACACACACACACACACACACACACACACACACACACACACACACACACACACACACACACACACACACATGGATGTGCACATGCACACGCACATGCACATGCACACACAGTTTTCCCCATAAGAGCAGTCCAATCTATTATTGAGAAGTCTGCCTTCATTTCAGGGCCTGAAGGTCACTGGCATCAATAACTCTGCTGGTAGCCACACGACGACCCCACTATACACACACTCACACACTCACTCACAGCTGGTCACATGATGAAAACTGTCAGCGCTAGCAGATCCTGATTCAACAAAAATCTATTGTCCAAACAGTAGGAAGCAACACTTTGGCTCATGCAATACAACTTTTTACTCCTAATTAAAGGAGATTTTTCGACTACAGAGTGCAGATGAAATTATGGAGACGCTGGACTTGTGCCTTTTGGTGTTGACTGTCTTTTGTAGTTTCAGGGAGGTAACATAGTTTTAATTAAAGGGATAGTTTGGATATGTTGTGGTTGTATGAAACACTTATCTATCGTCTGTGTACTACCTACAGTATAAAGCTAAACGTAATATAGACACCTAAAGAAATAAATATCGGTTTGAGTTTACACTATATTTAGAATATGCTCCCTTCAAAGCCACCAGACTCCTGTGACAAAAACAGTTTTTTTAACAGACAGGACATGGGAGTTGCTGGTTTATGGTGGCCTCCATAACTTATTTTGTATGTTTGAACTAACCCTTTAAAACCCCAAAGTCACACAATAACACAACAACACTGAAGAGAGCATAGATGGAGGTAATGGCTTCAGTTCCCTGTCGAAAAGGGCTGTTTGACAGAAAGGTAAAACTGTGAAAATATCAGACCTGCTTCCCACCTGCTTCTCCAAACTGTAGGTACAGTAAAGCACCTCATAAGTCACAACATCAAACACTTTCGATACTGTACCTTTGGAATCGTACGTAACCCATGTGCACATGTGCCTGAACACTAGATCGGATCTATCTAAACACTAGATTTTGTGTTTTTACTGAGTAAGGTACTCTTCAATGTAGACTGAGCTGTGGACGATCATGCCCTGAGACACAAGCTGAAAAATCTTTTAATTCCACCGTTTAGTGTCTGATCACTGTGCCAGGGTCCTCACCAGAGAGGTAATGAAAATGGGATAGAATGGACTGGGTCTTTTGGTACCATACACAACTTTTGACAATGGAAAAAAAAGAAGACTGGACTGGACTGCTCTGTGGATAGCGTTTATACAACCTCAGCTCCACCACTTCAAAACTTCACATCGTCCCTTTAAGGACAATCTTGATGCAGCAGTTTGGGGGAGGCCCCTGTTTCAGCATGACAAGGCTCCCCGAACACAAAGCTCAGGCCATAAAGAAATGGCTTTCCTAGTTTGGTTGTGCATCCTATACAAATATGTGAATACAATGAATAAATTAAATAGGATCGAGAGCAATCTTGTGGCAAGACAGCCTCCTTTGGATGTTTCTGTGTGACTTTGATATTTGTTCTGAGGCGACTCAGGTCGATTTGCAGCTCCTTATCAGGGCCGCACTTGGTCTTTTGACAAAGTTATTCATGTGTTTATGTGTGTGTGCGTGTTGGGGTTTTAACGAGGTGTAGCTCGGTTATCAGGCAAACACCGCGTCATGCCGCCACGCTGCTGTTAATGGTTTGCCTTTGAGGAAACAGAGTGCTGCAGTAAGCAAATCAGCAGCACGGTGGTGACGGACACACGGCAGCAAAGCATGAAGGGCGAGCAGGAGAGCCTGAGTCACAGAGGTCAATGGTGTGTGTGTGTCTGTGTGTGTGTGTGTGTGCGTGTGTGTGTGTGTGTGTGTGTGTGTGTGTGTGCGTGTGTGTGTGCGTGTGTGTGTGTGCGTGTGCGTGTGTGCCTGCGTACGTGCGTGTACGTGTGCGTGTGCGTGTGCGTGCGTACGTGCGTGCGTACATGCATGTGCTTGTGCGTGCGTGTGTGCGTGCGTGTGGGTGTGTGTGTGTGTGCATGTATGTGTGCGTGTGTGTGCCTGCTTGTGTGTGTACGTGTGCGTGTGTGTGTGTGTGTGTGTGTGTGTGTGGAAAGAGAAAGGCGGTTTACTAATTAACTCTGCCTCCCATATAATGAAGGTACACACAGGCTGAACGATCATTATGATGTGTCCATATTTTCCTACATTTTCTCAAAAAATAAGTAAATATGTTTAAAGCAAATACAAACTAATATAGATACAGAAAAATTTGTATTCTTGCAAAAGACTTATTTACACAAGATGTGACTCACGTAATTTCCTCCTTTACATAAGTGTGCATTTAAAAAGCACACTTTAAAAACAATAAACACAATTAAGATTTAATCATCTTGAGGCAGAGCTACAAAAGATGAAATACCTGAAAGCATGATTGAAAGCTTGAGACTGAAGACGCCTCTTTAGAGAAAGCAAATACTTCATTATTATGAATGATATTAATTATGTCCTATTGTCTTTTGTCTATTTGCTGTTCCTGTTTTCAGATGACAGTGTGTTCTTTAATGGCGAGTATGTTTATTGTAAGCTATACTGTACATTTAAACCACGTCATTTATCATCTTATAATAAATCTTCTCATTTGTTGGTTTTATAAAGTTTGCGTGACTTTGTGTGCCTGTAACTCTGCTGCACAGCAGATATTAAAGTGAGACCGAGGCAGACAGCGGCTGCATGTAAAAGGAAATATAACGACTTCATGTCAAAGGCTATCTGGATTTGATGAAATGAGTTATGACCACTGTGTGTGTGTGTGTGTGTGTGTGTGTGTGTGCGTGTGTGTGTGTGTGTGTGTGTGTGTGTGTGTGTGTGTGTGTGTGTGTGTGTGTGTGTGTGTGTGTGTGTGTGTGTGTGTGTGTGTGTGTGTGTGTGTGTGTGTGTGTGTGTGTGTGTGTGTGTGTGTGTGTGTGTGTGTGTGTGTGTGTGTGTTCGTGTGCGTGTGTGTGTGTGTTCAGATTTCAGATGTGGGATTACAGCATCATCATCTGGCTAAAGAGGGCAGATGGTTCAACATCTGATCAGTGCAGGAACTCTACAGATTAACAGACTGACAGACTGTCCCCTTTGCTTCTGTTTACTACAACTACTACAACAACTGTACTACTGCTTCAGTACTACCACTTCTACTTCTACTATTGTTCCACAGCTACTACTTCTAGGCATACTGCTACTACTCCTATGACTAGAACTACTACTTTACCTACTCCTACTTCTAATACTTCTATGAGCACGACCATTGCACTAGACCAGGGGTGGGTTATTCCAGGTCCTGGAGAGTCGCTGTCCTGCATGCTTTAGGTTTCCCCCTACCCTAACACACCTGAGTCTAACAATGATCAAACTGTGACAAGCATCAGCTGCTTGATAACGAGCAGAGCATTAGACTCAGGTGTGTTGGAGCAGGGAGAACCCTAAAACATGCAGGGCAGTGGCCCCCCAGACCGGAATTGCCCACCCCTTCACTATACCATCACTTCCACTACCACCATCAGGGCCACGCACATAAGGGCCAAAGATTGGGTCCTCCCCAAATCTGATCCTATGAAACATACATGTAAACTGAGAAGACAAGCTGAAAACATATCACGTCATATGGCACAAGTGAAGTGTGCGTCAAGTCTACGGTAGCATCAGTCAGAAGCGTCATGCTGCAACTTTTCACAGCGTGTTAGTACTGGTTAACTAAGTACTTTTCCACATCTGTATTATCTTAGAATAAAGTACTTTAACGTGATTCCTCATAAAAAGTTGTTTTTGTCATTATCTTTATTATGAAGGTAGTGTGCATCATATGTGTCCGGCCACTCACGTGTTATTTTTTGTGCGTGATGCCTCGGTTGCGTCCTAAAACAAACAAAAACTCATACAATTTTGAGGAGAGGGGGTTTTCATTATGAAACAGACTACATTATACTAAAGCAACAATAGAAATATGTTCATTTTGTTGTTTTTATCAGCAATTTTGGTTTAAAATAAACTGTTGTTATCATTGTTTATAATTAGGATGAACATTTCCCCTTCTTCCCCTTATGAGCAGCCCTGACCACAACCACAACTACCCCGATTATCGTTCATTCTACTTCTGCTTTTACAACCATTAATATTGCTACTCCCACCATTATTACTACTGCTACTATTAGTGCTAGGCTATGCTACTATCACAGCTATTGCTGCTATAACTGCAACCACTAGTGGTACTACTGCAACACTGCTGCTTTCATTTCTACTTCTAGTACAACTACACCTTCACTACAACCATCACTGCTGCTGCTAGGCTCACAAGAACTTCTGTCACTTCATGCTACTTCTGCTATTACAACTGTAACTGCAGCTATTAAGGCTGATAGTCTACTCTAGCTGCAACTTCCATAGTATTCCACTTCTGCTACTGCGATTACTGTATCGCACTCCATCGGTAGTGTGTGGCAGCTGCCAGCTTCACTGTATGCCGTTGAGTTTAAATACAGTCTGGTGTGCAGGTTTGGAAGCTCAGTTCTATGTAGTTTTTACCTGCGAGGGTCACATAGTTGTGCACAGAGGCAGAAATATAGACGAGAGGCGTGAAACTAGAGCTTAAGCCGTGTGTATCCGTGCATTGGACGTGCTCTGCTGCGAACATCCTGCAATTGGACATTGTGCAGCGTACGCAGCCCATGGACTTTCCCCGTAATTTTCTTACCACTACTAACACCACCACTACTACTACTTCTGTCAATATTACATTTGCTACTGTTTGCACTGTTTAGATATGCTTATTTATCATCATCATCAGCAGCAGCATCACCACCACATCAGCAGAACTGGCCCATACTGCAGGCCAAGACTTCCCAGTTTTTTCCCAGTCTTTGATCTCGACATCTCTCCACCTGTCCGTCACGGCTGTCAGGCCGGAGGCTGTGTACACGCCTGTCCAGAGCTGTCAGTCACCGTGACCTTTGACCCTGAATGTGCCACCCGTCATCAGCACGGCAGTCCTCGTGTCAAAAAGCAACACATCTAGACACGAGCTTTCACACCTTCTCGCCTCTGCTTTTATTTCCTGTCCTGTGTCAGTCCAGGACTTTTCCAGCATTACAGAAAATTTTGACTCTTTTCTGTTGTCTGTGCGATCAAACTGTAACTTCAGGGCCCTTCCTTTAGCCCGGTCTTTGCTCAGTTATCTTTATTATTATTGATAATCATTCACGTTTCCTTCTCTATTTTATAACTGTGTTTGCAGAGTCAACAGGTTTGTAGAAAGGTTTACTTCTGTGTATTTTGTCCAGCTTTCTCCCCATTTGGATTATCTGTGCCCGATGCACTGCAGTCATTATCCCTGCTTGCTCTATTGTTGACCTGCAGAAAGTCATGCATCATCTCTATGGTGTCACCTACCCACGCACCGGGGAGTCACTCTCCTCCAGCTCAGAGAGGTATTTTGTCACTGCTAGTGCAAACACTTTTTCTACTGCTGCTAGTTCACATTAAGAGAATTCAACAAGCTAAACAGTGTTTTATTGTGAAGCAGTCACAGGAAACACAGTGGATTTGACACAGAGTTTAGCGCTTATCAAACATTTGTCTACAAAAAAATGTTTGTTTTTGAAATTATTAATGACTAACATCGTTATTTAAACAGCATGAGTTTGTTATGCTGCACTGAAAAGAGATATATACCAGTTACTCTCACAGTGTTTTGCTGTTTTATCGAACTACACTTCCTGTTACCACCAAGTTAAACCAGGACTGAAATTAGGATTATAACGCCAAAAAAGACGATACT
This sequence comes from Echiichthys vipera, assembly GCF_963691815.1. Lineage (NCBI taxonomy): Eukaryota > Metazoa > Chordata > Actinopteri > Perciformes > Trachinidae > Echiichthys > Echiichthys vipera. The sequence continues at coordinate 4,017,276 of NC_139831.1, forward strand.
GATTAGGCAAATTGAGGCAATATAATCTGCTGAATGGATACAGTTTGACCGTGATGACTTTTCCATAAGTGTAGAACTTGATTTCATATTAATTTGTTCCAGTTCTTTGGTTAATTTTCAACTCGCAGCAGCGATAAGCTCGCAGCAGTTAGAGTTTCTGCTCAGAGTTGAACCTGATAAGAAAACAAATGTAAATTCAGTTCACATATTCAACACTGAAAGACTCACACACACACACACACACACCATTCACAATGAACACCCACACATCAATATGCATTCACACATAAACAAGACACATGTAAACAAAAGGACACACACACTACAACATCCATGAACATTCATACATACGAAACCACACTAAACCATAAACACATGCACATAAACACCATTACACACACATTTAAACACACACACCTACACTGGAATATACAGTTAGTATTGTATTTAATTTTACATAAAGAGGCATACTTCCCAAAACATCCAAACACACAATGCACACACACTGTAGTATAAATACATGCATATTGATCGTCATCAGTCTAACTTATAACAATATTGATCGTTTTGGAAGTAGGGCCACACACACACACACACACACACACACACACACACACGCACACACACACTGCATACACACAAAAACATGCATGTTTATGGTCATGTGTGTTTATATGTGTGTCCCGCTCCCGCACATGTACAGTAGTTTAGAAACCACACCTCCTCGCTCTCCATCCAATCAGAGCCGACTCTACCCATTCAGAGATATGTATGTATGGTCTCTGTATATTGTATGTACATGTATGGTACGTTTTACTCTACTACAGATATAGTTAGTTTTCAGATTAAAAGCTTATAAAATATGTTAATAAGATTTTGTTGCCCTATGTGTTTTAGATGTCTATGTGCTGGTAGCAGTTTTAGCATTTCCTTATTCATTCATTCACCTCAACCGCTTGTCCCTATCGGGGTCGCGGGGGAGGAGGGGCTGGAGTCGATCCCAGGCTGACATCAGGCGTGAGGCGGGTTACACCCTGGACAGGACGCCAGTCTATCACAGGGCACATGAGACAAACAGAGACAGACAACCATTCACACCTACGGGTGATTTAGAGTCATCAATTAACCGAACACATGCACGTCTTTGGACTGTGGGAGGAAACCGGAGAACCCGGAGAAAACCCACACAGACACGGGGAGAACATGCAAACTCCACACAGAAAGGCCCCAGCCGGGATTTGAACCAGGAGCCCTCCCGCTGTGAGGCGACAGTGCAAACCACCGAACTGCCACGTTGCCCCATTTCCTCATTTCCTCTCTAAAATGTGAAGATGGTTACTTTTCAGTAGGTGTTCAAGGCTTAAAGAGGTAAAACTATTCAATAGTTTAGCAGAGAAAATCTCAGAGACAAGTTGCATTCTTATTTACATCAAAACTATCAAATACATTTAATATTTGTGCGGTAATGGTATTGTTAAAAACAGTAACCAAAACAACTGCCAAAGTTATTCCAAGGACATTTCTGTTTTTTAAAAACACAAGTCTTATTTTGGCTTTGCTTCTCGCTCACTGCATGATAACACCCAAGTCCTGGGAACAATCCCACAGCGAAGTCTGAAGGTTCAAGAAACATGAACAGTCAGACAAGTTATGAGCATTTCGCCTGGCTGATCCTTTCCACGGGAAATTAGAGTTGATTTAATCGTGTCACAGACTGAAAACACAGCCCGTCGGGAGGAAGGGTGAAGCATCTCGTGGCTTTTCAAGAAAATGAAGTTTCAAAAAAAAGTTTCAGTCTTCTGAACTCCGAATCACCTCATCATCAAACACAGCGTGGCAGCAGCTGGCAGCAGCTTGCCAACCAAGATACTGACGCTCATGTTTAATAGACGACCACAGAGGAGCAGCATGAATTCAGTCTGAGTCAGGAGAGAGATGTTAGCGCGCACGCACACACGCACACACAAACGCATGCACACAGAAAATGTGTTCTGGGATTGCAGTGTATTGACTTTGCTATAAATCTTGCCACATCACAGGTGGTGTATACGTGCAGGCTGGACGCATGGGTGGACACATTAACACACTCATCAGGTCCAACACACACACACACACACACACACACACACACACACATGATAGATGAGATGCATGGTGCTTATCAGAGGCAACCTTCCTCGGTGCAGAAGAAATATGTGAAACAGTGTCTGCGCAGAGATGAGTTAGAGAGACAGGAGACAAAGACACGGGAAACTGAAGGACATCGAATACAGAGAAAAAGGAAGGAAATGCAAAAAAAATATGTCGACAAGATGAACGCAAGGAGTTTCTAAGATTACCAGTGCATCCAGTCTAGACCAGTCCACACCTGACGTCATTCAATCTGGACTGAGCTTCTTAATAAAAGGTTTATCTTATGGACTGCCTGCACCCATCTCAAAGCCCCGTGCACCTCAGAAACTAATCTGGCCAAATGTCCTTGAGTGACAAAAACAGTTACAGACTCTGGTCTCTCCCTTGAGACCATCCAACACACACACACACACACACACACACACACACACGATCTGGCTGCACTTGTTTAATACCAGTTTTAGAGCAAAGCACACTTAACATTTGAGCCACTTGGCAGAAGCATAACATGTTGTGAACACATCACTGACCTATCATCGCCTTTTAAGTTTAGATTTTGAATTTTGAATGCAATATTTACTTGTCCTTTCCCCACTTTATGGTCTTTATGACTCTAAATGGGACCATAATTTAATAAAATGAACATCACGCTGTTTTGACGAAGACTTGAAACTAGAGATTGAGACATAAACTTTTTAGGAAAATGTTTACTGAGGTAATAAATCAAGTGAGAATTTTCTCATTGACTTCTGTACAATCAGACGTCTCCTTCGAGCCAGTGGAGTCGTCCCCTGCTGGACATTGGAGAGAATGGAAGTTGAAGGCACTTCACTTCATTTGACTTTACTGGCAATGCAGTGTCTGTGTGTGTGTGTGTGTGTCTGTGTGTGTGTGTGTGTGTGTGTGTGTGTGTGTGTGTGTGTGTGTGTGTGTGTGTGTGGGGGGGGGGGGGGGGGGGGGGGGTATAACAGCCCATCACAGAGGGCTAATAGGAAATCTGTGGAGGAGAGTGAAACATTAAATGATGCCTCGGTGTCTCACATCAGGGAGAGACAGACCGACAAAGTACACTGTTTACTGGCACTCATCAATCTGTTGAGGACAGGAATTTGAAACTCATCACAGCCCCCTGGTGGTGCAGGCTGGACAGAAGAGACCGTAGCCAGGGAGAGGACAGTAACAGAAATAGACAGACACATGGATGAAAGATAGAATGTCAGACTTTTCATTTGACCAACACTCCAAGTTGGTCTGCTCCTGAACAACTCATCTGTCAGTGTCAAGACACTGTAAACACACACACACAAACACAGACACAAACACACACACACACATAGATAGAAAACAGAGGGAAACTCCAGCATCGTCTGCCTCTGTTTGAAGGCCTACCAAGCAAGGAAATGTTTGTCTTGTGTGGTGTTGGCTGATATTACGTGGAAAAACATGGGAAAATATTCCAGGTATGATGTTTCCACAGCAACTGTTTCCCTGCTGGACAACACAGCTACATGTTGGATACTATGATTACCTGAAAATAACTTCAGACACTTCCTGTGTATCTGTGATGACTTCAGGGTTCAGGGAAAAGATAAACAGAAGTGTCTATTGAGACACTCCGCCATTGTGTTATCTGCCAAGGTCCCTCAGTATAATAATAATAGTAAGAAGAAACAAATGTCTTCTTATAAACCTGGTTATGCTGGCTAGGGATGGGTACGGGCAATGTTTTCCAAGATCAAGTGATTGCATGAATTACATGAAGGGGGATGATTCCTCATGAAGGGAAATCTCTTTTAAGAACACGCCGTGTCCTCAAGCAAGTTTGATTGCATTGTTTTCTACTGGAATGTCATAACGGGCACGATGAGCGACAACGGAGAAGTGCAAGCTCGGTTTTTTCCTGTCGATCACGTTGACGACGCCACAATGGACGAGGAAGAGCTGATTCATGAAGTTGAAAGTACGAGTTATCCAAACAGTATATCCTTATTTCACTACAAAAGCCTCAATTAACGTGTTGTTGAAGCTAAACATATAACATAAAATTTGTCACTGCAGGGCTGTCTGTGTGTGGTTCAGAGGCGTGTTGGGTAGACAGGTTGTGAAGTGACGGCGATGGCTCCTTGTTATACCATTTGGGAGTCAGCTGGTGCATGGGAAATTAAGAAGTTTTTGAGGAGCATATTTTAGAACCTACTTCGGTGATTCGAGTTTTGATGCGGGATAGTCTGACGCTCGCTAACTGTTCAAATATAAAGGCTATACAAAAAATGGCAAGACATTCATTACTCACGCCCATCCCTAATGCTGGCTGGCTAACAGCTGTTATCTGGCTATCTTAGCTAAAATAGCTTCCTTTAAGGCTGAAAATAAGTCGTTTAGCTACATATAGCTCGCAAACATTAGCAAGCAGGTTCATGATGGTCTGCGTGGTTAAAGGAGGACTGTTGGGCTGAAAACCTACTTGATGCAAGTGTACAACGTATGCCTAATCTGCATAATCTAAAGAGGAAATGCTGTGATTATCACACTGATCACACTTTGTACCACCTATACTCAACACAGCATGCCCACTGCACTATAGTGCCCTCACTTAAAAAGCCCTGTAATAACATAACACAGTATAAGAAAATGGTCTTTGTGTACATTGTTTTGTAAACTCATTCCTTTCTCTAAATGCCATTGAGTCTGCATCCTACAGTCTTACACAACAGATAACTTAATGTATGCCTACACACTAGGTCCCATATATACCATCCACAACAACATCATCATTACGACACCAGTAAAACACGGTATGTTCCCACCGGCCGGCTCAGTTCGAACCTGTTGGTGCAGACACATAATTGGCAGGTTGATTACATATACAGGATTCAGAATAATAGGCTACAGGTGTGGTGAGAGGCGTAGGTATGCTGCAGAATGAGAACACTATCAGTGTTGCAAAATAAAGTCACATAACCTCCCTTACCTAAGACATTACACAAAATAGTCTTTGCAGGCTCCGCTCCATTAATACCACTGAGGTGTATCGATTTCAGCAGAGGTTGGCAGTGCGTACAGCAACACGTGGCTAGTTACCAAAGGCCATGTTTACATTTTTGTGGTTTTGCTGACACTATTAGACTGTAAAATGTGACTTAAAGTAAATGCAGCTGTGAAATAAGTGTCACAACCTACACGGGAAAACCAATTATGTAGAGTTCACGCTGCAGGTATGAGGTCGCAGGAGCTCGGAAGACACTAGATTCCAGTTTCTCTACAGTGAGTGTTCAGAGAGAAAACAGAAGCTGAGCAGTGAGAGGGTTTTGATGAGCAATGGAATAAGTACAAAGCCTGGCAGCCACAAATCAGGTCCTTTTCTCTCCACTTAAAACACGGCAGGACAGCAGCAGGTGCCACCGTGTGATATTTCCTTGTTTTGCCATGGATTTAGCAGAGTTAAAAAAAAAACCTCTAAATTGTTGAGTCAATATTGCAGTGCTGCTTCCCATGGACTCTGATTAGATCAGCATGTCCCCTATCAGGCTCAGCACTGTTTGGGCTTGGGTGGAAATCCTTTATGTTGGCTGCTTACACTGTAAACAGTTTTGTTGTGTAGTGACAGAGTGTAAGTCTGCGTCGGCTGTTGACATGTAAGCTTCATTATAACAGACTCTGGAACAGCTGCCAACTATGTGTGTCTTCACATCCAAAGAGCTTTGGAGGAAACGGGTTCTTAAAAGCAGATGAACACGTTGTTTCTATCAGAACATGTGGGTCAAATATTCTTGTGTGTGCACTACAGTTAGTAAAGCTGGGCAATAGGGCCTAAAATATCATATCTCGATACATGCTAAGTCTTTTTAAATCTCAAAAAAAATTATTATCACGATATAGCAGATGTTCTGGTAATTTAATAGTCTATATGAAAAAAAACACATGATAAAGCTCCATGTAAATAAAACCTGAAGTCTGTAACTTTACTTTTGAGCAGAACACTGCCATCTAGTGTCTCAAGATCGTAGCCGCAACAACAAAAGATATTTCCAGCAGTTGGGTTGCCAGGTTGGTCAGACGCGGCCCAGCAGTCTAGGAGACCGGAGTCCGCTTGAGCCTGTTTGAACCCGTCCCCTCCAGCTAATTGCACCATAAAAACAAGAATTGCAGATTTTGACTGACAGTTACCGTTACAAGTTAGCGTTAGCCGTTACAGGTAAGTAAACATGACAGTTAGCTTAAAGGGGTCTGATGCTGTGACATCACTTTGGCCATGTAGACCAGGATGTGATAGCATGAATCAACTGTTGATGCATTTTTCATTTTGGCAGAAGCACTAAAATGCTATGAGACCTATGAGCATGTGTTCATGTTCATTAAACTGTATCTGCCAGTGTGTGCGTGTGTGTGCGTATGTGCCTTTATACATTTCCATTTGTGGAAGCTCACATACCTACGTGTGTGTGTGTGTGTGTGTGTGTGTGTGTGTGTGTCATGTGGTGCAGTGCAGGCTCATTCCAAAGAAGCCCGCTGTAAGGAGCAGGCTTAGCTTTGAGACCCAGTTTAGGGATTAGTGTCACGCTCTAACAGGAGTTTACAGCTCCGCCACCATCGCAGCCAATATAGAAATTCTTTACTGAAAATTAAGACACTTCAGAGTGAGAGGAGGGGGCGAGAGCTCCTAAAGACTGACTGCTCATTGGAAGGTTTAAAAAGCGAACTAAAATGCAAACCGTTCTTTTCCATTCAAAACACAAGTGTTGTTTTGCTGAGAGGCACTTTGTCTGGTAAAGTGCAACATATGCCGGTGAACCCAAGCGTAAGCAGACAGAATACGCTGACACAGCGTCTGTGCTCACTGGCGTCAATCTGATAACGTCTTATAAAAGGGTGCAATGAGTTTAAAGAGTTTGGTTAAAAGCGCACCGGGCACTGAAACTCCACCTGTCTCATTAAGACATTGATTATTCAGCCATTACTGAAATGTTTGCCATCTGCGGATTCAAATTATTTCCCTAAATGAAATTCTGATGCCAAGTTTGGTCATTTTTCTGAGTTTTTACCCCTGACTCCCTAGTATCGGCCAGACATATGTCATAAAAGAGCATTAGTATATCAAAATCCCCATGTTTTCCTGCAATGTTTATATTATTGATGACTTCCTGCACTCACACATAAAAGTATTCAGTCTAATAGCATGTTTCCATAGATGAGTCCTGGTCTGGGCTCGACCTGGTGTGTCAGCCCAGCACGGTCGGAGGTTGCACTTCCATTGCAACAGGGCTCTACGCTAGACTGTGTGTCTTCAGTGGCGTGGCTTTACGGGACAGGCTCATGCTATCTCTTTGTACTCCGACTGTTTTTTAGTTTTTAAATGATAGTATTTTGAAAGTATTTCTCATGTCACAGAACCACTGAGAGTGTATTTTGGATTAACATACTGTAGAGCTGGTTAATGTGGCCCGGGAAAGGGAAGTTTGGGGTCCCCTGCTAAAGCTGCTCCCCCCGCGACCCGACCCCGGATAAGAGACCGAAGATGAGATGAGATGAGATGATTCTGTAGGTTATCTTTCACAGTTTTCTGCACCGCAGCTCTGTACCCTTGGTTGCCTGGCAAAAGGCAGCAGAATATGTCAGATGTAACTACCGACATGATTGTTCTCACATCACACCATCTGCTGTTGCAGGTTTTTACATCAGCAGTAAGTTAACACGTTTAAAAACGTATTTCTCTCTGGTCTCCTGCACAGACAGGTTGAATATTCCTCCTTAGTATCGGCTCAGCTCACTTGGAACCTCGACCAGGGTAATACTTACTACTGTCCACGACTTTTGCTGATGGAAAACCAAAAACGAGCGAGAGTCAAGCCACCATGGGGTGGAAAAACCCTGGGGCTAAACCCTCCTACATGAACTCCTGTAACCCTCCTGCTCACACCTTAGTTTTCTTTACACTTCATAGTTAATTCATTATTATTGAGTTTGACCTGCCTTATACACACGCATCAGCAAACAGATAAATGATGACACATTGTGTTTGTTTCATACATACTCACAGTTCAGTGTTGTTGGCTGTACATTAGTTTCTGTGTCGTGGGCCCATTCAGTTCATTTCTGTACGGTCACACTTGAGTTCGTCTTTTTAAGTGTTAAGTTGTTTCGATTTCTAATTCTTTCACTTAGCTGTGCTGAAGGTGCTGCTGCTGGAGGGACATCGTGTCAGGATGGAGCAAAAGATGCAGTCGCCTGAACTGCTGTTAAATACAGGAAGTGTCGAATCACCAAATGCCAGGATATCACAGAGGGATTTACAGTTTAGAAATTTTGCTTATTTCTTTAGACTATAGTAGTTTGCTGTTGTTTTGTATGCTTAAACTAGTTGTTTCATTTGTGGTCTATAATTAGTAGTGTTTGTCTTTTTATCTCCCCTCATGATCAAGCATTTTATATGTTCCCTTTGTGATTTGTTTTGTTTTTTTAGGTCAGGATATTCTCATTCATCTTCAACCGCTTGTCCCTGTCGGGGTCGCGCAGGGGGGGCTGGAGCCGATCCCAGCTGACATCCGGCGTGAGGCGGGGTGGACAGTCTATCACAGGGCACATAGAGACAAACAGAGACAGACAACCATTCACACTCACATTCACACCTATGGGCAATTTAGAGTCATCAATTAACCTAACACATACATGTCTTTAGACTGTGGGAGGAAGCCGGAGAGCCCACGCAGACACAGGGAGAACATGCAAACTCCACACAGAAGGGCCCCAGCTGGGATTTGAACCAGGAACCCTCTCGCTGTGAGGCGCAGTGCTTTTTTGGGGGGAGGGCGGGGCTTAGTTTTGTCTCGACTTGGTCACAAACATTGATGCCATGATGTCTTTCTGAAAATATTTTATGCTAGAAATATGCACTACAGTCACAGAATCTTCATATTCATATTTCATATTTGACCGCTGGAAAATGAGACTTTTCTCTGACCTGTATCTTCTCTTGGCCCCTTGCTATTTTCTCTCTCTTCCTCCACTTTATAATCCGTACCATCACATCTTCTTCACGGCATGTGACCACCATGGATTTGTGTGACTGTCACAATTATTCGTTTCAGCCCTAACCATGACCCAACAATGCCAGGAATAAGGGCCCCATGCAGGGTATTGCTCAGTAAGAAATAGATGTTTTAGCATTTGTTACATTTTTATAGTCTCTGTCACATCATGGTACATTTCACGGAGCTTTATACGGAGGGATACTTGCTCTTTTAGCCTTAAACCCTATTCGGACGGGATTAGTTTTACGTTGGGGAGTGGGGTAAGGTCATTTTTACCAGAGGTTTTAGTCCCGTCCGAAAGCGGCATGTCAGTATTATTCCGGAGAATGTTAGAAAAAATATGGCAAATTTTACTTTCTGTAGAACAGTCTGGAAAAAATACCTCAGGTAAAACTAATCCCGGCCGAATACGACCCTCAGAGAGAAAATGTGGCAACAGGGAGGTGAGGACACTGCGTAATTCAAGTAACTCCTCTCACCTCTGGTAGAACACAGGGATTTCTTGAACCCATACGAATTGGCCATTTATATTACAGACGTCCTGAGGTAAAACCTTTTTAACCCACGTCCCCACGTCAAACTAATCCCATCCCAATAGGGCTTAATACTGGAGGTGTATCGAACAAATCCTCTGCCGTAAATAAGTCTCTAGACTTAGTACGTTTCTTTTGACAATCGACTGTTTGTATTCTTCGTCTTTTGGCTGTGTTCTCTCCGCCTCACCTCAGCCTGTTACGCCTTACCAGAGTAGTGCTGCTTGTAAATAACCATCAGCTGCGTTCACAGTGTGAAACGTGCGATAAAAATAAAGTTTTATTGCTACCCAGTGCACCGGGACAGTACACTGGGAGCTTAACAGCTATGCCAAGGCAGCCGGGGATTCTGTGTCCAATTCAAGGGCAACTCAACAATAGCTGAGGGAGGAAGGAAGCGTTACTGACCTCAGTATTCAACCCAGAAATCGTACAGTCATAAAAGGATTTTCCCAAACTCGGGCCTGCTGTTGTTTACTGATAAAACAAAGATTTTTCTACAATGCACTTTGAGCCACCAGAGCAACAAAGTGTCTTGGCAATCACAAGTGATCACTGGAGGTCCAGTGTGTGAGCACATTATCAGGGCTTTGGTGGCTCTCTTGGGCCAAAAGCCAAAATACACACCACCTACAGCAGGAGGTGAATGGTGGCCATAAACAGTGGCGGGGGATCCTAAAATGGCATGAATGCAGCTACTGTGGCTGTTTGCGCCCCTCTTGACCCTCAGTTTCCCCAACACCTCATATCTGCACCTCTACATGCACACAGAAGCACGCCTGTGCTCATGCCAGCGGAGAGATAAAGGCACACGTACACAAGTGCTTCCCCTATGATCTTTACACATGACATCTTTTTCATGACAGCAGCATTCTCTTCATGTCAGGCCCCTTATGGACTCGACCTTTAACTGTTTATCGACCTTGAATGACAAGCTCACCAGTTGGCCGTCTAACTGGTATGTTGGCTTTTTGTCCATCAAACCAGATGGTGACACTCAACGTCCATGGAGCCGCAAGGGTCTGCAGGACACAAACGTCGGAAGCTGTACATGTCTTCGACCGTCGAACGACGACTACGTCCACAATAGTACTTTGAATATTGAGATCACAATTAACCAGCACAATTCTTTGCATCAAAATAAGACTTCATAGAAACAAAATATAAATACAATTGTACCCAAAAGAGACAAGCTCTCTTCACCTTCTGCTCCAGACATTTGATTTTCATTCTCTCCTACATCACTCTTCCTCTTCTCTGAACCGCATTAAGAAAAGTTTTGCTACAGGCTGTCGCTGCAGAGTGTGCGTTCAATGATACAACTCCTCATAAGTGAAGCCAGAGTATCTCCATCGCCCCCTCTGGTGGCTGGCTGTTAGTTGAGGAAACGCTTGATTTGATATACAGCAGAGTTTTCTATGCAGAGCATTTTAAACATCAATATGGCAGCTGATCGTGTTCCTTTAATTGTGGGGAACCAAAAACACTGTTCTCGATTAATATTCAATTAATCGCGCAGCCCTACCGCCGTGAGTGTGTTTGCAGTTTAAAGGTAATACTCCGGTTTCTCAAACACTGTACCGCGGGTAAAATCTGAGTTCTCATACCCCGGTTAACAGGCCTAGATAACTCATTCAGTACCCCCACTCATTCCTGACAGCATTCCCGGATTACATTGCGTCTGCGCATGCTCCATGGGTTATAACTCCCCCTCCCCACTCTGCGGCAGTGGAAGAAATAGAATAAACCAGGAAGCAACGATGCCAAAAACAACGTGAAAAAAACAACAACAATAGAGCGTTACCTTTAAACCAAGGGAAGACTTTACCATGGAAAGGAACATCACTACCAAGAAGACCCGCCGTTATTCCGCCTGTCGTAATTCTGTCCAAAAGACAACCATTTTCCCCCCACGTGTGATTTTGACAAAGGTGAACCAGAAAAAAAGCAGCATTCCACTACTGTACTGGAGGAAGAGTAATTCTTTTGCAATTCAACCCCCTTTCATGTATACGAGGGGAACTTCAATAATCCAATTATTCCCTTAACTGGGGAAAGGCCATCTTTGGGTTACTGATGTGCATGTAAACGCACTGTGTGTGCATTTACACTAAGTACACCAAGGTTGTCACCATGCCTTAATAGCCTGACTGGTTTCCATGTTTGTTTCCATGCTAATGTTGTTGTCCATTGGCATGTTGGGTAGTTATGCTGGTGGCTGGCAGGTTGGTTGGCATCCTGTGTAAGTGGATGGGTGGGTGTTGGGCTGTCAGTCTGATGTTTGCTGGGTGACCGACTGGTTGACTGGATGGATGGATGATTCGACAGCTGGCTATGGCGAGAGAAGTAATCAGCGAGAGAGAGAGAGAGAGAGAGAGAGAGAGAGAGGGAGAGAGAGAGAGCGATGCCTGAAATGTTCATGACTGCAGTGATGCAGTTTGACATGTGGAACACTAAGTGTATTAATCCAGCGTGCTGCAGCCCTGTCACCATGCATCTGTCTTCTCTGCTGACACCGGCTGTGTGTGAGTGCATGTGCCAAAAGGGCTCTCGCTCTAGTGTGTGCAGTTTTGTGTCTGTCTGTGTTGGTGTGCGCCAGTGATTGCCAGCGTACATTCGCACATGCATACATGTGTGAGTGCATTCTAAATCAGTTCCAGTGGGTTTGTAATGCACACCATGTACCCTGGGCAATCAGCAATGTAAAAGAGAGACATTCGCACTCTCACTGTCACCACGCACACATGCTGTATGCGTCTCATTGTCCCTCTCTGTATCATGCATGCATTATATGAGACATACAGATCAGCTTATTCTATTTGCCAATTTCTTGTAACATCTGTCGTATGCTCTCCTACTTGAATTTGCATTTCTATAATCAAGGATTTAAATACATAAGAGAATAAAGAAACATAATTTGATCCTAAGATTTGGCAGCGTGTGGCTGCTGTAGAAAACAATGGTAGAAGCCATGACCAAAGCCACAACAATGAGTTGTTCCGACGTCGATATCAGTTTCAGAAATGCCTCTGATACTGCCTTAAATGCTGGTGTCAAGTATGCAAGTCTATGTATCAATCTGATAGCACATAATTTAGCCCTGAATTATTTATTTCTTTTAACTTGAGAGTCGTTTATTTCTGTTTTTTTTTACAGTATTACTGACTGTCAAACTAGATAATAAAAGAAATGTATATGGGATTCATTCTCTGTACATGTTTGTGTTTGTTTACACTATGGCTTTCGGGGGAGCTCACCCCATAAACAATATGACTAGGGCAAAGCACGGTATACTCTGCAGAACCATGTACTATATTCTGTCATTTATCCACAAATGTACGAGCATTAAATCAAAAACGGAGGTGCCTCTGGCTCTGGATGCTCTTCACAGTCGATTGGCTTAGCATTTTTTGACAAATCGCACGGACTACAAAACAGAGAAATGAATAACAGCCTGTAATAATAGCCAATAACGGCATAATTTTACGCAATGATCCATGGTGATGAAGATACAGACAAAATAGAAATGCATTGCAAAAAGAAAACTGACCCATGATGAAGTAAGGGAACTGGAAAGATAGGGTGAGAAGTTCAGCCATCCGTGAGGAACTCGGAGTAGAGCCGCTGCTCCTTTGTGTTGAAAGGAGCCAGTTGAGGTGGTTCAAGGATCATCTGGTAAGGATGAACCCTGGGTGCCTCCCTAGGGAGGTGTTCCAGGCACGTCCAGCTGGGAGGAGGCCTCGGGGAAGACCCAGGACCAGGTGGAGAGATTAGATCTCCACACTGGCCTGGGAACGCCTCGGGATCCCCCAGTTAGAGCTGGTTAATGTGGCCCGGGAAAGGGAAGTTTGGGGTCCCCTGCTAAACCTGCTGCCCCCACGACCCGACCCTGGATAAGAGGCTGAAGATGAGATGAGAGATGAACTGGAAAGAGTATTTGAGGTTCAATTTCAAATTCAATTTCTGCGTCTCAAAATACCCGGATGATCGGCACTACTTCTGTTTCAGTTTAGTTTAGTTGAAAAGGATTCTTGATTTGCAAATCAAGAAATACATACGGTATAAAATGAATTATCCAGGAGGCTAGTTTCATCTGTTGTCCCCGGTCAAGGTATTACAAGAGGCTCCATACTTCCGCACCAAAAGCTACTTCCGGTTTTGCGCTCCGCTAACTTGAAAAGAAGATTTGATCATGCAGCTCTTCCAGACTTTCCAAATATTATCGGACTGAATGCATCAAATTCTGATAGGAATCGGATCATTTAACAGGGGTTGTGACGCCCAAAAAACCTAATCCACGGATCTGCGGACGTCTCTAACAAAAAATAAAAATTTGTAATTATCCTTTAAGATCTCGATCCGCAAGAAACGGGTGTTTTAGGAGCCACGCTTGTTTTTGAATTACTAGTGCGTCATCTTCAAGTAGCAGCATTTTTCTCAACACTGGAGAAAAAGGCAGAGATCTGGGCATAAAAGTGGAATGGCGCTTTTATTATATGTATGTCATATGCAGTAAAATGGGTTGACCTCCTCCCTATCACTAGTGAAACGTGTCATTTATCTGCTGCTAGTTAAAGGATAAAAAACGATCTCACGGGGGAGTCGGCGGGGGAAGCTGTGAGTCAAGGCCAGCGGGAGAACATCATATTGACAAAATCACTTAAGATCTCCCTCTGCCTCGCACACTCTCATATTGATGTACTGGAATCCTTTGCTGAGCTCCTCTGCCCTTTCTACCTCTCTTTTTTTCCTCTCCTGCCCTCCGCCCGCCCCTGTCTTTACATCAACGGGCTCTTTACGGCTTTAGCGGTAACATGACCTCCTCTTTCTCTTTCTCCTTTACCTTCTGCCTCTGTCATTTTCTCCTCTTTCGGCCTCGTTTTCCTTCTTGTGACCGCATAGTCCTTCAACTCCCCTTTCCACACCTCTCCTTTTTTTCTCCCCTCTTTTCCCAAATCCCCTGATTCCTTTTCCTCCTCGATCACGTTCTGCTTTTGTCTACTTGTCCTCTCCTCCCGTTTCTCCTAATAGGCTGTGTCCCAGTGACACAGTGGTTCATCCTCTATTCGAGAGATGGGTGGTTCGATCCCCAGCTCCCCCGGCCTGCATGTTGAAGTGTCCTTGGGCAACACACTGAACCCTGAATTGCTCATGTGCGGGTGTGTAAATGTGGTGTGAATGGTTTAGATTACATTAGATGGTCTGTAGATGTCCACTGCCATTAGTGTGAATGTCTGTGTGAACGGGTGAATGTGACAAGTAGTGTGAAAGCGCCTTGAGTAGTCAGAAGACTAGAAAGGCGCTATATAAGTACAAGTCCATTTACCTAATAACCCCCTTTCTCCTCCTCACATTTGTCTCTTCTTCTCTTCCCAATCTCCTTCACTGTATCTCCCCGCCCTCCTTTTCTTCCTCTAAGACAGAAAGCCACTTATCTCTTTTTATTTCCGTTTTTTAGCTCCTCAGCGAGGTGGAGCTCAGAGGTGAATCGAGCAAAGCAAGGTCACGGCGGGATTTAGCCCTTTACAGGAAATAAGGGGGAAGAGACACAGGCGAGGGGAGAGGAGAGTCTCAACCTCCAGTTATTGCCTTGTTGTGTGTTCGCAGCCTCACGTGTCACAGGTAACAAATCATGTGAGACTGCCCTCACCAGAAAAACAAAAGCATTTTTCTTTTCATAATGTGTTCCTATCTGAAAAACAACATTTTGTGGTTGTACAAATATTGACTCGTTCAGAAGGAAAGGCTGACGTATGATGTTGTTATTGCAACAAAACAGGAGAAACAGTTTTATAATGCACCCGAAAAACTGTTTCTTAGATCACCTGCATCAGAAAGTGCTGCTACTTTTATAAATCTTGGTCGTATCACCTTTTGAACATTTTCAGAACATTTTACTGCTAACCATGATCATTTTGGTCAGAATACTGGGGATATGAAATTTTAATCTTAAATAAGGGTTTCATGCAGTAATAAGACGGCACTGAAATGCTATAAAAGTGTCAAGACGTCTCAGTTCCACATGTCAGATTTAATCCATAAGGTCAATTTCAGTTTTCAGTCCCTGCACTTATACCAAGTCAAGGTCCAGAGTTCTGGGGGGCAGAGGGGAGGGGAGGGGAGGGAGAGAGGGGAGGGTGTTGAGCTTCCTTACAGCCTGGTGGAGGAAGCTGTTTGCCAGTCTGGGTGTAGTGGCTTGGAGGCTCCTGTACCTTCTCCCAGATGACAGGAAGCTGAAGAGGTTGTGTGAGGGGTGGCTGGGGTCACCCACAATGCGGGTTGCTTTGCGGATCTCTCATCTCATCTCATCTTCAGCCGCTTATCCGGGGTCTGGTCGCAGGGGCAGCAGCTTTAGCAGGGGACCCCAAACTTCCCTTTCCCAGGCCACATTAACCAGCTCTAACTGGGGGATCCCGAGGCGTTCCCAGGCCAGTGTGGAGATCTAATCTCTCCACCTGGTCCTGGGTCTTCCCCGAGGCCTCCTCCCAGCTGGACGTGCCTGGAACACCTCCCTAGGGAGGCGCCCAGGGTTCATCCTTACCAGATGATCCTGAACCACCTCAACTGGCTCCTTTCAACGCAAAGGAGCAGCGGCTCTACTCCGAGTTCCTCACGGATGGCTGAACTTCTCCCCCTCTCTCTAAGGGAGACTCCAGCGTGTTCAAAAAATGGGGGAACACGGGGGGCGGGACACCAATGATCTGACCAGCAAATTTTCACTATGTGCTGCAGAGTCCTGCGGTTGGAGGCGGTGCAGCTCCCGTACTGCACACTGTTGCAGCTGGTCAGGATGCTCTTGATGGTGCCCTCTCTAGTTTCCGGAGGAAGTAGTGGCGCCACTGGGACTTCTTGGCCAGTGGTGCAGTGTTGACTGTCCAGGAGACTTTTATATTTCCTCCTTTCAGTCGTACTTTGTGTGCTTCTTTTGATCCTTGCTATTTTTAACGCACAGCTCGATGGGTGACTTTGCCCTTTCAGCATCTTTTGTTGCTAATTAGACATCATCTGAAACCCACAATGCCTTTATAGAGATTTACAATGGAGAAAAACAATTATCAATACTATCACCAACATTACAAACATGGAGAAACAGACCCTTTTACAGCCAACATCATCCGAAACGACACACCACAGAGTTTCAGAGCCACCGGTGTTTCAGTTTAACCACGGAAACATGTCTTCCAAACGGATGCACTGCGGTTGTTGGTAGTAACTATACGTAAATTGTTGATGATGAACACGAATGAGTAAGTATTTCACGCCTTTAGAAGGAAGCCTACATGTTCTGTTTGCGTTTTCAACAACTGCTGCTGTTACTACAATCAACCGCAACGCATTCGGCTGAGATTCATCAGTCAATACGGTCACACAGTTTGATGACTAACACTGGACTACCACTGACCTTCTGTAAATGATGTGGTCCCAAACATCGTGGGACTTGCTTGTAATTGCTCACTGGTATTTGTAAATATCTGGTCATCTCACTACTTGTCTATGTTTTCTGCACACTCGGAAATAGCAAATGAATCTGGGAGTCTGTCAATATTTGTCAAAGTCAATTTGTTTAGGAAGGATTGGTGATCTTTGCTAGTTAGCTTGACAAACTACTGCACTCCACTGTACTTCGGTTGCCAAATTGCGTTTACACACAACAAATGTCGTCGTTGTCATCATTGTAAAAGGGTCCACAGACCAGACAAGGCGCCAGAGGTCACACTGTAGCTCCCTAAAACGATGCTGTGATTGTTGAAAATTGATGCAAGAGGTAAATTACAAACAAAGACACAAACCATGCATATGAATCTGCTTTGTTTCTACATATCAAACATCAATAAATCAGATTCTAAAGAAGCAACCAGACAAAAAGGGAGGCGTTCGATTTGAATTTAGGTCATTTTCAAAAATAGATTTCTCTGAGGTCACAGTAGAAAATGTGTGACACTACAACAAGTAAAAATAAAGTAAGCAACCCACGGCTATTTAGAATATTCATTCAGTAATATCAAATACCATAACAACACTAAGCTCAGATTGTATTTAGTTTCCTGCGTATTTTGACTGAGGTGGCGTTCAGCTGCGGTCACTCTGCTTAGTGTAACACACAGTAAGGCAGGCAGCTAATGAAGAGTGACAGGTCAGGCTGTGAGATGAGAGGGATAAGGGTGTGTGTGTGTGTGTGTGTGCCGCTGTGTCTGTGTGTCGTCAGGACACTCCAAATTTAAAGACAACAATCACCCGATATGTGTGAGAGCACGAGGGTCTCTGCCTAAATATAAACCGCACCACATCATCTGGCTATGTTGTGAAGTCTTCTGTTAAGGTTGTTTCGGAGTACCGCGGATCAGTTTACTGGCTGTGTTATTATTTTATAACCTTTATTTATCCTGGGAGAGTCTGCGGCAGCACTGTTCTTTATATTTACACAGTCGTAAAAAATGACACACTGACTGCCCTTCCTTTTTGACGTCCACTGGTCTCCCAACGCCTCCCCAAAACCTCCAGCATGAAATGTACTGCAGAGGCTGCTGGAGTTATGAAGTGGGAAGGTCATCGGTTCTGGAGTATGTTCCCCTACTGTGAGTTGACATTTCAGCATTTTCTTTTTAATGTCACAGGTTGTCGTTTGTCATTTTGATTGGTTGCCAACCTAATTGGAGCTGAGGGCAGATGCCAGAGGGGAAGAGAATAAAGATACGGATGCCTGAGAGTGACGTGCTGCAGACGAAATACAAAGAGCACCTTTTATACAGTAGGTAGTTGTCGCAAGCGTCAGAGTGTTAGAAAAACTTCGATGGAAAACGGCAAAATTTCGATAAAACTTCCTAAATAGCCTCATCGCAATTAATCTCTCAGTTTCCAAGGTTGATTAGAAACAGGAGCAAAAAGTGTCTGTACCCAAATGGATAGACCTTCAACCAATCAGAGCATCAAAATGGCAGTAGGCTGGGTCACAAAGTTTCTCAAATTACAGCTAAACAGTACACTAAGGGCGCACTCACACTGTCCTTCCGCACCGGGCCAAAACAGGTTTTTCGGGTCAAGCCTAGTGCGTTTGACCAGTGTGAGTGCAACCGCTCCGCGCATTACTGCGGCCAGCTGGCCGTCCACGGCCCGTCTGAGAGAGGTGGGCTTTTGTAGAGCGCGTTTGCACATGTACAGGCACAAGCGTGTGCACGGGTACGAGCACGAGCACGTGGCCTTCGACGGTCACAAAGATTCTCAAATTACAGCTAAACAGGACACTAAAATGTGTTTCTGAAAACTTTTAATCTATATATAGAATCTATCTTTAGAATCTTGATTCATGTTTGATCTGCCTAGTTTGACTGTTTGATCTGAGCTTTGGGAGTCGGGTAAACTCCACCGAATGGATCGACGAACGGTTGTGATTGGTCTCAAGTTGATCTCAAGTTGCTGTAAATCCATAGATGGTTCAATTGTCCCTACCAGAGCAAATGAAACAAGCTTGGCAGATTCATCTGGTTTCCAGGTTATGGAATATGCCCAAAACTTGCAGTCGTGCCAAAGGAGGACCTCTCTCCCTGTTGTTTTCTTGTAGATGTGGTTCCATGGCTGAGGCAGCTTGTTTTGTTTCCGGTATGCAACCTTGACTTCTACTTCTGTGTACAGGAGGATTACAGCCATGCGTAGCGTCGATATCTGACCAGACTACGCTGTAGCCAAGTTTATGCAATTCAGTTCAATTCAATTCCATTTTATTTGCAAAAGTTATCTCAGGACATTTTACATATGGAGTAGGTAAAGACCAAACTCTATGATTTATTTATGATTTACATAGACCCAACAATCCCCCCGCTGAGTACACAGTGGGAATGATAACCTTCCCTTTAACAGGCAGGAACGTCAGACAGACCACGCCCTATGGAGGACGGACATCTGTCTGAACCAGTTGGGGAGGAAGAAAAGGGGAGAGAAAGGACAGACAGATGGACAGAGAGACACAAAGACAGACAGAGACAGTCCCAGAGATGCAAGCAACCACATACGTAACAGTTACTATAATAATATCTATGGTAATGTGAATATGACTTGTTGTTATGGCAGTTAATGTAGTAAAATAGTAGAATCAAGCACAGCTACGATGACACAATATTCATTCATTCAATCATCTTCAACCCCTTGTCCCTATCGGGGTCGCGGGGGGTGGGGGTGGGCTGGAGCCGATCCCAGCTGACATCAGGCGTGAGGCGGGGTACACCCTGGACAGGACGCCAGTCTATCACAGGGCACATAGAGACGAACAGAGACAGGTGATAGAATATGACACTGATAGTAATTATGGTGGTAAACTCCAGACCAGCGGATGGAAACTGGCTTAAATCTTTCTTTTTAATTGAATGGAAACATTGCTAGTGATGCACACTGAGTGATAACCGTCATCTCATACGTGCTTTGATTTAGTTTCTGGTAACCTAAATGATCTGAAACCAACACCGGCCGGGCTCCTGCCAACACTTGAGTCTCCTGGATAAAGTAAGTGTACTGCAGGACCATCTGTTTGAGTCATTCCAATTTTGTTTCTAGGAAATTAGGTTTGTTAGAGGAACTAATTTCAGACAGCCGGGTTTGGCGGATGGCTCTGAGTTCTACCTGTACACATGAGCCGCTGCAAGCTGCTGTGTTGCTATGTAGAAGCAGAATATCAATAAGAAGAATAAGAACATCATCATCAACACTGACCCAGAATCTTAAAGTGAATTTATTCAAATTGCATCATCATCATCTGTTTTATTTGAGAATTTTATCAAACTCTGCTTTGGAGGGGATCCAAAGCAGTGGTGAGCAGATCGATACTGAACCTTTTAATACAGAGATGTAGTACCCGGGGCTTTTTACAAGGCATTATTTTTCATAAGGGACGGATTGATTAGAGATACAAAGGATGTTGTGTGACTAAATTCTTACTCTTTCACCTGTTGATACAATTTGCTGCAGTGTTACACTTGCCAAACGGAGATGACACCATATATTCTCAGACAAAAGCAGCAAAATGGAAAAATACAATAACAACAAATTAGCTAAAACATACAATTTCATACTTGAGCGAAAGAACGAGGTCGCGGACGAAATGGGTTTTCTAAGGAGGGTGGCTCGAGTCTCCCTGGAGTCTCCCTCACTTCTCACCCTTCCTTAGGTTGAGAAGTTCAGCATCCGTGAGGAACTCGGAGTAGAGCCGCTGCCCCTTTGTGTTGAAAGGAGCCAGTTGAGGTGGTTCAGGATCATCTGGTAAGGATGAACCCTGGGCGCCTCCCTAGGGAGGTGTTCCAGGCTCGCCCAGACGGGAGGAGGCCTCGGGGAAGACCCAGGACCAGGTGGAGAGATTAGATCTCCACACTGGCCTGGGAACGCCTCGGGATCCCCCAGTTAGAGCTGGTTAATGTGGCCCGGGAAAGGGAAGTTTAGGGTCCCCTGCTAAAGCTGCTGCCCTCGCGACCGGACCCCGGATAAGAGGTTGAAGGTGAGATGAGATGAGGGATATCATTTTTATAATAGTGACAAACATATACTGAGAGCTCGAGCTTCTCAGTAATGACTGCACGCACGCAAACACACACAGAGTTATGTTTGATATGAGTTGGCGTCTTGGTGCCACGTTTGAGATGGCGAGAAAGAAGAAGATGAAGGTAGAGAGACATTTACTTACAGCGCAGAGGAAACAGACGACACCATGAGCAGCAGTAAAGGCTCAGGAATAAACATGTGTGATGAATAATAAGTAAATGTGTGAGTGTGATTGCATCCATTTCTGTTTTTGGTTGTCTGCGCATACACGCACACACACACACACACACACACACACACACACACACACACACAGACAGACACACAGAGTTCATACTGTACAGGAATACAGAGTGAGTTCGAGGCCTTGACCCAATTTAACTTGTTTATAGGAGGAATGTGTTGCTGTCACCTGTTAACATGACACCGCCACTCTGGCTGCAACCAAACAAACACACAACAGCTGCTGTGAGTGTGTAGAGCTTTGAGCAAAACCAACTCTGTCAATGTCCTGACAATGTAAAGGCCGTTATAGACACTTACACCGAATACCTGGTGAGGTAATTGCCTTTTCCTGTGGCTGGAGGATATTCTTTGTAACAATGGTGACAGGAGACAGGACTCTGTTTACGGATTGCTGTGGGTATTATCTTGAATTGAATTGAATTGAATTAAATTGAATTGTCTTGTCTTTATTGTCATTGTACCAGTACAACTAAATTTACAGTACAATCCCTTAAAGTGCAGATATAATTTAACATTAAAAGCATCCCTGATAGACAGCCCCCCCGCTTGTCCCTGTCGGAGTCGCGGGGGGGGGGGGCTGGAGCCGATTCCAGCTGACATCAGACGGGGTCCACCGTGGACAGGACGCCAGTCTATCACAGGACACATAGAGACAAACAGAGACAGACAACCATTCACACCTACGGGTGATTTAGAGTCATCAATGAACCGAACACCTGCACGTCTTTGGACTGTGGGAGGAAACCGGAGAACCCGGAGAAAACCCACACAGACACGGGGAGAACATGCAAACTCCACACAGAAGGGCCCCAGCCCGGATTCAAACCGGTAACTCGCTAGCTGTGAGGCGACAGTGCTGACCACCACCCCACCGTGTCACCCTATAGACCGAGATTATCGTCTGATATTTGCGTTTTCGGTATCAGCCGATGCGGGATGCTGCGTTTGCCGATGTCCGCAGGCAGCTCTGTGCTGCTGGAGACGCCTTTTTTAAGTTCAATAAACGTTCCTTTATTTAAATGGAGACTAGTAACATTTGTTATCATCATTGTGTCGTTTTTATAATGTCAAATGAGAAAGCAAAAGTAGTATCAGCTCCGAATATCATCTTGAAAAAATCTGCAGCCAAAACAAATCGGTATCGGCCCTAAAAAAATCCATGTCGGTCGATAGTCCCTGAACCTGATCCAAATCATAGGGACTCACAAAGGTATTCTGCTCATTTGTGAACAGGTTTGTGAGATAATGCAAAAATGTTCTGTACTGCAGTAATGTTCCCTTGTCAAGCACAAGTGTAAAAAAACGTGTTCACTAATAATAGTGGCGTTCAGTGTCAGGCAGCGTGCGTGCTGGCTCGCTGATAGCAGGGAGACATCATTAATGTTATAAGTTCCACCTGCACATTTCAAGTTAAAATGTCTGCTGTGAGAAAAGGTCGATGATGGCTGAGGAAAAAAAAGCAAAGTGAGGAATCCAGATAGAAGCTGTGGAAATTAGAATAACAGGTGACTCACGGAGCTGTCAACCATCACAAGCACAGTCGGGGAAAATAGTCCAAGTCAGCCAATCTGCTGTGTGTCTAATGACTTCAAAGTGAGTCACCGCTCAGACAGAGGGATGTGCACAACAATGCTGAAGTGCAGCGCTTTAATAAAGAAGGGGCGTGCTGCTCTGAACAGGGGGGACAGATTCTACGTCGCATCTCTCGGCTCATTTGGAGGATTATTTGGAGAACGACACGGGCATCGTCATCCCCCGAGGCAAAACATGATGTGATACACTGATGATTTATCAAAGATGAAATGCTGCAGGAGGCCGCTTTAATTCCTGGTGACACAGATGTGGGAGAAATATTAAATGTGTGTGTGTGTGTGTGTGTGTGTGTGTGTGTGTGTGTGTGTGCCGTGGCAGCTCAGCCCAGCACCTCTCTATCTCCTCGGGGGGGTTAACTTTGGCTGATCCTAATTTCAGACATCAGCTGTCACCACACACACACACGCACACGCACATGCACACGCACACACACACACACACACACACACACACATACACACTTTACACCTCGCTCTCACAAGTGTGTTGTCATGGTTGTAACAGAGTTGGCTGCAGACAAATCAGAGTGTGTGTGTATGTGTGTGTGTGTGTAGTCTCTCTTTCCTCTTTGACTATAAATCATGACATTCAGCATCAGCTGTAAATAAGGGAGTGACTGTGCAACACACACAGACACACACACACACACACACACACACACACACACACACACACACACACACACACACACACGCACACACACACGCCTTGCACGCAGAGGCGCAGATGGCTTGCTCTAACCCTGAGGCTGCCATTAGCAACATGAACAGTTTGGTTGACCGTTGTCGATCTGAACACACACACACACACACACACACACACAGATCAGGATGAAGACTCCACATGCTGGTGGAAGTTTACAAATTGCAGTCTTTAAACACACACAAACACTGATGCATTATGTATTTCAGACATGCTGCACACCACTGGCTCTCAAACCGTGGTAAGTGTGCCCCTGGTGGTGTGGGAGCTCCCTCTAGTGGTTCGGAGGAATTTCCAAAATATAAAAAGAAAATTGTATTAATTTAAATATATATAAGGATATCAAAATACTACAGTTCAAATAAAAATACTCAAACTGTGATTTATATACAATAAATAGCGTAAAATAAGTTTTGCCTTTCCTGTAATATTTTAGTTTTGATGCAGTCTTGTTCATGAATGTAGCATCTGCACACGTCCCTGATGAGTCACGAGCTAAACTGTGATGGCATATTAGTGAGCAGAGGTAGAATGAATGGTTTAAAACACTGCAGTGGAGGTAAATGGGAACTATTAGGAGGAGAAGTGCAAATCTGGAGGAGCCAGTGTGAGCCGAACAAGCTCTAATGCAGATGCCTTAATAAAACCAATCACAAACTTCCTAGGCGGCGCTAAGCCTGATGGTGGCAATAGCATAAGAGGAGGAGAATGCATCGCGTGCTGGATGTCAGACTTTAGAAACAGCACTGTGAATCCAGTCAGCCAGACCTACAGCACATATTGATTTCAGCATCCACCCATCCCTTCTGGATTTACTTCCCCCTTTCCTTCTTTTCAGGTGATTCATTTTTCAAATCCCAGTTTGCTCTCTTCCCACGAGACACATAAACAATCACTGGAATCTCTCATTTATCACTGTAAAGAGAAATAAATGAACACTGGAGGACTGGGGTTCTCCAGATCACAGGCCTGGGTGCAGTTCTGCTTTTGTCCTCTAGGCCGCAGTGTGAACCGTGTATCTATTTTTAGCTCAGCCTCAGTTAGAGGACGAGATATTTATAGCATGAGATCTGTTCACTGTTACATTTCCGAGGCTCAATCACACACACACACACGCACACACACACACACGCCAACTTGAAGGCATACACTCACACACACTGAAACCAATTTATGAACACACACTAGTACATGCAGTCATTCAGAGGGTATCAGATGCCTGAAGGTGTTCTACAGAACAAAAGTTGGCTGATGTAAGCATTAATGACCACACACACACACACACACACATACACACGCACACACACACACTTTCTCACACACACACACACACACACACACACACACACACACACACACACACACACACACACACACACACACACACACACACACACACACACACACACACACACACACACACACACACACACGCCTCTGTTAAAACTGAACACATGCTTGAATGGACACATATGTTGAGAAGATGTGAACAGGAACCCAACAGAGTAAATGTTTGCAGTTCAAAAATATACATAGACAACCATAAGATATTCATGCATGCATATGTCCACTTTTACACACACACACTAAGCTAAGCACCGGAGCATCTACACTCACGCAGCCATGCTCGCAGCACGCCTTGACGTGCTTCCACACAAACGTAGAGGCGGCGTTTGTTCCCTAAGTGCCACTCTAAAAGCCCCTAAACCAGCTCTCCAGTTCACACTCCAGTGCCCGCTGAAGCCGGCTAATGCTCCCCGTGGAGACGCTCGGCGCACACATTCATCTGCTCAGATTCCACAGGCCGCCGCAGCCTGTGACAAGACATGATGCTGCAGCCGTGGTCAGCATGCAGCAGTGTGGACATTAGAGCCATCCTCAAAGCTTCATAGCATTCTTGTTCATAGCCCTGAACAAACAGTTTGAAGGAGCAGGTTTTTTAATAAGACCAATCACAAACTTTCTTGGCCGTGCAAAGCCTGATGGCTGCCAATCTCTCGAATGGAGGACGACCCACTCTACCACTAAACCACAGCCGCCCCAATAAGTGTATGAGTCAGTCAAAACCTCTGCGTACAGTGATCCAAACTCCTGGAAGTCACGCTGTTTCCAAAGAGCCACTGAAGCAGCTCACAGAGACAAACTGCTGCCTCCCCTTTGCGTTTTCATGTCATTAATATCGGTCATCTTGTGTTTTTCCTCTCCGTCAGTATGAATCAATACTGGGAGTTCTCGGTCTCACTTTCTCCACTTAGCATTTCTTTACCCGTCTCTTTGTCAATAACTAAATAGAGTCAGCCTAAAAGTAAACAGAACTGATGCTAATGACACAGAAACAGTCATGGGGTCACCTGTGGCCTGATGTTTGCAGTGTGATGACGTCTGAGAGGACAAAAAAGGGGCAGAAGCAGGCTTTGTTTACAGCATCTGACAGGAGGAGAAAAACACTAACGAGATGTTAAGGTTTGTCTCAGCGACCGAACACAGTGTGTGGGGCGTATTAAAATACTGTCACAGCATTTTCCCTCTTTTATTTCTCTGGGACACATTTGCTGCTGAGCTGCTTTACATTCACACAGCAGGTGAGCGGTGCACTGGAGGCGAGACGCTGAACTCACCCCGAACACAAACAAAAGCTAAACACAGCACAGCATATAAATCTGCGTGTGTGTGTGTGTGTGTGTGTGTATACTCAGTGCAGGTTTCTATTGTGCATTTATTTTGAGCTCCACTGCACGGAAGGTATATGAAGATGAAAGAGGTACATGTGAGCAGTTCAAACACCCGCCGCTCCACAGAAAACAAACCCACTAAAGGCGTCACAGTGAAAAAAAGGGAATTTATGGTTTAAATTATGAACCGGAGTCGAGTGACAGTGACGTGGAAGTGTTGAATCACTCCGAGAGTTGCAGATGATGTGGTGACAGCTGCCGTGTAAAGAATCCCGTCCTCACTGCAGAGTACGAAACCTGCCATGAGACGCGTTTACTCTTCAGTCTCTAAGAATCTGACAGAACTGTTGAAATGCTCAGCTGTGTCGTCCAGGAAACAACAGCCCCATACAGGTCATAGAGTATATCATATCATATTATATCATATCATACATCAGGGGGGGCTGTGGCTCAGTGGAAGAGTAGGTTGTCCTCCATTTGAGATTGGCAGTTTGATCCCCACCTTCCCTGGTCCACATGTTGAAGTGTCCTTGGGCATTCTCCACAAGACTAGGGGCGGCAGTAGCTCAGTCCATAGGTGACTTGGCTGGGAACCGTAGGGTTGCTGGTTCAAGTCCCTCTGTGGACCATGTATGGAGCGTGGACTGGTGGTTGGAGAGGTGCCAGTTCATCTCCTGGGCACTGCTGAGGTGCTGTTGAGCAAGGCACTGAACCCCCAACTGCTCGGGATGCTGGTCACTGGCAGCCCCCTCACTCTAACATCTCTCCATTAATTGCATGTATATAGGTCCTGTCTGTGCATGTGTGTATTTCAGGCCTGTGTGTGTAACATAAAAATTCAATTTCCCCGTTGCGGGATAAATAAAGTAATTCTTCTTTTTCTTAAAGACACTGAACCCTGAATTGCTCCTCGTGCTGCGCATGGGTGTGTAAATGTGGTGTGAATGGTTAGATTAGATATATTTATAAGTACAAGTATATGTCGATAACAATATTCTGATGATTTAATTAATAGAGTGTAAATGAAGTAAACCACATGTTAAAGCTTATTTCTGTATCCTGCTGTGTGAGTTAAATCCTTGATAAATGAAAGTTATTGGGTATTTTCTCATTTTATTAAGAACTTTAGCACAAAATGAACAAAAGGTGCAAAGGTCAGGACGTGAAGCAGCATCCAAATGATGTAGATATTGATGTAACACAGTTAGGGCACTGTTTTTTTCCAACGTCACAGTAGAAATGGAAAATGGAGAAAAATATACAATCAATATTTTTACATTAGTTTGACAATACATGTACAGTATATCTTCCTTCTTCTACCACAGCACTATTAGGCGATATGGAAGGTCTCCTAAAATATATCGACAGGATATCTGCTCACATTTGTGCAAACACAGTTTATCAGTCAGAAATTTAGGAGGTGAAGAAAATAAATCTCAAAATGCTCTAAAAAAATATGACTTTTACACTTTTTATGACTTTTTTCGATGGACCAGTTCAGGCCAATATCCGAATCCTACATTAAAAAAATATGAGCAGCGAGCGTTTTAATGCCGTTTCTCTCCTTTCTCTGAGTCCATGGAGTGAATGCTCGCCCTATAGTGACTCTGGTTTTTGCCCGTCTCCGCTCACTCAGCTGCTGGGACGAATAACCATTTCACCCAGTGCAGCCTGCAGTAGCTGCACCCAACAACAGACAACCCTGGCAACCAGCAATGTCAGCCACTATTGGCTGGTACAATGTAAACAGATGACAGAAAGTCATAGTTAAACCAGTCAAAAAAATGTTTAAATAATTCAGACTGAAAATATCTATAATGGAAATGCATTACTTTCATTCTGTACCCCTAAAAAAGCCCAGTGGGTGTATACATTTTTTTAATATAGCTTTTAATAAAGATTCTACATATTTTCACAGAAATCACATTAAAAAATTTGGACATAGTTTTGATGTGATGTCAGAGAAGTTATGATCTGGGATGTGAGGTGACACGATGACATTGAACAGGTTGTTTAGTTTTTATTGAAGCCACACAGTCAGTTCACAGCTGCCCTGACAGATACTACCGCTGCACTGCAGACACTCCCATCTGCTGCGTGAACATGCGTGTGTGTGTGTGTGTGTGTGTGTGAGTTCAGCATGATAACTTTGGCAACACTTCAAAGACTTAATGATTCATCTCAGGTCTTGTAAGCCAGCGGCATCAAATAAGTTAAAACAACAATTTGACAGTTAGAAAAACAATAAATTACAAACAGAAACGCTGTACAGACTGTAAAACCATATCATCAGGAGGTTACACGTGTTTCACTTCACATGTTGGTTTGACAGCAGGTTAATAATAAAAAACAAAAAAAAAAAGACGGATGAGCTGAACAATATGAACAGAATGTACAGGATTATGTTCAGGCTCTGCTCTCAGGCAAGCTTTAATACTGACTAAGGTAAAGAGGCATCTCTCTTGCTCTCTCACACACGCACATACGCACGCACGCACGCACGCACGCACGCACACACACACACACACACACACACACACACACACACACACACACACACACACACACACACACACACACACACACACACACACACACACACACACACACACACACGCACACACGCACACACGCACACACGCACACACGCGCACACGCGCACACGCGCACACGCACACGCACACGCACACGCACACGCACACACACAGGATCTTATCAAACACAACCAACCTAAGTCTCCTACTCCCTCCAGTGGTGGATATTTGAAAAATGACAGCCTCCTTTGATGCGTGTACACACACACACTTTTGTAAAGTGTGTACACACACACTTTTGTAAAGCGTGTACACACACATTCTTGTAAAGGTATCGCCACACCTGGACCGTTAACGTCCTGACCACTAAACATAGCCTCCATTTAATCCAGTTTCTGATCAAGAAGAAAGGTTTAAAATGGAAAAATCCCGTCTTTGCTCCATATTCATGGTTATGAATCATAAGCACATGGCTCTCAGGAGGAGCGTGTGGTGAAGTCACCCAGTTTAGTTTTAGAGTATCTTCATTTTTAGTCAAGTTGTATCTGGGAATAAGACTTCAAAAGAGATTAAAAATTGCAGGGAGCATCACCAATAGCTGCTTTTCACTGTTCGCTGGTCATAAATGGGAATAAATGAATAAATGCTATAAAATATAACAAATAAGTGCAAACTCTAATGCCGGTTTGTCACAATATATGATATATGTGGCTGGATTGTTCCTAATTCCTAATTTTTCACCCTACACCGGCCTTTCAAGAGGTGAAAGCAGGTAAAATGTCATCACTTTGAAGGACATTTGGTGTTTTGGTATTTTAGTAACTCACACACACTCTCGCTTGGGGCATAAACCTGAACTAGCTCAATTTTATGAAAAACATGCCACTTATAGGAATATCATATGCGATCAAATAGACGCCACCATCTTGGACAGTATGGGAAATATTGAAGAAAATGTTGTTGAGTGTGAAAGGATCTAATTCTACCCTGGAAGCAGGGAAACTATTATTTTGACAACTTCTAAAAACAACTATTAATTGACCACGTCTTTATCTAACGTCTTTGTTAACATGAAATACTTTTCATATGATCAAGGTGACATGATTTATACGAACATATATGAGACAAATCTGTAAAATCATCTCAAAGTAGCTTCATAATCTGGTGAGACTTTATGGCGTATTCTTAGACGGGATGCTTGGTAGAGGTGGGAGAAATGATCCTGTTCGGGACTTCCACGTTCACTTATGTTTGCTTGGTTTTCAGGCACTTATTATTATTATTATTATTATTATCATTATTATTATTATTAGCCTCTTATTAAATGCCTGGATGCACATATCAGATGTCTCCCTGACGTATTTGAGATTTGGATGTTGACCTGATGTTGACTTAATTACGTAACTACAATAACTTCGATATGACATAAAAAGGGCATGTAGCTTGCTCTTCAAGGAAATTGTGCAAATTATTGCTCAGCTGTGATTGGAGCATGACGTGAAAGAGGCGGGGCTTAATTTAAACATTATTAAACAACAGAGAATGCATTTTTGTTTTCTTTCCGTCTCTTTTCCAACATGGTGCGTCCACATTAGCAGTTTGTACAAGTTGTTTTTGGTCTTTTCCGTTCATTAATGCTGAAATTAAATATGACTGTTAGCTTATTAATTCATTTGTCAGATATGGGATGACTCAGTATAAGGGGTCCACCAATGAGTGAAGATATGTTTGCAGGATCAGGAAAATCATTTAACTTAAAGACATGG
This sequence comes from Echiichthys vipera, assembly GCF_963691815.1. Taxonomy (NCBI): domain Eukaryota; kingdom Metazoa; phylum Chordata; class Actinopteri; order Perciformes; family Trachinidae; genus Echiichthys; species Echiichthys vipera. The sequence goes on from NC_139831.1 coordinate 4,048,006, forward strand.
GAATGATGTCTTACAAAAACGCATATTTTAAAATGATACTGGTATTAATGCAATGATATTAGAATAAAACCTACAGCAAAACAAACTCTCTGCCTTCACATCAAAAACAAGAGTGGAAGTACTGAAGTCGTGGTACTTTCCGGTGCAGAGTGGCCCCTCCTGTCGTGCAGCTCTGCGTCGAGGTGCCCAAGTGGCAAACATTTGCTAAATCGACAAAAAAGCGATTAAAATTCTGCTGCGGCTAAATGTTTTCAGTCCATCCGACTTGAAGAAATGCCACAGGGAGACATGACCTGCATTCACTGAACAGTAGCCATAGCAACAAGCATCATCAGGTGCCTATGAATACAGAAGTAGGTGGCTTCAGACCTGTCTATACTATTTAAGGTCTATAATTAAAACCTGTTCAAGGCAAAAACCTCAAAGAGCAATTTAGTCTCGTATTGTAATAGGAGCTGAGAGAATGACAGCACACCGGTGACACGCTGCCTTTACAGATAAAGGGCTGGATGTAGGGAGAGAGGAAATCAAATCAGCTTATGGTAAGAGTGAGAAAAGGAAGGAGACAAAACAGACGTCCAGAGGTACAGGAAAACTCATCTCCTGCCTGCCTGATATTCCTCCTCACATCCTCTGTCACTTCTTCTCCCTGCATGAATTCATTCCTGTATCCTTACATCTCCACTCCCTTCCTTCCTCACTCTCTCTCTCTCTCTCTGTCTCTCGCCAGCTCGGCCCTGGAGACATTTTACATTTACATCCTATTACACAGCCTGAGATGATGAGAGCGCTGTGTACCTGTCAGTGTCGATACAGTGATGCTGCTGCTGCTGCCTCCAGGTGAGGAGGAGGAGACTCATCAGGAGCATCACAGCGTTCTGTCTCTATTAACAAAGGCTGTTTACCTGCTCCAGGAAGAGAGAGAAGACCACACACACACACACACAAATGCACGCACACACACGCGCGCGCGCAAACGCACACATTCACGCACGCACACACACACACACCTCAATTTGGACGCTCTAACGAGAACATGCAGTCTGTCACGTTCAGTTCAAGTGTCCCTTTGTCCCGCTGAGGATCATGGGATACCTCTTTTCATGCGCCTTTAAAACTATTCTCCTCTTTGCAATAATGACCTTAAAAGATTTGCAGTGCAACTTGGAAGATTGTCCTTCAGCCGTAAGATGCAGAGCTAAATTCCTGTCCTGCCAAAGTACTCATGGGCAAGACACAATAGTACTACCAGCACCAGAGCAGTAGCTTCCTTCATTTTATCCAGTGTTTCACAAATATTATTAACACAGGCAAGATCAGGCATTCTGTGGGGCCATATCCACAGTAAAGCAGAGAAATCTTACTCTGCTACACACTGATGATACTGTATGTCAAAGGTTGTCCTCGCCCACAAGGCGGGCCTCCCCCAAGGGGGCTCCAAACAGAGTCAGGGGAGGATCAGTGACCGGAAGTGAAAAAGTATCACATAAGTTGTTAAAAGAAGACCACATAGAATAGCCTTAATGTGTGTGATTGGGTTAATGAGATAGCAAACTATCACAAGGAAGGCAGTAAAGCACATTTGTGTGAGCAGATCTGCCGGACACTGAATGTTGCTGGTGTGGTTTTGTCACCGTACGTGTTGTAAGCTTGTTGTAAGCTTGTTGTTAGCTTGTTGTTAGCTGTTTAGCCACGTTGCTAACCTAAATGCCGTTGTCACAGAAACAAAACCCACAGGCAGCACTTCGAGACCAGTGCCCTTGAGCCTGAAAAAAATGCTACATGGACAAAGACCCTTATGCTATCCTAGCTTAATGTTGATTGTCTATGGTATTAAATACTAATAATGTGTTTTAGTGTGTGTTTGTATTTTCCAAGCTTTGTCTGAGGGGAGATCCACATTCTCAGACTGTGAAAATCTCTGTTGTAGCCATCTGCAGCAGCAACACTTATTTAACGCTGCCTTGTGGCTTTCTGGCATTTTCACACGTCAAGTAACTTTTTATGTTTGAGCTGTAAAACTGAAAGAGTAGTTAATAGAATTTCCAACCCTGTGGCCATCAGATTGGCTCTAATGTCTCTTTAAAAACACTGATTTTGCATTGAAAATAACTTGAAGCATAACTGATGGTCATGATGTCGAAGCATGCTGCTGTTTGAGAAGCGGGTTCACCTTCATTACAAAAATACTGCTGTAAGCCTTCTCGAGACAGTATTAGTGAATCCCCAGTCATACTGTACATGTTGCTGTTTTTCGTCTCTCCTTGTTCCTAGCAGTAGGGCTGGTAAGCACCAGGTGGCCCAGTCCCCAAAGGCATGATTGTGAGGTAGTTGGAGGGTACGTAGCCCCTCTTCCCACCTCGCGCCTCCACCAGACTCCATTCGGGGTTCCCTCGTTTGTCGTGGGGCTCCAGGACACGAACTGGCTCGCCGGCCCGAACAGACACTTCATGGTTTCCTCTCGCTGTGAAGTCATATGCCGCCAACACCTGGGAGACAGGATGATGCCGAGTCAAAAACGAGAGTACAAGTCGACCATGCCTGATACCATCTGTCAGGTTGTAGTGCTCGTTCCATACCAGAAAACAAAAGTGATGGGAGAAGAGTAACACGTAGGGCGACTTTGTTACTGAGACATGTCACATTTGGCAGGGTGGCGTCAGGGGAAAGGTTATGCACTCAGAAAGGTTTATCTCATCTCTTATCTTATCTCTTATGCTTATTTTAAGATCTCAGGCACAACTTATCTCAAGTTTGAGCCCCTCCAAGCTTAGAGTTTAGATATGGACGTGCTCAGAGTGAGTGTTACATCTGGGAAAGACATCAAACATGATTATTGATTTTCAGAAGATTCATATTGTGATGATATGATCTTAGGTTATTATTTTCTGTGCTCAATTAGTACTTTGAGTTTTTGTTCCGCACATATGAGGAGTTTGGTCTCAACTACAGCTGGGCGATAATTCAATATGATAATTTATATTATTTTAATGTAATTTGTGTCAAGATGAAATAATATACTGAGATATCCTACTACACATTTACATGGTATAAATATTCATCCAGCCTAGTTAGTGTTGCAACAAGCAAACAATTTCTTATTAAAGAAAAAAATAAAGAATACTTAAATATAAGTCACACACACACACACACATACACATACACGTAATATGCTCTGGAAAGGTAAAGCCCACTAGTTATGTCTTGACAAATCCCATCTCATCACCGCACAGAGACACACACACACACACTGAAGGCTTCCTAATGAGCCCCGTGTTGGTATGACAGAGTGCTGCAGCAGTGCTAATAGCAGACTTTAGCGAGCTGCTCGATGTCATTAACAAACCCTCCACCTCCGCTCACCTCTCAGCTACGACATTAGCTTTTCCCTGACGGTCCACACAAATTAGCATTTAATTAGGATTTGGCCCCGGCAGAGAAGAGGCGTAGAATTATTATTCTTTTTTTTTTTTTTTTAAGTAAAGTGACCATGAGTAAAGTATCGACTGCAGGTGATTCATGTTGCAGGAGCTGGGCAGCAGCTATGTTTCTGATGGGAGTGAAAGAGTTTAGAGGAGTGTGGTGGAGGTAAACAGCGCTTCTTTGTTCTGATATATGGTGTGACAACATGGTGGGGCCACAAATGTGAGCGAAAGAGACACAGTTCACTGAGACTGCCCGCGACTCTACAGAAGCCAGACGGGAATTGTGTTGTTTTCACCTTGTCAGTCTACATGTGTATGTTATCATGGCAAAATGTGGTCCTGGGGGCAGCCGGTGGCTGAGTGGTCAGAGCAGTCGCCCAATGTAAAGAGGCTGAAGGCCCTCGAGGCAGCGGCCGCGGGTTCGACTCCGACATGCGGCCCTTTGCTGCATGTATCCCCCTCTCTCTCTCTAACCCCATTTCCTATCTGTCCTATATAATAAAGGCTTAAAAAAAAACGCCAAAAAATAATCTTTAAAAAAAAAAAAAAAAGGTTCTGGAGACACCTACTGTAGCGAGAACTTTGTCCGTGGTGAGATTTTGTCACAGTGAGCAAAACGTGCAAGATGGAGTCACAAAAGTTTTACGGATCGGAATGAATGCCGAGTTCAAAAATGGGTGTGCTCCTAGCAAACGTCCCTGGTCCAATTTGACATAGCAGCTGGTGTGATCCCACCATCATCAAGATGATCTCTAGTTAATATTGTTTTTTTATTCTGCAACCAAGATGAATTTTGCACCTTCATGTTGCTGCTTCTGCTCTTAAAGGTCCTACAGTGAACTGTGATCAGTGATCACTAACAAAAGATCATTAGTTTGGAAAAAAACCTACAGTGAGGACAGCGGGTGGAGTATGTCGTGTATGTTTTGTATACGAGCGGACTCAGGGTCATGAGGGTTGGACATGGGGAGGAGGAGGCATGAAAGACCGCCTCTATAAGGTCACTGGAGCCATCACTCACTTTAACAGGCAGTGTGGAGGCTTATCACACACACACACACACACACGAACACACACAAATTTACAAGCCTTGACACTCCCCTCTCACACTCACATGTTGTAAATGTAATCAATCACAACACAACACACACAGACACATTCTATCTCAGTCTGCAGCGGTGCATAAATTAACTCTCAACCTTTCACACAGTAACCCACTTACAAGGTTAAACAGCCAATTATGGACTTTTCCATTAATCGTGCACACACACGCACACACACCTCAGTGTACCCTCTTACAGATATGGGTACTCACATGATTACACTTACTCACACATGGCTGGATATGCAAGGATCCTCGCACATACACACATGTGCACACACAAACACACACACAAAGTCCAAGTCAGACATGTGACTGATTGATGCTTCGGCTGATGCTTCGGCCGTCCCACTGATCATTCAAAGCTTCAGACACACACACGGAGTCTGTAACGTGTAATCAATAAAAAAGGAACACACACACACTCACAGTTTGCAGTCTGATGTCAGATAATTTGGCGGCGAGTTGAAGTGGATGTTACAGAAGGGATAATTCTCACGTATGGCCGTTCAAAATGTACGATTTCCCTAATGAGGCCATTACATATGCTGATCGTTGCATTGGTCAAGAACATATTAATGTCAATATTTCATTTCAATATTTGGGTGGTGAGGTTTTAATTCTGCATCGAAATCATGGAGGAGCTATGCATTCAGAGGTGTTTCAAAATAAGACAGTCACCTGGAAGCACGGCTGGCTCATGACCGTCAGTGGCCGGCTCTCTGGCGTGTAGGAGTGTCGTCTGATTCCCGTCACGCCATCAGGCAGAGTCAGGTGTGGCGAAGGGGGCGGGTCCTCTGTTGGCTGGTGATACCGAATCAGCTTCGAGGAAGGGGCGTACCCTCTTCTGCCTGCGTGCAACATATGCAGATGCATGAAGTACTTTCCATGTAACATCTGTAAAGTTTTTTATTAAATATCAGGGCTGCTAATAATTATTCTTTTTTTAAAGTACAATGGATTTATTTGACAAACTGTCAGAAAAAAACTTTACAAAAAAGTCTTCACATTTGAGAATCAGTCAATTTTGGTTAAGAATATGACTTTAATTACTAATCAGTTATCAAATTTTATTTGTCCATGATCTGCTTTTACAAAATCCAGCCGGTTACAGCAATACAAGAAGTGTTTAGTAATCTTAGTATAAAGTGTGTATCCTTACTCATATGAAACCTTTAGAAGTGTTTAATCCAGCATAGAACAAAAAAAACAACGACTTGAATCTTACTTTTTATGTAAACCGTCTAAAATATCTAATATTTTCTAAATATATGTCCTCTAAAATGTGCCACCTATCTTCCAAAGTCCTCGGATTACTAATTTGAACAGTTGATGCTTGTTAAACACCCAAAAGATGGCGCCAAAGAGCTGCATTTAAGAAAAGCTGCACAGAGAAGCATCAGCAGCATTTGTCACTCCTGGGCCTCTAAACATTGGATCAGATGTTAAAGACACTGTAAGGAACGGTTACTACTCTTGAACTTAAACATCACAGCCAACACTGTCTCAGTGACAAGTGACATTTTAACCAGCTACCCAGCAGTAGGATATTGGTTGTTACCTCCTGCGTCGACAAGCCATCTCCGTTTGTCTCCACGGGTGTCTGCTTCACTGATAATGGCCACCAGCTCGCCTTTGGCCAGGTTCAGGTCCAGGTCCCGGCTGCCCACCACCGTCCCCATCACCTGGTAGATCTTTCCAGAACCGTGTTTATCTGTTAGCTGCTTCAGGCGGCGCTGAAAGGACGGACTCACAGGCTGAAAAAAGAAACACAAGGTGGAAGATAATGTTGTGTCATAAAAACTATTTTAAATTAACTTTTTGTTAAAATGATGCATAAACTGGTTGTTATCTTGACTGATAGTACATATTAAAAGATAAAATCATAAAAACAAACCATGAGGGACCTTTATTGTGATAGTGCATGGCAGGCGGAAGCAAAAACAAATGTTTCCTGTCACTGAACACGTGAAAATACCGAGAAGTGATTAAGAAAGTTGCAGAACAAGACAATCACCTATGACTTATTTATAGTTACACATGAACGACGTAACGCTGCAGATATGAATCGACTGCGATGACTCGGCACATTCTTCAGCTTGTGCAACATGTTTGACAGAGATGAGCGCAGTAATAAAGGATCACTACCTGTCAGAAATACTTATCTGAAAAGTTTATTATATCTTCAAAGAAAACGTGGCGTGCAACATGCTCTTTCAGTAGGTTATTCATGCAGGTTGCCTGGCAGGTTTAAGGAATGTGACCCAGTTTAGGACGTTTTGGAAGCAGTCGAGCAGGAATAGAGGCTGCAGGCACTGACGTTTGTTTAGCCAAATGACTCCAAACACTGTAATTATGAATAATTATGTAATTATGCTATGCTGCTATCCTAGAGCTAACGTTAGCATATTAGCAGTACACTCTAGGCTGGGAGGAATGTGGTCTTTAGTTTTTGATATATTTGATCATGACCTAACGTGTTGCACAACAGTTAAAATTAGTTGAATATCGTGATAATGATATTATATTGACCTGTTGGTGGCGCTGGATGAAAGGTCAGGGGATCAGTGTAATTAGGATCCATCCTCCGGGGAACATGAATGTCTATTCAAATGTGTTTGTGCCAATCCATCTGAGAGCTGCTAATATATTTCACACTGGACCAAAGTGTTCTTAGAGCCACACAGTTAAAAGAGAGTGTCTTTAGATAGAGTTACTCAGTGACTTTTTAAAACCTAACATTGTTCAGTGCAGTTTTGTGTTCAGACTACACGGGAAGCGCTCTCTCTAAAACTACGATAGGTAAGTAAATAATGAGTTTTGTTTGTTTTTAATTTAGAACAGGAACCAAAATGTGCAGCCAGTAGGCATAAAGATTAACATGTTGTGATGCATGTAGGTAAACATGATGGGCTTAAGGCTTAATACATGCACATTGAAGATAATTTGTGACGTTTAATGTCTGGTGTTCGTAAAAGGTTTCTTTTTTTAAATGGAAAATGATTGTGGTTGGACTGGAAGACAAAATTATAACTATGGACTGTGAACACAAAGAGTTTCTAAAAGGGAGAGGATATTTTTAAACAGCATTAGCTTTCAATCATCTAATACCCTTGCTAACTGGTGTGATGGCAGCTGCTACACTGGTCTGAGGAAAACATCACTATATTGAAGTGACTCCTGCTACTCATTCTGGTCATTTTACTCCATGATTCAATGCGTATTATAAAGAACATGGGCACTCTAAGTAGCCACTAGTGTGAAGGGGTTTGTATGCAGTTAAAATTGCAAACATAAGATGTCCATAAAGTAGTGTTAGCTGGGTTAAGCTTCCCTAACTGCAGGGTCTCATGTTAAGTAACTTTTGTACAGGACACTGGTGTCTCTTAATAATAATATTGTATTATTGATAATCTGCACTTCACCTTCTGTGACATCCTTCTATATTGGAGCATGCAGTGTTGTGTAACAAACGTGTTAAAGCATACTAAGCAGCTCAAATTTCTTGTGCAGCTGTTGTAGTCTGAAAAACAAAGGTTTGTTGTGCTGACTGTTATCTTAATGATATTGTTCTTTCACAGTCTGTGGATCACCGTGTCCGTCTATCTTTGACTGGCTTTCATCAAGTTAATGATGCATAAACACATAAATGATCTACTTCAGCTCCGCCTGTACTCACCTGGACAAACGGTGCATTGAGCGTATCTTCTACACTTCGACATAAAGTCTCCAGCCGCCTTGCACCTTCCAGCACTGCTGACTCTGCAAACTCCCAGAATGCACCGGGGCTGAGAGAGCTATGAGGGAGCTGGAAGAAGAATTTCAATTAAACCTTGGGATGTCATTAATGATTATATTCACATTGGTTAGTGTACTGGAAGAAATGGTGCAAAAATGTGTGTATATCATTCATATGCGGTTACCTGTTGTGCAAAGCTCTGGAAAAGTTGCTCCATGTCTGAGGCGAGGTCTTTATGCAGGCAGCTGAACGTCCCCAACATGCTCCAGATCATCTGCAGGGCTAAACCATTAAACTGGGGGAGCTCATTGAGGAGCAATGTGTTCATTGTCCTGTGAGGAGAGGTTTACATTGAAGTTTAAGATGAAGTTTTCATTAGACATGCTCACCCTCATCTCAACATCACTTCCACAGGGTTTCATCATACAGACTGAGATCATTCAAACTGGGAGGCTGTAAAAATAGAGCAACAGACTCAGACCGACTGGACTTGAATGGATAAATGGTAAAAGTACCGTATTTTCCGCACTATACGGCGCACCTGAAAACCTTCAAATTTCTCAAACGTGGACAGTGCGCCTTATAATCCGGTGCTCCTTATACATGGACCAATATTGAGCCACAACAGGTCTCGCAACTACGGTGAGCAGCCGCCGAATCTATTTTCCCCCGTAGAAGAAGTAACGTGCGGTGCATGTTGAGATATACGACTGCGCAAAGCGTGCCGTTTCATTTCCATTTGTGTGTTTGTGTAAAGAGCCCAAAATGGCTCCTGTTAAGAGACACGCTTACGACGCAGAGTTTCAACTCAAGGCCATTAGTCACGCAGTAGAACACGGGAATAGAGTAGCAGCCAGAGAGTTGAACATGAACCAATCAATGGTGCGGAAGTGGAGGACCAACAAGACGACCTCCCCTGACTGTTTTCTTGACATTGCCTTCAGCGCAGCTCCATCTAATGGATGCAGAACGTAACGTAACGTGGCGTCTATGCTATGCACCTTATAACGCGGTGCGCATTATATATGAAAAACTTTTAAAAATAAGCCATTCATTGAAGGTGCGCCTTATAACGCGGTGCGACTTATAGTGCGGAAAATACGGTAGTTAAGAGTCAAACAGCAGAAAATATTTAACAGCAGTAAACAGTTCAATTGAAGTGGAGCTCACTCTACTTAAACTAAAGTTGAAACAAGAACATTTTAAAAATGCTTACATACACAAACTTCAAAGTCTGATATATGTATCAGACTTTCCACACATGAAAAGACCCCTCCATCTCTACCTGTACGTGTTGGCCACAGCCTGTTCGTCGTAGCTCAGGTTGGATTTGGCTTCTATCAGTTCATAGTCAAGCAGCTTGTCCAGCCTCTTCCTGATCAGGTTCCTCGGGCCCACCAGGAGGTCCCGGAGCGCACACAGCGGTTTATGGATTAACGTCCTCATCCTCTTCTCCTACATGGAAGTACAGACAAATGCTGTCGTTCTTCATAAAGAGTCTTTACGCTTAATACTTAAAAGTGTTTGTGCTAATACTTGTATCTTTTATTGGTGTGCAACTAATACTGCAGTACATTTACTTGTAATATTTGTTTATTTGGAAGTACATAATTTGATAACTACTGGGGTCGATCTGGGTGAGAATGCCGGGTACACTCACAAATGTAGGAAGAATCCACTGTCTGAGAGCGGTCGTGATCTCCTTGTAGCAAATAGGCTCCTTCTCTCCATCCATATCTAAGTCAAACTCCTCTGTTTTGCAGGTAAGGAACCTCTGCGAACCAACAAAGAAGAGGGAGCTGTTTATGATGCCTGTTAGGCCAATTGTGATTTAGTTAAAGAGATATTGCTTTATTCACATACAGTACAGACCAAAAGTTTGGACACACCTTCTCATTAAATGAGTTTCCTTTCTTTTCATGACTATTGACATTGTAGATTCACACTGAAGGCATCAAAACTATGAATGAACACATGTGGAAATATGAATTTAACAAAAAAGTGTGAAACAACTGAAAATACGTCTGTTATTCTAGTTTCTTCAAAGTAGCCACCTCTTGCTCTGATCACTGCTTTGCACACACTCTGCATTCTCTTGATGAGCTTCAAGGGGTCATCACCTGAAATGGTTTCCACTCGACAGGTTTGTCCTGTCAGCTTCAATAAGTGGGATTTCTTACATTATAAATGGGGTTGGGACCCTCAGTTGTGTTGTGCAGAAGTCAGGTGGATACACAGCTGATAGTCCCACTGAATAGACTGTTAGAATTTGTATTATGGCAGAAAAAAAGCAGCTAAGTAAATAAAAACGAATGGCCTTCATTAGTTCAGCCAGTCTGAAAAATTGGGAAAACTTTGAAAGTGTCCCAGAATAAAGAAAACTCTTTGAATGAAAAGGTGTGTCCAAACTTTTGGACTGTACTGTACATGAGAATGATCTACTCTCCCAGCAAGAGGAAAATGAGCACAGCCTGGTGAAAATAACTTGCTGTATACAAGTAGGAAAATGGGAAAAAAAGAGGGAGGATACAGTGCTGATCCTTGTTGGTGGAAATAGAAATATAATTTTAGAGTGGAAAGGTAAACAGAAACTCATGTGTTTTGACTCCAGGAGCTTGTGAGTTTACACAGTGTGACTCAGAAACCCATGGCGACATGTTCAAGAATAAATATCACGTTATGTTCCACTTTTTCCACTTCTCCACTGGTCCTAAGTCACCAGTTCAAATCTTTGGAAAGGCTGGTGCGAGGCGAATGAGGGAAGTTAAAAAGATATGCAGCACTCTTCAGGCAGGTGCTTTTAAGCCCCAAACCTGTTGGTTGCTCACAGAAATGTGTGGAATTAATTTATTATGATGGGAACAATGCTGCCAAAGAGAAATTTTATGTTAAATTAAATATTCTGTATGTTGCAAAAAAATGGCATTTCCTGAATCCCGAGAAATGGGATGAGAAATGAGAATTTCCAAAATGTTTATTTCACTTGAGACAAGTTTAATAATAAAGATACCAAAGCAGTTTGCCTGCATGGAAAACAAGAAAAACACAAAATATGTCCGGCATCAGGTGAGTCAACTCGCAAAAAGTTAAATAACGCACACTATTGTCGCTTTAAGCTACGTTAATGAAGAACACATGCAGCCTACCTCTAGGTGATGAAGATACACCTCCACATTCTCGAGGAGCTCCAGGATGCCGTGCTCCAGAAGATAAAAGAAACCTTCCAAGGCGTCAAACTCCTCATCCACCAGCTGAAGCACAGCATGCGTTTGTCATATGAGAAGATGAAAATAAGATGCTTTACTCTCCTGTATGTCCGCACTTCAAAAAAGTCACAGGGCTCTGTATGTTAGAAATACAAGATCACATCCACTCTTTTGTGAGCTCTGTAATTGCCCTCATTTCTCTACCTTTCTCCTTTATCTCATTCATTTCTAATAGAATACATTTAGGGTAGAATGGCTCTGACTTTCCTAGTGCATCGAAAAGTTTTAGTTTTCTAGTTTAAAAAAAATAAGGAAGCCTATTGTGTAGATGCATTACATTGCTCATCATTAAAGAGTGAACTAAATGCTTTAAAATACAGTAAATAATGCAAGCAGAAAATATTTCCTATATGCTTTTCATTGTCAGATTTCTTTCTCTAGCTGCTGGATCAGCACCTGGGAAATGATGCTGTACATAGTTTAACAACCTATGACTTGGAATAATCACTATAATGACTTGTACGAAACCTTGGAGTCCCCTTAAGTTTTCTATTTGTAGTTATCCATCACTGGGACAGAGACACAGTAGATTGTCTTACAATGTCCATCATTCATTCAGTAATCTAAGGCTGTGGTTGGGATTGTTTTAAGTCACCAAGTTATTGCACATGACTTTAAATAGCAGGTGAATGCAGAGCTTCAAAGTGTGATTCCTTTATATGATACATATATGCAAAGCACTGCAGTCTATATAGTGTATGCGAAATGTAAAACAATCAAAAGGTTAAGTGGGAAAATGTCATCCTGTTGAGCAATTAGTAAAAATGTAGCCACAGGAGACATGTGAGGATGCTCATAGATGTGAACTCAGACAGACAGAAGCAGTCCGAAACAAACAGCAGGTTCAATAAAATGTTTTCTCTGCAGGTAAAACACAGACTAATCATTAACCGCTGTATTGCAGCAGGAGGCAGAGTCTCTGCTGGAAGAGTAGCTATGACTCCAGAGGCCTGGAAGAGTTACCTTCATGTAAACGTAACTGTAACTTCTTTGATTTCTGATGCCTAACTTCAAACAAGGGATGTAACAGAACATCACCCTGGAGATAGCAGGAATCCTGTGTAGCTCAAGGACACTTCAGCAGGGTGGTATTTAACTAAGGCCATTGAACTTCTTTCCTACCTTAGGTGTGATTCCGGTCTCATGTTTCAAGTGCTGGCTGAGCCTCGCCGTCTTCTTTGCGATGCTGTGGGTGTTTAGGCGGTTGATCTTGTCCTTTATGCTCAGGGTTTCTGTCTTCTTGTATTTGTCAGCTACAATCACAATATGGGGGGACAGTTAATCTGGAGTAGAGTGCCAGTCCTCCCATGAAACTATGACTCCCGACGATATATTCACTGTGTTTCAACCCACATATACAATACATTATACAATAATAGTGGACATCTCACCAACTTCTCTGAAGCGTTTGTAATCATTGATGCGACAGTTCAAGGCGATAGAGGTGTGGGCGGCATGCTCCAGAAGTGCATACGCTGGGTGACTTCTGTCAGTTTGCTTCTTGATGGCCTGCAGGAGGAGCGGGTAGCGGGCAATCCGCTGCATCGGCATCACCAAGAAGAAACTCAGAGATGTGGCGTTTACTTCAGGCCTGGAGAGATGAATGGCAACAATGTAGACTCTATCGTTTATCCAGTTGTGATTTGAGGTTTTAGGCAACATTAAATACAGTCAGCTCCAGCTCGAAATGACAAAAACCTACGCTGAAGTCTTGATGACTCGGACAATCTCGTCCCAGAGCGCCTCCTTCTGTTTGTAGCTGTTCTCCAGCACTGTGACTTGGCTGTAGTTGGCCAGGTATTCCTTATAGGAAGCCTCCATGTCTGAAGACAAGCTGAGGAACGCATTACCTGTCAGGGAGGAAAAACATAAACACATAACGCATATAGAAATGATAGTCAGAGCTCAACACACTCCACACCACACTCTTTAACATGCGAACAGAAGCTTAAAATAATAGTACCCCTATTTATTGTACTGTTGACTTATTTGACTAATCTATACAAATAAATAGATAGATCATTTTGGAATTATGTGAAACCTAATCCATGGTTTGAGTAACACTACTACTGTTTTCTTTGAAAGAACAATGGACCACGGGTAACGAACAACAGTCTTGTTGTCCGGTTAAGTGTCGTCACTGCCATCATGCAGACAGCCAAATTTAATCAATAGTCTCCATGCTGAGAAATTATATAAAATGTTGTTAAACCTTCACTTTCACTATCCCCCTCCCACATGACCATTTTCTCTTTGCACACATAAAAAATATAAGTGTGAAGGGAAGATTAGTTTTCCTCTAGCGTTGACTTTTTTCTGCCGTATCGTTTGTTCTTAAATATCATTTCCCAGGTGCAAAGCTTTAACAATAAACTCTAGTGTGCGTGCCTTTGGAGACGCATTTGCACCAAATGTAGAGACCTTTGCTGTGAGTTTGTCAGTGTGAGCTCGTTTACATTCTCACACGAGTGTGAAAACCACCTCTGCCTGAAGATTTTATTTGCTTCCTGTCAACAAGTCAGAGCAATTGATCTAAGAATAGAAAACCTCTGTGAAACCAGCAACGATCTTGTTGTAATCAGGTAACAAAGGGGATTTAGGGCTAAATCACGCAGAAAGTGAAAGTAAAATATGTATCATTACAGAATGTCTCCAGGAAGTGAGGGTCTCCAGGCTGAATCTGCTTCTGGTCCAGCAGGCTGAGGAGTCGACTGGACACGTCAATCACATCCTCTATGTAGAGAAACATGCTCTCCAGGTTGGCTGGAGGAGGCTGCGGTGGGCAGACAGACAGGAAAACACACTAATTAACTTCCTGGACTAAGGGTCTACTCACACTCACACCATTCTTATTGTGCCCAAGCGCGATTGACCGCTAAAGTCTAGTTCATTTGAGCAGTGTGAGTACAACTGTTCCTGACGGCTATTTATACACAACTGTTCCCCGCAATGGACATTTAAAAAGAAGTCGCCAAAGGGTTCGCGGTTGAGGGTACAGAGTTGAAATGACTAAATATTCAAAAACATTTGGAGTAAGTGCAGGCCGTGCCAGGGCCACGGGGGAGGAGGGACAATCACGCTAAAGCATAACACAGATAAACTCACCGCAAAAATGGTTAAGTGTGAGTAATATTGTTGATGTTGGGCAGAAACCTTGTAAGTCCAAAACCATCATTTTGCAGGAATATTAAGTTTTGATGACATTTTGAGGATCCACTGGATGAAGATTTAGTCACAAACTCTTTTTAATACTTTGAAAAATGACTTTAATAGCGACCGATAACACCGATTTATGAAGAAAAATCAAAATGACAAAATGTGGAGATACAAGGTTTCCACCAGACAGTAATGGTATGCGTGTGTCTGCTCCCTTACATAAAAAAAACGCTAATGCACAGCTGATAAAGGACCATTTTGTGGAGCTCCATTCTATGCTAATGAGAGAACAGTGGGCACTGAACAATCTGCACAGAAAACAAGCCAGACACTCTTCTGTCTCACAATGGCACCATTCACTCACACATTTATTCTGTCTGTCTGTCCAGCCGTCCGTCACCGCGCTGCTTCCCTCACTCTTTCTCCTGCTGTCCTTCCTCCATCCTTCATGTTTCTTTAACCATATTTCTTAAACTCTTTCAACGCCGTCTTTCATTTCAGCTCCAAATTTGCATTTTGCCTCTCAGTTTTTACAATGCCACATATCACAGACAGACCTCTATCTCTCTCATCAACTGTTCCTCCATTCCCCACTTAATCTCCTTCCCCCCAACGGACCATGAGCCCATTATTTTGCCCTTCCACTCCTCTTTTGTATTTTCACTCCACTCTCTTTCCCTTCATCTACCGCTCGCTCTGTGTGTTATCATTTCCATGCTCATCCAGAGCCCGGTCCTTCTGGCCCATAAAGCCTGATTCCATTATGTTTTACGAGGCATCATTTCATTACCGCTGCGATAATAAATGATTATTTAGCAGTAATAAGCAATACCTCAGACATAATGAAAAGCCAATGATAATAAAGCACTGTGGGGACGATGCATTACAGTTCCTTTGGATGCTGCGGTACCATATCAGCGTGTTGTGCTTACTTTTTAATTAAAGGCACAATCAAAACGCTTGACTCGGCCTACAATAAAAATAAGTAAATCACAACACAGAAATAAACATGCTGTAAAATTGATCGACTGGTCTTTTAATAAAAGGAAAGTGCAGCCTATTATTTTAGCTTTGTGTACAGTATTTGCTGATGAGATGAGATGATGAGTATTAAGTGGATCTTGGACAATAACATTATGTTCTCCTTTGGATATAAAATGTAAACAATTAGACCTTTGACCCCAAACATCTCACGTATCCATTCATCTTGTCATCGTATTTATATTTGTGCCGAATTTGAAGAAAATCCCACAAGAATGGGACGAACAGCTAAGCTGAAAACATATTGCCTCCAATCATGGCTGTCGCCAACGCACAGCTATAAAAACGTCCCCTGAACACTGTCAATCACTTGTCGGGAACTGAAAACACAAAAGTAGTTTGAAGACCTCCTCTATGGACTCTGAAGACTAAATGGACAATTTTCACTATTTTCTGACATTTTCCAGATGGCAGTGTCTGGTGGTCCGGACACAAACGCATTACTTTACACAAGATGGATTTTCCTTTGATATGTGATTCTACAATTCTCACATGATCTCCTGCTATTGTGAGAATCAAGCTGTCATATGAGGTAAACTTAATGCTACAAACCCCTGATTCATACCTGTAGTTTCCGTAGGTTGCTTCTGATGGTCACAGTGCTAACTTCTAGCAGTCGAAGGTAGTTCCTCTCAGACTGGACCAGCTCTTCTATGACCAGAATCTGTTTCTGGACTGCCTTCTCCTTAGCTGCTGCTTCCTCCTCTTCGGACTTCTTCTTGGCCTCTTCTGCCTCCTCTGCCAACCTCTCCTCTGATTTAACGGAGCTCTCCTCTGAGAAACTATCCTGTGAGGAAAGTTTTACATTTGTTTCCACATGTTCTGACGTCTCTTCTGCTGCCTCCGCAAATACGGACACATTTGACTCCTCCTCTGAGCTGAAAGTCTCATCTTCAAACGGATCTGTGTCTGCGGCTCCATAATTCTTCACCTGGAGCTCCTTGTTCATTTTCTCGGTGTCATTCTCTACAGCTCCAAAGGAAGACGGAGCAGATGAGGTCGGCTTAGTGAGAGGCAGTGTGAAGGAGGAGGGCTGAGGCCTCCTGGGCACCTCCATGTTGGCGGTCACTGTGAAAGAGAAACAAATGTGTTTTAATGTAAAGGAGCCAGTTTAGGTGGTTCGGGCATCTAGTAAGGATGCCCCCTGGGCAGGGAGGTGTTCCAGACATGTCCAGCTGGGAGGAGGCCTCGAGGAAGACCCAGGACCAGGTGGAGAGATTATATCTTCACACTGGCCTGGGGACGCCTCGGGATCCCCCAGTTAGAGCTGGTTAATGTGGCCCGGGAAAGGGAAGTTTGGGGTCCCCACGCTGGAGCTGCTGCCCCCGCGACCCGACCCCGGATAAGAGGCTGAAGATGAGATGAGATGAAACGACACTCACAAATAATATATTTTCATAGTTAACGTGTCCTTTATCTTCTTCATAGTCACTGTCAAGCATCTTTCAATATTATAAAAGAATCTGATTGATATTTAAAACAAAGAGTAGACTGTAGTTGAGTGTGGCAGGTGGAAAGTATTGATTGAACAGTGAAAGGCAACTGCAGCGTGGTGTCAAATGTCTTCATGGACCAGATGGACCACACTGGATGCACAATAATACTGGAAGATAAGAAGATGGAGGACGGACAACTCAAAATTTAACAATGAAACCATTTAATGTTCTTTGCATTACCAAGAAATAAAGAAAGATTACTGTATAAAAGGAGCTTTAGATGGGCTTCAGCTGCTTCAGAAGAGGTTTTACACCAGTCCGGTGCGCTCACTTTGACAACCTGGTCTCTGGACTCTGATGAAGACGCACTTAACATTAAATGTGTGCTTCATCATAATTTGGTTCTCATGTCCTAAGTCTCCTGTTAATGTTACAGTATCTCACCCACCAACTTTCTGTGGTGACACACTGGCTCGAATGAGCTGCTTTAGCATCAAACATAGCAAGAAACATACAGACTAGACTGCTGGTACTTGGAGAGACACCTCAGGTCAGTCAAAACACAAAAGGCGAAAAAACTGAAACCATAAAATCAAACATACTTGACCTCCTTTATTAAGTGAAATTAGTTATAAACAGTGGTTTTGAAGTGGGAATATATGTGTTAACTGCAAAAGCTCAATACAGCGCCACTCTCTGTGAGTCCTCCTCCATTAGGTTTACTTTATTAGCACAGCTGTGTCGTCCAAATAGTAAAAGAGACGTGTCGGAAGTGGCACATTTACATGACAAGGTAAAAAAAAAATACAGGTTGCAGGAAAATGCACTAGACAATTGCCATACTGTTGGAGACATTCAGTGTTACATAAGCAAATGTTTCAGTTTAAGGACATATTTGTCTGACTGTTTACAGGGACAACAGTGGTAAGAAGTGAGCTACCTACTTTTCATTTTCCACCCTATTTCTGTTTTTCACACATCATAAAAGTGAAGAAAGAGTTCGAGAGAGTTTTTTTTCCAAACATCTGGTCTGCACCATAAAATTCCTAGAAATTTCAGGGCAGATAACGAAACATTCCTGTTTTGGGTCCAAGGTTTATTATCACTTGGAAGTGAATCATCTCATATCAACCACCTCATATATAGTCCACAAACCTGCAGATAGCAACAGAGCTGCAGATGTGATAGCTTTGTTTATATTGTTTACTTCACACAAACATGCAGAGGAGGGAGATGTATTGTCATGGACCCCTTTGAGCTGGTGCACCACGTGTTGGCCCACCGGGGTGCTGGCAATCTGCTTACAGAGCGACTAATGCTGCCACCGCTGTGACAATTAGCCGTTACGTGATTCAGCTGAACAGCCTTCTGTGGCTTTAAAGGAAAGACTCTAATGACAGTTTTATTCCTGACTCAGAGATTAAATTATAGTGCCTGTGTAAGGAGTTACTCATGACAACGTAAGCAACGGGTTCAGAGTTTCTTCCATGCATCATAGTCCAAGGGGTTGGAGGCTTTGCAATAATCGTGCCGGTATGACGCCCAAGTTTCTTTATTTCTGTCTTCATACTCTCAGAACTGTTCTACAGACACATTTCAGTCTGGAGCAAAATACAGCCCGAATAATTCAATTCAATTCAATTAAATTTTATTTATAGTGCCAAATCATCACAAAAGTTATCTCAGGACACTTTACAGAGTAGGTAAAGACCACACTCTATGACTTATTTATGATTTACAGAGACCTACTAGTCTGATACTGTCTAACTACCTGCTAACATTGCATCAGTAAAGTCTCACCTTCAGCTGCACCCTGCTGCATGAATGTACACAATAAAACTGTTGTGTACTGTAACTACATCACACAAACAAATGACTTAGTGAAGCTGTTTAAATCTACTCTAAAAGATCTTCAGCATTACGTTTAGCTAGGTGTAGCTAATAAGCAGGCAGCTGTGCCATACGACAGCCCTGTATCAACACCGTCATGAAGATTATAATGTCATTTTAGAGAGATGTCGACTCAAACTGAAATCAATGGTGTGTAACATTTTCCAAACCATACATTGAATTGCTCCTTCAATCTTTTTTGTTATCATTATCTGCATGGCTTCACTGGATGGCCTCCACTTTAGTATTAGTAAAATAGGTTATTGTGACTGTTGTCCATTTTGATGTAATCCCACCTCACAGATTTATCTTCTCCCTTAAACAAAGGGTTTAGGGTTTTAGCAGCATATGGTGACCCAGAGTTGGGATAACAAGCAGAGCTGGGTGTCAAACCTCAATGATTTTTTTTTTTTAGTGATGACAAACAGAAATCAATCTGCAGCTCAGATAGTTCCTTAATTAAATCAAAATGTTCTGAATGCTTAGTTAGAGTTCTTGGCAGACTGCTTGTGTTAAGACATAATTTAATATTTAACAGCTTTTTTTAAATGTAAAGTAACTTGTAAAAATACATGCTTAGAACTTTAAAAGTAAAGTATTCATAAAAGTACTATTTTGGTACTGTTACCAACAACAAGGTATCATGTTGGCATAACCTATGATCTTTTTGAGCCCTTATGTCACAGTTATGGCACAAAAACACACAGAAAACAAATGACTCTCAGTCACAAACTGACACAAAACTTTTTTTACATCCCCAAACAAGAGCCCCAGGCTGAGACATCTGCAGCCCACAAGCAGAACCAAAACCACAGCAAACTCTCCACCATCCTGACAACTGCAGCGTGCATTAGAGTGACAGAGTATCATTAAAAACAATTACATGAGATCAGGCCGTCATTACCTCGTGCAGAAATCTTGATTTAGCTGTGATGAACCTCAATCTCCCCCCTCTCTCTCTGCGTGTTGTTGTGCTCTGTCCCAACTGAAGAAGAAATCTGCTGCAGAGGACACGCTGCTGCATTGAAAACACACACACACACACACAAACTGGTGTAACTTTCTCCAGTGACTCACACACAGCAGGCTGCTGCTGGGCCTCATGTGGCAGGAGTGTGTGTATATCCACGAGTGTGTGTGTGAGAGAGAAAAACACAGGGTAGAAGTGTGTGAGGAAAGGAAAGGGGGGATGGGAGTGGAAAGGAGGGTGGGCCGGCTATTTTGTAGAGGAAAAAGAGGGGAGGGGGAGGAAAGGGTGGGGACACACACACACACACACACACACACACACACACACACACACACACACACACACACACACACACACACACACACACACACACACACACACACACACACACACACACACACACACACACACACACACACACACACACACACACACACACACACACACACACACACACACACACACACACACACACAGCTGAATAAGCTGATTGACTGCAGCAGCTGGTGGAAAGAGGAAGTGGCACTCACCCGGGCCGATGCTGATTGGCTGACAGGTCCTCACAGTGGAATGAAGGACCAATCGGACGACACGTAGAGAGGGTTTTCATGAAACTTAGCACGGACCAATGAAGTCAGAGCGTAGAAGTGATTGAAGTTTTCCTCTCACAGGACACAAAAGCACGGCGGGACGTCCCATCCTCTTCCAATTGCAAAGGGATTGTCTGGATTTTCTGGTGGACGGTAACAAAAAGAGATTTACAGCTCACTCCTTTGGATTTTTTTCAACCGGAAATAAAAGATTTAGGGTTGTAATTTATTTCAAGCAATTAAAGAAGGTGGTTGTCTGACTGAGCAGCAACTAGTTGGCACAAAGGTATCCCACTGAAAGTTAAGTGAACTTCGTATTTTGAGAGGACACAGCATAACCATTCACTGTCCTGCAACATTACAGTGAGTTCCTCTAAAGGTATCCATTTTTAGCATAAGGATTGACTGTAAATACACCTGGAATGTCATTAGTTTTGCAGGTATTGGGACATAAACCGAGGTATTGGATACATTTTGACCTGATGATGGCACTAGATGGAAAGTTAAGGGATCACACAAGTCGTTAACAATTTATCATAAGGGTGACATGGATGTCTTAAACAAATTCCAAGGCAATCCATCCGATATCTGTGGAAACATCTTATAAATAATCAAGATTCAAGATTTAAGATGTTTATTGTCATATGTTCAGTTAAGACAGACGTCACACTGCACAAGGAAATTCTTACTTTGCACATCTCCCTGGTCACAAAGAAAGTCAAAATGAAATAAAAATATATATTTCACTTAACAGTGTCAGAAATAGAACAACAAAAAACTAAAACCATTATGCTTCAGTATTTAGGAACCATGAATATGCTTGCAAAATGTTGTGCCAAGTTAGCAATCCATTGATTAGATGTTGAGAGATTTAACTGGAACCTAACACTTGACCTGCTGGTGGAGTTAAAGGAAAAGTCACAGGATCATTAATGTTATTTAAATTCATCAACTGGTCACAGTGAATATAAGTACCAGATATGGCAATGCATCCAATACATGCTGAGATATTTGAGTGTGGACACAGTGATGAGCAGACTGATAAATCGGCAGACAGCCCGACACTGTATGAGACTTAAAAACTCAACACAACAGTTTTCACTGGAAGTACCTGGACCTGGAGGAATTTGTAGTGATGCCAGAAAAGAAGAGGAAGTACCAGAGTCCTGTATGTCTTATGCTGAAGGAGTTTATTTATAAAGACGTGAGATGTGCTAACATCACATAAACATGAAGATAAAGACTCCAGTCACCAGTTAGATAATGCAAAATGCCACCCAGTGACGTTGAGCGTTATCATCTAACTCTACAGCTGCGTCTGCAACCTGCCAGAGAGTGAGAATGAAGACGCTGAGACAGAATATGGCCTTGGCGTGTTCCTCAGAGAGTTTGGGGCAGATTAACTGAACCCGGCTGTAATCTAACAGAAAGTCCTATGATTATAACTTTCCACTAAAGCACCGAGGGATGATTCATTAACTCATACAAACTGTCTTGGGAAATGAAATATCCCCTAACAGTACCTTCTCCCAAGATCAATGTGTCACCTCTCACAAAAAAAACCTTCCTCAATACAGAAAATCTGTTTTTGACATAGTGCAGATGGACGATGTTGCTGCAAATCCGCAAAGTAACAGCCTATCATACTCTACACTTTCAATTTCATCTTTGTTTACACTTTATATGTTATAATAGGAATGCATCTACACAGGACATGCCAACTTTCCTGGGATAACTCTAGCATTAATATTTCTGCTTCATAGAATCAAACAGACTCAAATGGTCATCTCAGCATGCGCCTGTGAGCCCTGAAGATAATTAGAAAAAGATGTTAGCCGTAACCCTGAGACAATGAAAGGATTCACGGCAGTCAGGAATGAGGGAGGCAGGAAGGCTGCAGCTAATCTTCCACGGATCGGTATGTCAGAGAGGAATGCTGCAGGACGGGGTTCTCTCATCAGCTGACTCGTGTTGATAGGACAATTTAAGGTGTGTTGAAGAAAAGAAAAGCTTCTGCTAAAGTGACAATATACTTCAGACGTATACCCGACTCTGTACAGTGACCTGCGATGGCAAACGTCTTTCTCAGAGCCATAACCTGCCTTCCAAAAAATGCTCCATTCCTAGAACGAACAGTATACCTTTGCAAATGCTGCGCAAACTTCTGATGCTTTTTGTTAATGACACTAGAGCTATATTGATAAACTGGCCAGGCCCAAAATATGTTTGGTTCATTCCTCTGGGACTGTCTAGACCAGGGGTGGGCAATTCCGGTCCTGGAGGGCCACTGTCCTGCATGCTTTAGGTTTCTCCCTACCCTAATACACCTGAGTCTAACAATAATCAAACTGTGACAAGCATCAGCTGCTTGATAACGAGCACTGCGCAAACTTCTGATGCTTTTTGTTAATGACACTAGAGCTATATCGATAAACTGGCCAGGCCCAAAATATGTTCGGTTTACTCTAGTGGGTTTTCTCCGGGTTCTCCGGTTTCCTCCCACAGTCCAAAGACGTGCAGGTGTTCGGTTCATTGATGACTCTAAATCACCCGTAGGTGTGAGTGGTTGTCTGTCTCTGTTTGTCTCTATGTGTCCTGTGATAGACTGACGTCCTGTCCAGGGTGTAACCCGCCTCACGCCCCGATGTCAGCTGGGATTGGCTCCAGCCCCCCCCGGCGACCCCGACAGGGACAAGCGGTTGAAGATGAATGAATGAATGAATGAATGAATGACTGTCTAGATTCTCAAATATCAATGTGTAAAAATCTTGCTAGTTCTTGTTGGACTTTTGAGTGAGTAATCAGAGAGTGACTGATGTCTGGAGGAAGGTGGTTCAAGCAGTGAGGAGCAAGGTAAAAGAAGAGTCAGAGCTGGGTGGAGTCGTGACTTAGTGAGAAGGCTAAATGGAGAACCACGTTTGCCGTAATTGCAGGGTTGGTCCACTTCCTGGCTACCATGCATGTCTTCACATAAACAGACTTGACTTTGTTAGTGCAAAAAGGTGATCGCAGCATTACTCACAAGGATGACCGCGAGTGACAGCAGATTAAGGGTGCAATCACAACATGACTTTGCTTTCTTTGAATTATGGAGCCTAAGTTTACGTTGTCTTTGTAGTTTTCACGCTTTTGTGCGTCAGGGACTCACAAGCTGCTTGAATATTAGATTTTGGTGGCCTGACATCACACCGGGGAAGACATATCCACACTCAAACAAATGGGATGTTTCTATTTTTTAGTGCTGGATGATAATTTAATATGATCATTTTAGGCTTTTCAGTGGAATGGTATCGTCATATAGGCCCAAAATTAGGGCATTCAAATTGATAATAACAATAACTGTTCATAATAAATATGAGAAAAGTCGTTCCGGTCCAGAAGCAGCAGAAGGAGAAGGAAAGCAACCTTGGCTTCCTTTCCACTGGAGAACTGATATAAACACATTCAGACAGACCAAACATCATTGTTCGTATCACAGCACTATCTGCTCTGGACGACCTCACAGTCATGTCTCATGAGGCTTTACAGTTTGCCTTCACATTTGCCACAGTTTCTTGATTTAAAGATGAAAAATCCTTCTTGGAAAGCTGAAAATGAATGGAGTAGCTTTACATGGCATTTTATATACACACAAATGTCACAGGTACCAAGGCATGAAGGTGACATAGTGTACATTAAAATAAACAATGAAAACTGGAAATAAGATAAGATGAAACTTTATTAATCCTGAAGGAAATCCCTACGCCAGACCACTCCAAAATTAGAGCAACGATACAATACAAGACAAGAGAGTGGGTCGTCCTCCATTTGGAAGATTTGCAGTTCGATCCCCACCTTCCCTGTCCACCTGTCGAAGTGTCCTTGGGCAAGACACTGAACCCTGAATTGCTCCCTGTGCTGTGCATGGGTGTGTAAATGTGGTGTGAATGGTTAGATTAGATGGTCTGTCGATGTCCACTGCCATCAGTGTGAATGGGTAATTGTGACAAACACTGTGAAAGCGCCTTGCGTAGTCAGAAGACTAGAAAGGCGCTTTATAAGTACAAGTCCATTTCCAACAAAAACAACAA
Source organism: Echiichthys vipera (assembly GCF_963691815.1). Taxonomy (NCBI): domain Eukaryota; kingdom Metazoa; phylum Chordata; class Actinopteri; order Perciformes; family Trachinidae; genus Echiichthys; species Echiichthys vipera. Next base: position 4,072,691 of record NC_139831.1, read on the forward strand.
TAATAGAGAAATAAATGAAGTGACCAATGAGCAAAGTACAAATACAGTAGTCCTATAATCCAAAGTACAAATAAGCAGTCCTATAATAAATAATAAATACATGTTCACGGTTGACTACAGAATCTTTTAATCCTACAGGGTTCCTACACCTTTCCCAAAGTCATATTCAAGCACTTTTCAGGCATTTCAAGCTCTTTACAGCTGTGGTAAACTACATCTTTGTATACAGTGTATACAGTGTATTCTGTGTACTTATTATTGCACTTGATCATCCCATTAAATGAGATGTTATTGTGCTATAAACAACAGATTTCTTACAGAAAATAGTCACAAACAAAGCCATTTTTCACGCAAAAATGGGAAAAATTGGGAATATGGAGATCTTCTTTTCTCTGGTTTATATCATTGATGCTAGCTCAGATACATTTAAAGCACTTTCTTTAAAATCCAAGCACTTTCCCAACCTTGAAACACACCACATGGACAGTCCATGTGGTCAACAGGTGGACACGTCACAGGCATGTCATGTCCACACTCACAGTAACTTCTGGTGCCCTTCACAATAAATCTCCAACCAGAGACATTAGCTTTGTGTTTGTCGTGTCTGCTTTGATTTAACGGGAGTCGAACATCTGTTAGCATCACAGTGTGTTTGGGGGGCAAACGCCTGAACGACACTAGCACAACAGCATGTGTTTGTTTCCATTATGAGAGGACGGAAACCAATTAATTCACCATTAACGTTACTTCGTCTTTTCTATTTAATTCAAGCATTTCCGTTCACGTTGGAGGACTTTAAACCAACACAATGTCGGTAGCAAACTGCCGCAGAGCGGGACCAAACAGGCAGCAACCCCTCCTTTGGTGTAAGGTTGGGGGGTACTGCGGTGTCTCTGCCGCCCTGTGTTGGGATGAAGACGGGGGTAATGATGAAATACATGTAATAAAACGTTTACCTGTCCGTCACCGTCCTCTCATCCCGTCTTTAGCCCCGCTGTGATGACGGGCTCTCGGCGCTTCTGTCACTGAACTCCCGTTCACCTGTTGTTGTCATGCCAGCAGCCTGTCGAGCTCGCGACAAGCACGTTCGGTCACTGCTTTACAAAATAAAAGCCTCATGAAAGCGCAGACATGCATGTTTATTTCAAAGTAAAGGCCGAAAAAAACGTGATTATCAGTTTAACAAGAATATAACCTGTTATAGACTGTGGAGATCTGCTGTATATGAATGCATCTGCTACTGGTATTCACATGTTGGATAGTGTGTATCAGGGGGCACTGAGGTTTATAACAAACTGTGGTTCATTCAGGGTCATCCCTATGTTCCCACACCCCTGTGTTCCCACAGCCTTATGTTCCCACATTATAAGATATATTTTCAAAATTAGGCTTTATGTATTACAGTAAGGGTTGAAAAGCATTTCCAATCCGCCACACCGTGTGATACATCTCAAATGTGGGAACATAGGACTGTGGGAACATAGGACTCTGGGAACATAGGGCTGTGGGAACATAGGACTGTGGAAACATAAGGCTTTGGGAACACAAGGCTGTGGGGACATAGGGCAGTGGGAACATAAGGCTGTGGGAACAAAAGACTGTTGGATCATAGGGATATGGGAACATATAGGGCTTTGGGAACAAAGCTGTGGGAACAAAAGACTGTTGGAACAGAGGGATATGGGAACATAGGGCGTTGGGAACATAAAGTTGTGGGAACATAGGCCTGTGGGAACATAAGGCTGTGGGAACATAGGACTTAGGGAAGATAAGGCTGTGGGAACATAGAACTGTGGGAACACAAGGCTGTGGGAACATAGGGCTGTGGGAACATAGGACTGTGGGAACATAGGGCAGTGGGAACATAGGACTGTGGGAACATAAGGCTGTGGGAACATAGGACTGTGGGAACATAGGGCTGTGGGAACATAGGACTGTGGGAACATAAGGCTGTGGGAACATAGGACTGTGGAAACATAAGGCTGTGGGAACATAGGACTGTGGGAACATAAGGCTGTGGGAACATAGGACTGTGGGAACATAGGACTGTGGGAACATAAGGCTGTGGGAACATAAGGCTGTGGGAACACAGTGTTGTGGGAACATAGGCATAGACCCGCTGGTACAATATAAACAGAATGTGACAGAAAGTCATTGTCAACCCCGTCAATAAAAAAAAAAATATATATATATATATATATTAATTCAGACTAAATTTATAATATTTTTTATGGAAAAACAATCACCTCTAAACGCCCCGTGGGTGGATTATTTTAAATATATATAATAAATCTATCCATAATAAAGATTTTTTTACATATTCAACCTTTAACTTCTCTTTTCTTTTCAACTTATCCAAACAGAAGAGAGACAGCGGGTAAAGTTACCATATTTTACTTTGTGTGCATGGAATTAGCAGGAAATCATAAACAGCTGTACTGAATAGATAACCTTTATTTATATTGTGTTGTTAGACAAATACTGTATTTGGTCAAATCCAGAATTGCCATGGCTGCACTTTTACTCCCCGCCGCCAGGGGGCTCCACCGCCGCGGGCCCGTGTGACTGCAGCAGCGGTGAAAGGTCGCGAGTGTGACAGCGCCACATGCGTGATGCTGTGTTGTTGATGCTGTACGTTTAAACGCTGCTGTTGTCCTCTCGGTGGGTTTCACAGACTGCTTCTGCGCTTTACAGTTTTCATTTCCTGTTTGGTTATTATGAATTATTGAACTATTTCAGCTTAACTGCACGTCGCTCCTCTTAGTTTAAAGGTAGAGCTGTCGGACACCCTGTAACTTGGATCTAAAGAGCATTAAGGCTCAGCATAGGTAACGTTAAAGTCAATGTTATAAAGCTGGGTGTATGGAGTTTACCTATTTAATAGAGTAGTTGTTACCTTCATTTGTACTGTAGTGTCGTATAGTGGTGTCCGATAATGGAACCAACAAGAGAGAACATTATTCTACATTCCCAGGGTTGCCTTGTAAGTGTCCACTCTTACTCTCACAGTGTTTAAAAAGCAATTACATTAAACAGGAGAGCAGGACATCCCATTTGAAGCCAACAAATGCGTGTTGATGATATATATATATATATATAGGCTCTATATGGAAATATGCCCTGTTATAGACTGTGGAGATCTGCTGTATATGAATGCATAGTTACTTGTCTTTACATGTTGGATAGTGTGTATCATTTGGCACTGAGGTTTATAACAAACTGTGGTTCTCTCAGGGTCATTCCTGTGTTCCCACACTCCTGTGTTCCCACAGCCCTATGTTCCCACATTATAAGATTTATTTTCAAAATTAGGCTCTATGTATTAGGGTTAGGGTTAAAAAGCGTTTCCAATCTGCCACACCGTGTGATAAATCTCAAAGACCGTGCTGCTGACAAGTGACTGACACCACACGAGACGAGGGTCAACTCCTCATTACGCTGAGGAAGAGAGAGGCTCAGTGGAAACAGAGGCACCAGTCTTTGATAGAGGGACACAAGGAAAACGGAAAAATGGAATCAAGTTATCAAGCTCATTGAAAGTTATCATGCGGTTAATAGATTGATTGCTTATTGCTACAGTCCTAATCATCAGTTAATGATTTCAGTGCTGAAAATGTTTCACTTTTGCTGTTTCAGGTGTTTAGTAGCCTTTGGCTCCAGGCTCAGACTCCGTGTGTTTTTCAGTCTGAGGTAAAATGCGGAACTTGAAGCTGCTGAAGAGCCTACGGAGCTCAGAGCTGCAGTGTCCAGGATCCCCGCAGTGTTCGTCCGTGCGGGCTGACACCGGCTCGCTCTTGGTTGCCTCTCACTACTCTATCACAGAGTACGACCCACGAACCGGCCAGGTGAGCCGTTGATGACGTACTGTGCTTGTCTTGCTGTCCCTGGGTTCAAACAGCCCCTGAGATCTGATCTACTTATTTATCTTAGCTCTATCTTGTTGGTGACCTTCCTCTGTTCTGTTCCGCAGGTGGTCAGTGAGGCCTCGTTGACAGCTGAAGGTTTCCTCCCGGAGGATGGCAGCGGAAAGGTGGTGGGACTGCAGGACCTGGCTGAGCTGGAGTCGGCATGTCTGGCCACAGCTGGAGGGGATGTCGTCCTCTTCAACTTCAACACCTGCCAGGTTAGCAGCCGGAAAAGTGGGAAAGTTAGGACTTTTTGTTTCAGCCCTCACTTCTTCAAAGGGCATTATCGCAGTTAAGAGGTGGCATTAGGCTTTAGGTAGGAGTAAGTCTGAAATTAAGGTTTGTTCAAGGGGCAAGGGAATGTAATATGTCAATGACGATCCTCACAGAATGTGTGTGATCACGTTCCACAGTTGGAGTGTGTTGGCAGTGTGGACAGCGGCCTGACCTCGATGACTTGGAGTCCTGATGAAGAGCTTGTCGTTCTCACTACTGGTCAGTATGTTACACAACTGTCAAAAACATTGCTGTGTCCCAAATCTGCACCGCAGTGAGTGTACTGGCATTCGTGCACTGTGTGTCCTCTGTACTGACACGATCAGTACACTCAATTTTCCCCAGTGAGGGCTGTCTCAGATCACACACTGCCGCCGAGCACCTAATGGAAATGCCGATCGTATTTCTTCTTCTGTCTATTTTTCCAAAAGCTTTTCCAACAACTCTTCTGACTCAGCACATTGCCAAAAAGCCTTGTGATCCTCCTTTTGCCGAAAGAACGAGGTCGCGGGTACAAGCGGCCAAAATGTGTTTCCTCAGGAGGGTGGCTGGAGTCTCCCTTAGATAGAGGGTGAGAAGTCCAGCCATCCGTGAGAAACTCGGAGTAGAGCCGCTGCTCCTTTGCGTTGAAAGGAGCCAGTTGAGGTGGTTCAGGCACGTTCAGCTGGGATGAGGCCTCGGGGAAGACCTAGGACCAGTCGGAGAGATTATATCTCCACGCTGGCCTGGGAACGCCTCGGGATCCCCCAGTTAGAGCTGGTTAATGTGGCCCGGGAAAGGGAAGTTGAGGGTCCCCTGCTAAAATTGACGCCTCTGCGACCCGACCCCGGATAAGCGATTGAATATGAGATGAGATGAGATGAGATCTAGTTGTTGCCACTCCGTTGTGCTGTTGTATGACAAAATGGCGGTGATTGAGGGCGTTGAGTGTTCATTTATCCACACTTTTTGAGTGTGCGACCAGATAAACGCAGTACACTGCATTTTACCGACTTCAACGTTCAAAAAAATCCAGTTTGAGGCTGGAAGTGTACGATTTGGGACACAGCATATGTTATTCATAAAAAAATGTTAATTCACTGTTTGAAGCCCCAAAGATGAAAAAGTTCTTGTTTTCTCTAGTCCAAATACACTGTTGCTCTCGATATACATATATAAGCATAGTTATAGATCAATGCTTAGTTAGTTGATTCTTAAGCAACGTTTGGAATAACTCACTAATAATCTGTGCCCACAGGTCAGGAAACGATCATCATGATGACCAAAGACTTTGAGCCCATCACTGAGGTCGGAATCCACCAGGACGATTTTGGTGAAGGTACTGTGGCTCCACATGGACTCGTTTAGATCACATGTAGAAATATTTTCATTATGGCTCAATAGTAATAACATTTTTGTAACATATTTAACGTACTGTATATTGCGTCTGCTCCAGGAAAGTTCATCACGGTGGGTTGGGGGAAGAAGGAGACTCAGTTCCACGGCTCAGAGGGGAAACAGGCAGCGAAGAGGAAGATCCAGGTCGGTGGTCATCCACAGAAACATCAAACTTGAAACAATGTTGAAAATGACTATAAAAAAAAAGATCTAATATGAAAATATTCTGAATCACGCACCCACAGGAGGTGCAGCCGGCTGCAGCCTGGGACGACCGCACACCAAGGGTGACGTGGCGAGGTGATGGGCAGCTGTTTGCCGTCAGCGCCGTCTGTCTTCAGACCGGAGCCAGGAAGGTGCGAGTCTGGAACAGAGAGGGCGTCCTGCAGGCCACCAGTGAGCCCGTCAACGGCCTGGAGCAGGCGCTCTGCTGGAAGTAAGGGCACTGCCAAAACTGTAGTTTTTGCTCTTTTCTGTGTGAAAAACTGGATACGCGTGTGAAAAATCCTGGTGTTATTCCTCGATAGATCATATTTTTCATTAAAGAATAACAGATAATATTAGAGGTGAACCATTTATGTAAAATCGTGCTGTTTCAGACCCTCGGGGAACCTGATAGCGAGCACTCAGCGTCATCCCAACAAACACAGCGTGGTTTTCATGGAGAAGAACGGGCTGCTGCACGGAGACTTCACCCTCCCGTTCAGCAAAGACCAGGCCAAGGTACGTTCAGCTACACGGGACCCACATGGGACTTTAGAAATATCAAATGATAAACTTGTGATAGTGACTTTTCCAAACCATTGTGAAACACTTTGGTTGATGTGAACGTGTTCCAGGTGAAGGACCTGCTGTGGAACAGTGACTCCACTGTTCTGGCTGTTTGGCTGGAGGACCTGACTGCTGGAGAGGACAAACAAGTCAACACTTACAGTGAGTCCAGCCAACGGTGCAGCCCCTCTCATCCTTCAGTGACATTAAGGGAGCTGCTTTCACGCCTGTAGTTAGTTTGCTCTAGTCCATACAAGTTCAATAAGAATTTGAATCAGTCAATTCTCTGTCTAGCTGCTACGACGACTACGCAAGCTCATACAGGTCTTACGCTCTCCCATAATACAAAGCACACCTCGATACAGAAGTCGTTTAGTTCACACTTGTGTTTAGGTCGGATCATGTTCCCACCGCAAACAAGAGACCACATCCTCTAAAGCAGCGGTGTCAAGCTCAAATTCACAGTGGGCCAAAATTAAAAAGAAGGACAAAGTTGCGGGCCAAACTCAATATCTACTTAAAAAAAAGACTGCAAATGTGCATGTTTTCCTTCTCTCCAGATTTGTAATGTTGAACCTTTTCAGTGCAGGTCCTTGTTCTTGTCGTGGTGTTTCTTCTGTTTGATTCTTTGGTTACAGCCACGGTGGCTCTGCAGACAAGACTGGTACAGGATATAAATCCTCCACACCAGACTCTCCAACTACAACAAACCATACAACAAAGATGACTCTATTCATCATGAATACATTAAATAAATAAATGAATTAATAAATAAATAGGTAAGTATGACTTAGTATATGAATGACCCACCTTCATCTGTCCGTGCTCCCTCTGCAGTCCAGCTGTGGGTGGTGGGGAACTACCACTGGTATCTGAAGCAGAGCCTGGACTTTGGCCGAGACCCTCCGAAGGCTCCGGTCTGTGTCTGCTGGGACCCCGAACGCCCCCTAAGGCTCCACGTGGTGACCTGCAGCTGGACCAGCATCACCTACGACTGGGGCTGGACGACTGAGAGGAGCCCCGGGCTGGACGCCACCGACAACGCCAACGTGGCTGTGATCGATGGAGGTGAGGGACCGATGAGAAGAGAGGACATGTGGGACTGTGGGAAGATTTCCGACATGATGGTAATATTTCTTTAAACCCCCTTAGATAAAATCCTGGTGACAAACTTCAGGCAGTGTGTGGTCCCTCCTCCCATGTGCTCATTTGAGCTCCAGCTGACCTCGCCAGTCAACCAGGTGATCTTCCTCTGCCAACCTCAGAGGACCAATCAGCTGGCAGCGTTGACTTCTGACGGACAGATCTCAGTCTACAGCCAAGGTGGGTTATATAATGTTCTCCATAAAGACAGCAATCATCAGCATGAAAGACGTTTTCTGAACGTTGTTGAATCCTTGAGAAATGAGATTACGAGTGAGGAGAGCAAAATTTGCTTTAACTACAGGAAACGCCTTCAGACGGATGACGCACTTGTGCAGAACATAATGAAGCCTGGGCTGATGCTCACAAGCATGTTTTCTTCATGCTATTTAAATTGACACTTGGTCTAAATATTATTCTGATCAATTTGGTCTCTTTACTTCACCCATCAATCCGTCTAGATTCAGAAGAACAGAACAAAACAGCAGATGGGTTCCGGACGATGTCTCGGCCCCTTGTCCTCCAGAAAACCTTCAGGTAACACAACAACCTGCAGCCGATTTAAACCGCTTCTAAAACAAAGATGTGCCAAATGTTACTGTTAAATGAACAAGTTCAATACGAAGCTTCTATCCACAACTGCAGCCAAACAGCTTCATTTTTTTTTGTCAGTAAAATATGTCCCCTCCATCACAATGATTTCTCTCTCCTGTTCCTCTGATTTTCCACGCAGAGTGACGGTTCTCCAGGAGGAGCCCCTGGCCCTGCGTCAGCTGCTGTGGCTGGAGGACGAGCTGTTCGTGGGTGTGAGCTCAAGTCCGCTGCCAACCTCCTCCACCCTGCTGATGCTCCACCCTGCTCAGGACGCCGACGACACGCTCATCGTCAGGTCAGCTGAACTGAATGCACCGGAGTGGCAGCACAGTTAGTCGTTGTCCCGTTAAACGTACAAATTAACTGAATAGCATTGAGTCCATGAAAGTGAATTATTCTACAGCCATGAGTGTTTTTATGTTTCAGGTCTGAGGTAGAAGTGGAGGGTGTTGTGGTCAGTATGGTGCACTGCTCCCAGACGGGCACTGTGGCACTACAGATGGAGGACGGGCAGATTCGGAAGCTGCACTGGGGTGAGCCAGCAACACAAACATGGATACAAATAGTAATAATTGTAAATATATTAATTAAAAATGTATGGAGATTCTACAGAAAGCCACAAAAGGAAGGATTGTTCTGCTGAAGTACATTTGAGCAGCATCATAATTTGCTGTCTGGGCATGTAGGGTATTAACTTAACTGAAGTCTCACGTGATCTCTATGAAAGGCCTTTAAAATACATTAAAGGTGTGAGGTTACACTGTCAGGCCTCTGTTTGTCTGTTAGCAGAAAAATACAGATCAATCTATTTTTAAACAATTCTGTCATTAAAATATAAAAATATTTAAAATATTTCTCAGCGAATGTAAATGCTCTCTTGGTACCTTCATGTTCCAGTTCCATATTCTCGATATATATGTATTGATGCTGGCTTTCATCACCGAGGAGAATGTCGTCGTAGAAGCATGTAGTTTGCATTTGTTTAGTTTTTTAATTTCTGCGTAGCTCGCCCTGAGCCGTCAGTGGAGGATTGGCTGGACTCCAGCGGATGTAGCATCAACTTCCCCGTTCCCTGTGTTCAGACGGCCCTCTGCAGCATCAGCGGGGAGGTAGAAATACATTTATAATTACATGACCAATTGTAGATGTGCTCTTGTGTCCGGGCCTAAACGCTTATGTTTCTCTTCGCTTTGCTTTCATGTCTTCAGGAGTACCCTCTTGGCCTGACAGACAGATCGCACCTGTACGCCGGAGACACGGAGGTACGCTGTCGACTTTATCTGACCATCTCTCTCAGTATGTTCACCAGAAAACAGGCATCACGTGTTCATTTACCTCTGCTTCTTACTCAGCTGGCCTCCAATGTTTCCTCCTTCACCATTTGCAACGACTTCCTCCTCATCACCACACACTCCCACACCTGCCGCTGCATCCAACTGAGCACGCTCAGTGTCAAAGGTAGGATGGGCACACACACACACACACACACACATACACACAAATCAAATTAAAACATCCCAGTTTTTGTCGAGGGACCCAGGGCAATGCTAACTTCAAGGTTGGCCTACCAAAGTACATCATCCCTGCAGAATCTCACGCTTGACACAAAGAGAGTGTGCAAGTATGTGGAGGCACGTTGCTGCAGTAGATCAAGCCAAGAGCCAGCTGACAAAGAAAGAAGAAGAACATTACAGAGTAGCAGCACTTCACAGATAAGTGGATAGAAACAACGGCATCGTGTCTACTTGCTTCAGTGATTTGCATTCAACTTTGACCTGGAGGAGTTAGCTAGGTTGATGACATTGGAAGCACTGTTGGTGCTAACATTAGCTTTGTTGTCAGCTCGCCTCTGGCTCTGGTAGGGTGTTGATATATTTTACGGTACAGCTGAGTTGAATGACCTTTGACCCCGCAGGGCTGCAGGCGGCCTTGGCCTCAGACGGAGGTCAGAATGACGAGACGCTGCGGCGGGTGGAGAGAGGATCCAGGATCGTCACCGTGGTACCACAAGACACAAGAGTGATTCTGCAGGTCAGTTTAAAACACACACACACATACACACACACACACACACACACACACAGCTGCCTGTGTACTTCCTCACCTCAGCATCACTTCAAAAGCGTGTATTTTTAAGCAAATCCTAGATCCAAACGCAGAAAACACATTTTTAAACATTCTCCGTTATAACGACAAATTCAGAGGGATGAATTCTCTTGTTTATCTTGGTGCGTTTGTGTCCAGATGCCTCGTGGGAACCTGGAGACTGTGCATCATCGAGCGCTGGTGTTGGCTCAGCTCAGGCAGTGGTTGGACAGGTGAGTGAGATATATTGATGGTTACATCACTTTTGAATCTCGTCTTAATCTCAGACCAACACTGATCTTAACTACGCCAAACCCATTTGGTTCCTTGTATTGTAATTGATTTTAAAACTAAATTCAGCCTTTTTGATAATTAAACATAACAAAGCATCTTCTTGACATTATGCACGTGTGTGCGGGCAAAACGGCATCGTACGGCATCTGAGTGCTAAACATGTTTTTGTTGTTGTTTTCAGTTTGAGGTTCAAAGACTCCTTTGAGTGTATGAGGAAGCTGAGGATCAACCTGAACCTTATTTACGACCACAACCCAAAGGTACATACAAGATTTAACATGCAGTTTTGCATCATTCAGCTTTTAAGTGTATGTCAGTTGATATTTTTCAGTATTTCGACAGTTTTCATCTCTGAAATTGAACTCTTCTAGATTATGACAATGCAATGCATAAGTAAAGATTAAAGACTAACACCAAACAATGACATCATGGATGTTTCTGACTAGTCATGTTTCAGTTTTCATCTCTTCCCGCAGGTTTTTCTGGAGAACATGGAGGCCTTCATCACACAGCTCAACTCCATTAGCCACATCAACCTCTTCCTCACTGAGCTCAAGTGAGACTCTTTAGAACCGCACCGCAAGTTTTTCTGTTTCAGTTACGGAAAAGGAAAAACTGTTGTTTTCAAAAAGGTATTTTACTAATCAATTCTGCTATTTCTTTTCTTTGATACCAAGGGAGGAGGACACGACCAGCAGCATGTACCCCCGCCCTGAGAGCAGCCCGGTCCACACCCAGACCGTTTCTGCGCAGAAGAAGGTGGATGTAGTTTGTGATGCTTTACGGAGCGCAATGGAATCAATGGATCCAAACAAGTCAGTGTTGATCAAATATATTCATACATTAACATCTGCTGAGAACCCTGAATAGAAAGTTAGTAAACATAATAACAGTGCATAACGTTAAGGCAAACATATTTACGGAGCTACTTTTGGACTTACTTGACTTAGTTAAAAACAGCTGTTCAGTAGATTTAACAGTAGATAACAGTATAGTAGAGGGATGTAAACCAGGGATGTTGTCAACCTTCCAGGTTCTTTCTGTCTGTGCTGACTACTCATGTGAAGAAGACCGTTCCGGAGCTGGAGGTCGCTCTGCAAAAAGTCCACGAGCTTCGAGGTGAGAACGCTAGGCACCTGCCCAGGCCAGTCGCTTTTCCATTTTCCACAGTTATAAAATGTGTAAACTGCAATGTTAAGGCAGACGAGCATTATCTGGGAAACGTTTGTTCTCATGATGATGTTCCATCCATCTTCAACCGCTTGTCCCTATCGGGGTTGCGGGTGTGGGGGCTGGAGCCGATCCCAGCCGACATCGAGTGTGAGGCGGGGTACATCCTGGACAGGACGCCAGTCTATCACAGAGCACATAGAGACAAACAACCATTCACATTCACACCTACGGGCAATTTAGAGTCATCAATCAACCTAACACCTGCACGTCTTTGGACTGTGGGAGGAAACCGGAGAACCCGGAGAAAACCCACGCAGACACGGGGAGAACATGCAAACTCCACACAGAAGGGCCAGGAACCCTCTTGCTGTGAGGCGACAGTGCTAACCACCACCACACCGTGCCGGGATGATGTTGATAAAATGAATACAGAATTATGTTAAACCGTGTTAACTACTGTGTCGGCCATTCTTTAGGAGTAGCAACTGCGTAACGCGCTCACACACAGGAGCAGATACTGGAAGCAAATTCTATTTTAGTTCCTCATTGTGTGTTGTGTTGTGTTTGTGTATTTGTGCAGTGAACCCTCCCGTAGCTCCCGGCTCCGTGAGCGCTGAAGAGGCGTTGAAGTACCTCCTCTTCCTTGTCAATGTCAACGACCTGTACGAGCACTCTCTGGGGACGTACGACTTTGATCTTGTGCTCATGGTGGCCGAGAAATCTCAGAAGGTACAAGACAACCATCTTCCTCATTATCTTGTTTTACTTGACTGACGTTTTATATCAAACACAGACGTTTTCCATGACTTTTTATATCAAACACAGTCAGTTGTGTTGGTGAGATTCAGGAAGCCCTAATTTCTATTCACTGGGATTTTTATGACCTCTAAATCTCAAAGCATGAAGACGTTTTTTTCAAGGAGACCTTCTGTCCTGAATGGCACGATGCATTTAAGATGCTCGACGGTGCACAGATTTACTCATTAATATGTTAACTTATGCTGCATGGTGCTCCAAATTCTAATGAGATAATCAGCTCTGACAGGAGGGAAAGTTTCTGTGTGTTTATGGTTTACTTCTCTATTTCTGGATGTTTTAGATGGATTTCCAACACTCCAGATTACATGACTAAGCTGTGATTTGGGGAATGCATTTGTCACTATGTATCGGTTTGTTTTTGTCCACAACCCCTGCAGGACCCCAAAGAGTACCTCCCCTTCTTAAACATGCTGAAGAGCCTGGAGCCAAACTACCAGCGCTACACCATCGACAAGCACCTGAAACGCTACAGGAAGGCCCTGCATCACCTCAGCAAGTGTGGTCAGTACGAATCTATCTGTCAGCCCTTTCACTGCTCTTCATTCTTTACCAGGGAGACTCGTAGTCTTGGGTAATGGCCCATTTGAGGACAACTTTTACAGAACTTATCCAGCAAAATGTGTAAAGATTTAAAGTTGTACCACAGTTGTATTCGCTTATGAAGTTATTTGGAAGCTGTCACGTGATTTTTGAAAGAAAACACCAACACAGAACATCGATGTTGATCTGGTGATTTAAAAAACTGGAATAGAAAGCTGTAGAAGATATGGATACATGTTTTTATGTGAGCTAATCTGTGTTGTGCTTTGTGTTCAGGAGAGGAACATTTCCCTGAAGCTTTGCAGCTCGTCAGGGAACAGAAACTCTACAGTGAAGCTCTGCGACTGTACACAGCCGACAGTATTCCCTACAAGGTACAAACACAAGCACAGCTCAGCAGTTACCCAAACTGAGAGTCACACTGTTTCAATGCTATACATTTACTTTTATCTGATGCCATCTGTTTTGGCTTCAGCAACTTGTGATGGGCAGTGTTCATGTTTTATTTGTTTTTTTTATTGGCCAATTTAACAACTGTCCCAAAGAACTGTTGAAAATTCAAGCTAATTCTGACCCATGTTCTCTGACCTTTGACCTCCAGGCTCTGAGCTGCGTTTACGCCGAGCACTTGATGGAGCAGCAACAGGCGGAGCAGGCCGGCCTGTTGCTATGGCGATGCGGTGAGCCGGTCGGCGCCTTGCAGGCTTTCGCCAGCAGCTCCAGTTGGAGAAACGCCATCTGTGCGGCACAGCAAATCCCACTACCACCCGACCAGCTGGCTCTGTTGGCCAGGGACCTGGCAGGTAACCAAGACGACACCTAGATGGTCTGAAATATAAGTAGGCAGGTGGACAGTCAGACACACAGGTAGCCAGCTGGTAAAAGTCCACCAGGGTGCCATTGCATGTCAACGCTACAATAATTTGTTTGTCTCTTTTGTAGAGAAGCTGACTGAACAGCGACGGTACTCAGAAGCTGCTCTGCTGTTGGATCAGTACGCCAAAGTAAATTCCTCTGCAGTGAGAAGCTGCTGCACAAGATGGCCTCTAATGAAGCTTTCTATAGTCGAACTATTCTTAATATTTCTCGCTCTTTTTCCAACAGGACTGTGAGGAGGCCATCTTGGCTCTGATCACTGGTTCAGTCTGGGAGGAGGCGCTTCGATTGGTCAGTAAAAATGTTTTACTTTTGTTTTTTCATTTATTTATTTTTATTTTTATTTTTATTTTATTTTTGATATTAACGCAATATATTTTCTTTGTCTGCTTCAGATTTACATGCACAACAGACAGGACATCACTGAAACCAACCTCAAACCGGCTCTTTTCGAAGGTAACGATCATTTATCCGCACGCCTCTCACTACGCTGAGCAGAGAGGGGGAAAATACACATTTAGTCTTGTGATAATGCCTCGTTGAGTTGTTGTGACATTGTGTCGTTGTCCTGTGTCAGCCGTCAGCTCCCAGACCGCATTTCTGGAGGCCCAAGTGGCGACGTTCACGCGGCACAGGAGCCGACTGGCTGTGGTTCGAGAGCAGAAAGAGAAGAACAGGCTCGACATGCTGGGTGAGAATAACGGGACGTACTGTATCTGAACTAACATGTCTGACATGAACATGTTTTACATAAGTTTGTCTGTTAACATCGTACCAATATTTCGTTTTTTATAGCATCAAATGTCCACCTCCTGTAGACCTAAAAGGAAGGTGTAAAAACCGTAATCTCAGTAAGAAAGAATTCCAGTCGTGTTGTTTCTATAGTATAATTTCTCTGACCAGAAGTAGCATCTGCTCAATAGGTTCATTTTATCATAACTACACTCTGTAGAAGGTCAGAGGGAAGCCAAAAACAAAGGAATTGTATTATGTATGTATATTGTGTTCGTATTCTGCAGTTGAAAGCCAACATTCACAGTAATCCTCCTCTGTCTTCTTCGTCAGATGAGGATGGTCCAGACTGTCCTGATGCTGAACTGTACTCTGAGGCCAGCAGTGTGATGAGCGGCTCCAAATACTCCCAGAGCAACTCGCGCATCTCCTCGTAAAGACAAACACACACACACCTAAACGTGATAAGTAATTCTTTTTTGATCACTGGTTTAATGTTCATGCTCTGGCGCCTGCAGGAGATCATCAAAGAACCGTCGGAAAGCAGAGAGGAAGAAGTTGAGTCTGAAGGAAGGAAGCCCGTTGGAGGACAGAGCGCTCATATACGCTATGGGTGAGATCCTCACCACCGTGGACAAGATGAGAGGTACACACGCTTAAAGGCTCTTCATCATTTATACAAACACTTGACTTGATATTCTGAATAATGTTGGGATCACCCTTGTGTGATTTGGCAGTTTAAGTAAGATTATAGGATTAAATTGTGTCTGCTTGTTGAAAAATGACCATTCTGTCGTGTCCAGTATAGAGATAAAACAGTAGGGGGCAGACAGGGATGATGCTTCTTACTCTGCAGAAACATTTAGGGTACGTCCACACAATCGAAAACAGCTTTTTTCTCCATCGTTCTTAAAAAGTTTACCGTCCACGCGGCCTCGGCTCGAGAAATATCTGCGTCCACAGGAAACCAAACAGGCTAAAAATGCTGTAGTACACATGCCAGGCCTGGATGTGGCGCTGTAACTGCCACAGAAATGCACCAACAATCGAGAAGAAGAGACGCTGTGGAGAATACAAACACCGGAGAGTTTCTTTCCAAATCTGGAGACTTCCCAAATCCTCCTCCATCCTAGAGACAAATGTGTCCCTGTTTCCATTGTTAGTGGAGACTTTGGTGCTGTTCTGGACTCTGATGCACCGATCACTCTGCAGTTAGTGTCCTCACTGAGCAGAGGGTGCTGCTGGGAGCCCCTTCCCCGTCCAAAAGCACTCCGAGGCGCCACTTTCTCGCTAGATTTAGAGACTTTTCACACCTTCTTAGCAACTTTATTTATAAAAAGCAACTAGTGACCAAATTAGCTCCTTATTCAGAGCATCGGGGAAAAGGGAGAAATCTGTGCTGGGCCTAAATCATTCCCATGTATGCGGCTCAGAGTCCAGTTCAGTGAACAGTCTCTGGGTACGTCTCTCTCCTCTCACGCAGCAGCACTGTTGTCGTTATGTGAGAGGTGGGCCGATGACCCCATCGTTTAACAACAAAGTATGAGGTTTCACCATCCAGACGACAACAACATGGGGGTGTCTTTAAATCTTCCCACTCTTGGATCCGGTTTCAAAAGATCCCATTTTCTGGCACTGATAACGCCGGCTGTGTGTGAATGTTCGGCCAAAACGATACAAAAGTTGTGCGGTTACAGGGAAACGTGTCTCCATGTGGGCGGGCCCTTAATCAGCATTTAGAGTTCAAAGTTAAAAAAACAAAATGATACTGAACCATTTAATCGTCCTTCCTGCAGAGGAAGTGCACGGCCTGCTGAAGGCCCTGGTGCTGTTCCAGTTTGACAAACAGGCGGAGAAGCTGCAGCTGGCCTACGAGGAGGCTCTGCAGATGATGGAGGCGGCGGTCCCTGAGGTGTGGCCCCCAGAAGGCCTGCAGAACAACCAAGCTCCGGTAAATACAATGCCATGTTATCACATTTTCATGCTGCAAAATGCTTTTTAGGTCTGTTGCTTTGTATGTATGTCTGTTATAGCAACATCATGATATGAGACTAGATATCACCTCAGATTTTAGATATTGTGACGTTTCAAAATTGTTGCCTCATCCTGGTTTGAAAGGCTGCATTACAGCAACGTCAGGTCATTTTTCCAGGCTGTTCTAGCTCTTCTACTATTTGCCTTTACCCACTTAGTTGTTCTATCAACATTATGATGACTATTTATCAAACAATTATGATAATTATCAACAGTTTTGTTTGGACAAACTGAGAAATGAGGAAAATCAGAGGCATGTTTTCAAAAACACTGGGTCAAATTAAAAGAATAACACTGACGTGATCTATTATGCAAGGATCAACTCGTTCTCTGAAGAGATGAGGGATAAGATTGCTTTTTGATTGATTGATTGATTTTCAAATATTCTTTGTACTTTTTTAGTATTTTTAACGTGTCCCCCGTCTCATTCTCGCTCTTCCAGCTCACTGGGCCAAACTCGACCGCAAACAGCATCATGGCTTCTTTCCAGCAGCAGCAGAGACCTGCAGCCTCACAGCAAGGTCAGCACAACGTGCAGCCTGAAGAGTGTCATCTCTTTAACTTCATTTGATGTTTTGGATGCATGTATGAGCTACATGGGAGCACACGCGTTGTAAAGTATCAATTCTTGTTTCTCATGTTTTTCTCTCTGCAGCTGCTGAGGTCCTGATGCCACCAAAGATGAGAAACGGAGTCAAGTGGAAGCTCGCCATACTTACGTAAACTAGTTTTGTATTTATGTTTTTTTAAAACTGTAAAGTCAAATGGTAATTATGTAATAAATAAAGATTCAGCTAATGTCTCCTCTTACCAAATGTGTTCATTCTCTGGAGAACAACATGATACAACAACATGATACATATTCTAGGGGTTTTAATGATTTAAGTGAACAGGCTTTGGTATCAATCCAAAGAGCGAGGGCCTCTTTCTAAAACTATTCACCACCAGAATTTAACAATCAGATATTAAGACAGTGACACATTTATGGTTGTTTTTGGCTCTGTGTTTCTAAACAGTTGATATGAATTGAAACAGTGACTACGAGTGTGAATCACTGCCTAATTTAAGAGTGTTAACAGTTAACAGTGTAGAAAATGTAGCCTGTCATGCTACACTGGATGTGAACACCTTAAAAGCTCAAAGTCAACACTTAATCCTCATGGTCGTTCATTTTGAATCCAGTGAGCCCCTACAATACTGTGTAAATGTGGCCTTACGCGACTGTTGCTCTGCTGCTCCACAGCTGAAGATCAAACTGAGAATTTCTCAGGTGTAAAACAGCACGTTGCTGAAAAGGAGCATGGTCACCAGATGCTTTGTCTTATAACATTTAAAATATGTTATAATAGCATTTTTTTTAAAAACCAAGTGAATCCAGTGAAGATAGGTGTCTTTGAACCCAGAGTGAACCCAAGTCCAGCTTTGTTCTCGTATAATCTTCGGTCACCATCACATCCTCTTTGCCCGTTTGGCGGCAGCAGCAGCAGTGCGCCTCTGGTTGATGGCCTTGGTGGTGACGCGAAGCTTGCGCAGGCGTAGCTGTCGCAGCCGGAGCTGCAGGTCCTTGGGGAGTTTCCCCCCCTTCGCCAAAATGTCTTTTAGCCTCTGTTTGGGCACCTTGGTGAGGCGGAAGTCACAGATTGTGGGGTAGTGGTCATACATGACCTGGCAGGTGCGGGAGGAGGGGGAGTAGCCCTCTGCGCTGGCCGTCACCCGGTACTCACCGGGGTTCAGCAGCCGCCAGAAGTCTCCGTCAGTGACTGGAGAAGGAAAGACAGACGTTCACAGTGAGGAGAGAGCACATCCCCAAATCCATGCACCAAACCACTTTGTTTAACTTATTACTTCAATACAGTTCTTGGGATGAGAAAGTTTAAAAATGTATATATTTATACAGAAGCATTTCTTTGTTTTCATACCACAGACAATGTGACTGTGTAAGACTGTACCTGATCTGATATGATGATCAATGTCATCAACTTTAATGATGGCATCTGCTATACCAGCCTCTGTGTCTTTGTCACGGACCACGCCCTTAATTCCACGGTGGACCTTTAAAAAAGAAAACAATAGACATTACGGATTAATTGTTGCTGCAGATTTAAAACAGTAATTCACTGTAAAATTCAATATATCAGTAATAATCTAGCTTTTGCTTCCAGATGTGGCACCTCCTTTTTGCAGAAAGATGTAAAATCATAGTCAAAATAATAATAAGAGGTATTTTAGAGAGGGATATTTAAAAGGAACAAAGATTAAGGGAAAATAACTGAAGATGAAAAGGTAAAAAAATGTTCGCAGAAGTGGAAACAGACGGACCTGCTCCATGTAAACCAGCAGAGACTCTCTGTTGTTATTCCACTCGATGGGAAGCTCGCTGGCGTGAGGAAATTTATCGCAGGACAACTCCACGGTCACCTCGAAACAGTTGGTGTGCAGGTAGCTGAAGTCATTCATACCTGCAAAGAAAGAAAAATACAGAAAAACATTCATTCATTCATTCATCTTCAACCTCTTGCCCCTGTCGGGGTCGCGACATCGGGCGTGAGGCGGGGTCCACCCTGAACAGGACGCCAGTCTATCACAGGACACATAGAGACGAACAGAGACAGACAACCATTCACACCTATGGGTGATTTAGAGTCATCAATGAACCGAACACCTGCACGTCTTTGGACTGTGGGAGGAAACCGGAGAACCCGGAGAAAACCCACGCAGACACGGGGAGAACATGCAAACTCCACACAGAAGGGTCCCAGCCGGGATTTGAACCACGAACCCTCTTGTTGTGAGGCGACAGTGCTGACCACCATTGTTTAGCCTTATAAGGTGTAAACTGTCACTCCCTGCATGCTCCTTCTTTTTCAGAGTAACAAGGAAAATGAAGAAACATTTAAAGTAAATAATTGCATTCAATCTGTTCCATGAAGTATACATTCGGACTTTAGGTTCATCTTATATATATACACAATTACAAATATGTAATATGATAATCAGTGAAATCTCTTAGGGTCTCACAGTAACAACTTTAACTAATGAATAAGGTGAAAAAAACAGAAAAACAACCCTAAACTTTTGCTCCTGTCAAACTATGTCACTAACGTTTATATGACAACATGCAGAGTGTGAATGAGTCCCAAAAGCATTGTGATCTATGAGAATAAAAAAGGTTGTGACCTGAAAACCTTACAGGTTCCTTTGAAAAACCCACACATTCTTACTTCCTGGTACGTTGTGCCAGTCGGCTCCGTTGATGATGTTGTTGTATCTGCGGAAGTCCTTGTTGTGGCAGGGCCGGCGGTCCGGGTTGGACATCACCTGGTTACACAGACGATACAGGAACATGGGAAACTCATGGTTGTTTGTTTTATAAATCATTATTTCTTGAACAAATTGCACATATTGCACAAAAAACACAGCGCAAAACTCATTACATTCAAATATGCCAGGGGGGAAACATAAAAACACCTAAAACATAATTTAGGAAATATAAAAATGGGCTGTAAATAATAAAAATATATATTTTTTAATGGATATTTAAGAAACATTTTGTGAATGTTGTTGTCGCTTTTTTGATAGTTTTTATGTGAGTGTAAAAAAGTGGCAATTATAAACTTGTGTATACAGAACAATCAATACATTTATGATATATTCCCTTTCCTCATTGTTTGTTGTTGTGGGTCAAGAATCTGAATATATACTTACATGCTCATAAAATACCTAAAACATAATTTAGGAAATATAAAAATGGGCTTTAAATCATAGAAAGATTTTCTTTTTTAATGGATATTTTAGGCACATTTTGTGAATGTTGTTGATATTTATTGTATATGTAGTTGAAGAAAATTGTAAAAAAGGGGCAATTTCAAACTTGTGTATATCAAATTCATCTAGAATAATCAATACATTTATGATATATTCCCTTTCCTCATTTTCTGTTGTTGTAGGTCAAGAATCTGAATATATATTTACATGTTCATAAAATAATAACAACACATTTGGAAACGTTTGTTGAGCCCTGACACCACCAGGAAAGAAAAGGTCAGTGTTTCAGGTTGAGCTGTGCAGAAAGTACAGTTCATATGTTTATTCATTCATTCATCTTCAACTGCTTGTCCCTGTCGGGGTCGCGGGGGGCTGGAGCCGATCCCAGCTGACATTGGGCGTGAGGCGGGGTCCACCCTGGACAGGACGCCTGTTTATCGCAGGGCACATAGAGACGAACAGAGACAGACAACCATTCACACCTACGGGTGATTTAGAGTCATCAATGAACCGAACACGTGCACGTCTTTGGACTGTGGGAGGAAACCGGAGAACCCGGAGAAAACCCACGCAGACACGGGGAGAACATGCAAACTCCACACAGAAAGGCCCCAGCCAGGATTCGAAACCAGGAACCCTCTCGCTGTGAGGCGCCAGTGCTAACCACTATATCATCCTTAAATGTCTTGAGGAATATGTTTATTTATAGTTTTAGAAATGAACGCAGAAAGTGACCAGAGGAGGAGGGGATTTACCTGGTTGGTGCTGGCGTACACTGTGGCCAACCAACGGAAAAAGCTCTCATCAGCAGTGGGCGTGTGCTCGCGAGGTGCCCAGTCAATGGTCATGTCGTACGGGTACGTGACCACCAGCTCTCCGCCGTGGAGGTTAGCACCGAGGACAAATGGGATGTTCTGCATCCAGTTGATGACAGCTCGGGTCTCTGACGCCACCTGAGGTCGGAGTTAGAGGTTCAGTCAGAGGGTAGATCTTGTACATTTACAGATTTGAAGTTTACATTGTAATACGTTGGTAAAAGCTAGTTTTGCAATTTAAAATGCAAACAATGAAAGCAGCTTAAGTGTTAGAAATCCATCCAGGACCTGTGGACTACTGGTGTGTGTCATGGTATAGCAAACGTACAAAGGCTTCCTCAGAGGTGTACTGCTCAGGGATGGGGAAGTAGTGGTTGATGAGTTTGGACCGGTCTGTCTCCAGCTCGATGGCGGTCCACATCCCTGAGTTGAGGTCAGCAAAATTGTGGTTCATGTCGATACCTTCGTAGCTGTAACGACCCCAGGCCCAACCTGCCAATTCTGAGCCCTGTGGATGAAAGAAAGTGGGATTGTGGCTTTATTTTACTGAGCCATCATAGAGATAACGACACGCACTCTCAGAATGAAGAAATTTCCAGGCACCTTTTTAAAGGCCATCTCATATCCGTCAGGGTTCATGGAGGGAAGAAGGTGGATGCGAGTCTCTTTGACCAGGCGGACGATGCGCTGGTCGCCCCGCTTGTACTCTCGGCAGATGTACTGCATTAGATTGAGCAGGAGCTCTCGGCCCAGCACCTCGTTCCCATGCATCCCTGCAACGTACCGGAACTCTGGTTCTCCTGCAGAGGGCGCCAAAACACAGCCACAGGAATGGAGTTAAGAGCATTGATTCTGATATAGTTTACCATTTGAAAAAAGTCAAAATGAGTGAACAAAGACAAAAAAAGGAGGAGCAGAGCAGGAGGAAGCAGCGTCCTCAAAAACTTTAATGCTCCTACACTATCTGTGTTTTCATCAACCTCTATCACACACCCCACTGAAAGACCTGGATCGGTTTCCTGTTTGGTCTGCATGCATTTGACAGGCAGCTCTGAAATCTCACACATCCTCCTCCAACTGTTTACGAGGAGGAGTTTCAGCTCACACATAACTCTGTATGGAGATGGCTTTCAAAAACTGGAGCTGGAAACATTACTGAGGATCACGATGAGCGAATTTGAGTGGAACAACAATAAACAGAAAACCTGTACAAAATAAAAGCCTCTTTTATGTTGTGTGTTTTAGTTAAGTCTGTAGCATATGTGGCACAAACCTCAGAGTTTATTTTTATAATGTAACCCTTTGATTAATCTGCATTACATCTGCATTACATCTTTTTGTGCTTCTGTTAATTGCATGTGTCTTATCTACGAGTAGACAAACACACAAGTATCCGTGGCTCAGCCAAGACTGCAGCATCAATATAACACAAAAGTTTAAACACATAATAAGGAAAAATACAACATGCAGGATATTTGACTACTCTAAAGCCCGTTTGCCCGTGGGTTCCAGCTGTAACCACAGAAATGGGAGATGACAGAAAATGCTGGAAACTCAAATAAGATTGTCCCAACACATGGAACATCAGACATCACCCAACCAACACTGGTCTCTGGAAAAAACACTGAGCAGAGTGGATGGAAAAAACGATATTTCCTTTGGTTACCAATTATCTGCAGTCTTCATATAATACATACAAGACGGGGAGGATTTTTGTATTGTCACCAAGCCCCTACCACAGCGACTTCCTGGTTGAGCCAATACGGAAGTGCCAAAAACTGCAGTTCTCCGAGTGTCCAGTAGGAGTAGTTTGCATAACAGAGCAGTTTCTCATTGACTCCCATGTTAAACAGGCTGTTTTTACAGCATAGTTAAACCTGAAAGGCCTGGGACAAAAAAACTTTATAGTCTGTATGTTTAGGTCACAGCTCCATGACAACAATGGGGGGGGCTAGTTTTTATTTTATTTAAGGTTCAACTTTCTGAATAATTAGGGGCATGGCCTCTTGAGTGACAGCTAGCCGCTGGCCCTAACTTCCTCTCCTCTGAGGTAAACATCAGCCAGATGGACGTATCTCCCTCCCCTCAACGTCACATACATGCCCTTTTTTGATCCCATAGGTGAATACGATTGGATTAAGTCGAGAGAGCGGCCCCCATAGGGTATGCTACATCCATTTTTTATACACTCTATGATTTTTACTTGGGTTGAAGTGTCATGCTTTTCAATTCAAAATCAATAAAATCCCAAAACATGCATTGAAACAAGCTGAAATGAGGAGACACATTTCAAACACTCGAATCGACGGCCGTGATCTCCTCCGTGCCGCCTTCACTGCCCTGTGTTTTTGGCGGGAAAGTCTCTCCGCTCTGTTGCCATGCGGGCAGAGCTGAGGGGCCAAAGAAAACATTTGTACACCTCAGAGCAAACGAAGGGGGAACTCTGGTCAGTGCAGGTTTATGGTTCACACAGTGCTGGGCTGTGTAGTGTTGCAGGGTTGGGATACAGTGGCAGCCATTGCAAGTCCCCTTCTGACCCCGTTATACGTGATCACAAGTCTCTGTCCCTCATTAGACTAAATGATTCCTCCCATTGGAGCAGCGTGGCGGCAGTGGAACCATTTCTTTGGCTGAACTGCTCATTAGCCTTTCACCCTTAACTTTAGTTTTTTGCTGATGGAAATAATGAAACCTGAGTGGATCTTCTACATTTTGACGAACCATTGATTGAGATGTTCCCTTTTAAACAGGTGCGGCAGATTTCTAAAACTTTCACGTCTTCACATCTGTCTCCAGCGTTTCTCACCCAGCTCATGTTTTCCAGGGTTGTCGGAGATTTCCATGACGTAGAGCTTCAGACCCGTGTAGCTCTTCCCAATGCTGTAGATCCGGGTGATGTCAGGACACGCCTCGCTCACCGATTTCATCAGCTGGGAAACAACAACAACAAAACAAAGTTGTTTAGAGACGTTAGATTGTGATTGTCATCTTGTTAGAAACTGCTTAAGGCACGGCGGAGACAGTGTATTGAGAAATGAGGACATTATTAAAAACCCTTTTAAACTTTCACCACAGTTAAGTCATTTACCTGTGTAAAACGCATTTCAGACTCAAAACAAGGTTTGACTTTCTGCACGCGTGGTATGCTGATGGGACTCCCTGACTCACTGAACAGTTTCTTTGGATTTTCTGCAGAGTCCTGCTTCGTTTTTACATCTCTCTTGTTTATTTCTTTGTGCTCATTAGTGATGAAGATGTCAAGTCAGTGCTGTGTTTGGGGGGCGTCCAGTGTCTCAGTGGTTAGAGCAGGTGCACCACCACCTGTACAGAGGCTAACAGTCCACGCCGCAGCAGCCCAGGTCTGACTCTGACCTGCGGCCCTTTGCTGCATGTTTCCCCCTCTTTCTCTCTCTCTTCCATTTTCTGTCAACCTCCAGCTATACTTTACTAAAAAAGCACAAAAGGCTAAGTACAAAAAATGTTGGGTTTGTTATTAATAATTGATTCATTCACCCTGAAAACAAAGTTGTTACGGCTGTGAGGGTTATGTGTTTTGTTCTCTCTGGTGGCTGTTTTGTTTTGCTCTCTCACTGGCTGTAGGTTCCGCCTTTCCCCACCTGCTGCAGAGGCCGACATCAATCCCAGCCAACCTGCTGCACCTAAGTGGAGGGGGGGATGTGCAGTGGCTCTCTCACTCTCGCGCCCACTCTGCATCTGTGTGAAGCTGTGTGTTTTCCAGACGTTTGTTCTTGCCGCTGTGTGAGGCTGTGTGTTTTTTGCAGCTGTGTGTTCTTGCAGCTGTGTGAAGCTGTGTTTCTTTTGTTTAAAACGCAGAAGGTCAATAAAATCCTGATTTCATTTTTTAAAATGACTGGTCCTCGAATCCTTCTTCCCCGGGTTAATATCATTTCAATTTGTGTTCGTCCCTGTTCCTCCTAGACATAATTCGGGACGTAACAAAAGTAATGGCATGCCTATTGTTTGCAATTGAAGGCATTTTAAGGACCTGTGTTGATTTCCATAGAACAGGGGTGGGGGACCCTGCTCCTGGAGGGCCACTGTCCTGCATGTTTTAGGTTTCTCTCCTGATTCTAATGCTCTGCTCATTTAGACTCCTGAGACCTAAAAGATGCAGGACAGTGGCCCTCCAGGAGCATGGGTTCCCCACCCCTGCCATAGACACTTAAAGATGCAGAAGCAAAAAACAAGAACAACAAGCTTTTGCAGCAGAGTCAGACATCTTCCTGCAGCTCTCCCTTCCCTTGAATTACAGTCTGATAAAAGACTACCCCCCGGTTTAAAAGAGATATCTAAAGGGGACAAACGATTCAGGTGAAAAAACGTGCCCCTCTGTCTGACCTGTCTCTGTTGGATGTGGATCTGTGTTTGTGTCTGTGGGCTGTCTTTTGGCCATCAGACGCAGGGCGGCGTCTCCAAACAGACCGCTGGTAGTGGCAGCACAGTGAGCACGCTGCCATGAAGGAGTGAAACCTCCTGTAGTGTTTGTTTTGTGGTCAGACTGAGACCAGGCCACACACGGGGACTGAACCATAAACTGGTAGATGTGTCAACATGGGGTTTGACTTATAAAAAAGTATTTCTCGATGGCAGATCAAAGAATATCACCTCTATAACTATCTTCTATCTTCTTCTTTAACACCACTCTCTTACCGTTCTCATCTCCTTGTAGTTGTGGTGTCTGAAGTCCAGTTTGTCTTGAGACTCTGTCGGCTCTGTCTGCCACGCGTAGATATTATTGGGGTCTGTGATCATGGGGAGGGTCCGTGTTACTGACCCAAACATAATGCAATAGTACAAAAGATAAAACATAATTTCCAGCAGTTGGCTTCCTGTTACCTGGGAGTGTGCAGCCCAAAACCTCAGCTCTCAGGCAGATGTCACCGTCCGTCCCGTTCTCGTACCAGGACTGGGGGTTGATCCGGATGTAACGGGAAACCGTGGAAGTGTTGAAGAGGGCGAGGACGGGTGTCTCTAGGTCCTGGTTTCCTTCAAATACCTGTAGCACAAGAAGTCGTGGTGAAATATGAAGAAGAAGATGTGGGAATGAAAACGTGTATTATGTATTTGTCTCCTCAGAGCATTTAAACCAGCTTGATGCTCCATGGGAAAAAGATTTGCTTGATTGACACTTGATGGTTCTCTGTGGCTGTGGCACACATGCCCTAACAACCACTCCAATAAACAAACCTAATCATGGCTGCAGAGTTTCCAAACCAGTTTTTCCGTCCTGAATAACTAAGAGGAGTTTCATGCAGTCAAATGACAAAACAACACAATGCATTAGTATTCTTATCATTCCTTCCTAACACAAATTAAGTATACATGCTGTAAAAGAAGAGATAACTGCATCTTCTAAAAAATACTACATTTTTCATATCCTTCAATAAACTTGTCTTGTCGAACTGTCTTTTTTACGGGTGTTGTGGAAATGGATTTCCTCAATAAAAGATCAACAAACAGGATCAGCCTTTTCTCCGTGGTTTATTTTGCCAAAGCATTTTTTTCTGCAGACAAAAATATGTTCACCCCTGCGTCCTCACTCTTCCCAGAGTATAGCAGGAATGACCCCGATCCACCCAGCGCTCGGTCCTTTGGAGGAAGAGCCAGAACGCGCTAAGCCTTGGTTGGGTGACGTCTTTAGACCAAACAAAAACATGCCTTAGACATTACAATTCTGAACTTCTCTCATCACAAGGTCTCTAACACAGAGTGCAGATGCACACATGTGCCATTATACCATCATGAGTTAGTTATTTGCAATATCCATTAAGAAGGTGAGACAGAGGAAACACTGAATGTCTGACCTGACAAAACTATGATTATGAATTACAAATATCCAAAATACCCACAACACGGGCCTTTGTTATAATGGTCAGCTTCTAAATAATTTGCCCTGTGATGACTTTTGCTCTTATTTTCTTCCATAAACTGACATTAAACATTGAGAGTCAACATGATGCATTTACTAAGAAATGTAGTACAGGAAGTGTTCACACTGAAAAAGATTAAAAGGGAATTTGCCAAAAGCCAGTAAAATATATACTGTATAAAGAGCAGCATGGCATTTCCCTAAAACTGTATTTCCACCTTAGCAACCACTTAGTTTCCTACTACTTTTGTGGACATGTTTCTAAAATCTTCCTGGTATGTAGTTGTTCATTCTCATCATGTTAAACATTATAAGACAGAACTAGGCAATTATTTAAAAAGGGTCAAAACCAATCAAGTCAAATGAAGATGACGGTGGTATTTTATTCTTTATGTTGATGGGAAATTAAAGGTGTTATTTCAGAGAAAGGTCGGGGCCAGCTGGAAGTGAATGGGGTGTAGAGGATCGGGACAGCAGCTGTAAAAGAAGTAAAGTTCTGTTCACTCACAGCCTCTTCGGTCCCGTTCATGCACGGCTTCCAGAGCAGCGAGTCATTGCTGAACTGCACCTTGTAGGTATGCACCACGTTCCAACTGTGTGTGAACAAGACACGCATTTCACGTCACGCACAGATATACAGAGCTCCATGACAGACAAGGATTATGCATTTATCTGTTTTTCCATTGACAGGATCAGAGATAACAATGAAGATGGAGGGAACCGTGGTATTTAGGCGTCTTTAAGTACTTTAAAATACACAGGTCAGACTTGATGGTTGACAGATTTTGAGGGGAATATCACTTTAATAAACTGCTTTGAAAGTGAACTTCTCTGCAAAACTCCATTTCCCAGTGTTCACTCTGGCAATGTAACCTTTAACCTCGAGTACTGACCTCCAGATGGAGCTGCGGCCCTGCAGGATGACACCTGTGAAGCGGGTCGGTTGGCGAGCGTCGACCTCCAGCCACTGGTTCTTGTCTCTGTACTGAGCGCACCAGCCTCCATCGTAGATATCACCGTCCTCTACCCCAGACTGTAACACACACACACACACACACACACACAGGAAACACACAGGCATGTCATTATTCCTCTGTGCGGAAGCATGTTATAGAGGACATTTCTGGTTTGCTGTTACTCTGTGTGCACCTGGATGTTGAGTCGGCCGCGGTGAGGGCCCAGGCCTCTTCGCTTGTAGGATGACGCTCTCAGCTGGTTGTCTTTGACGTTCAGTGACTCCAGACCAAGCGGAGGACATTCTGACACAGTCGACAGTGGTTTATTCGCCATTTTTATATTATTACTATTAATATTACACAATGACAGTAGAGGGCAGAGCAGCAAAGTGAGAAGAAGCCAGTGTTCCAGTGGTAAAGGTTTTTAGTTTCTAGTGTTGACAAGACAGTTGTTTGAACGTTAAATGTAGTTGAGTCATCAATACAAACCACGCGACAAGTCACGTAAAGGTTACAAGATCATATTCATAATTACTTTGAGAGAGAAACCAACGACATATCAAATGCATGTGTCTCTTTAGAAGAAGAAGAAGAAGAATTACTTTATTAATCCCGCAACGGGAAATTAGATATTTTCCCTCTGTTATTATTCATGTTATAAGCACACACACATGCACAGAGAGGACTTATATACATGCAATTAATGGAGAGATGTTAGAGCGAGTCATTGACAGCGCCCCGAGCAGTTGGGGGTTCGATGCCTTGCTCAACAGCACCTCAGCAGTGCCCAGGAGATGAATTGGCACCTCTCTAGCCACCAGTCCACGCTCCGTTCCCAGCCGAGTCACCTATGGACTGAGCTACTACTGCCTTAATGCTCTTTAATAGCAGAGGGAAAGTAAATAATTTTGATAACACTGTCAGATTAAATGTTCTTATTTTTCCAACCTTTCCATATTTGAAGAGTTTTAAGATTACAGTACTCAAAGGTTACTTAATTTATTTATTATTATTTATTAGTATTTAATTAATGTATATAACATTCTTTTAACTATAGTTATTAGTGGAGAAGGGGTAGGAATTCAAAAGTTAATACATCCTTCTACTGCTTTTTGGACATTTAAGATTTAACAGGTTTTATGTTTGTGTTATGGTTTATCATTTCACATCTTGTTATATTTATTTGTGTTGGCTTACGTGTTACAACCAGTCCTGGAACCAGCACCTCAACCCACTTTGCTCCTCTTATAACGTTCAATCTGTGCAAACTACACATTCTGCTGATATAAACACACACACACTCACATGTACATATGTAACACTGAACATATGTACAAACACTAGGCCTTGTGAGAGCTCAGAGATCACAAGAGTGACTCTCACAAGCATGCGAGTGTAAATCGAACCACTCAAAAGATAGGAAAGGAGAAAAACTTCCTTTAGGTAGTGTTATAGAAACATACGTGTATTATATAACTGAATAACCGTAGAAGACACATTTTTATCAATGTGACAAACGACAGGTGAAAGAAAAAAGATGAATAAATGAGTGTAGAAACTTCTATACAGGACACGAGAGTCCGATGAATGTGTGATGAGTGTTATTACAATAAGTAATGGTGGCCGTTATCACCGCAACACAAGTGAACCCGTGGGAGATTTCAGAAATACGTTAGACAGCGCTCTCCACAACCAAATGAGGGATTACTTTTTACTTGTAATAGAGTATTTTTCATATTGTGGAAGACTTTTTCCAACACTATAATAAAGCAGAAGAAGCCAATTGTAATGTGAAGAGCACAACTCTCTTGCAGCGGGTGAAATGTCTTTAAACCTGCCCAGCGTCCTCTGCTGCCGTGTTAAAGCCTCACACAGACTCTCATTGTCTGGAGGGTTCAGCTCAGTTCAAACGGCTTCATCCTGCCAGGAAGCTTTACAGGCTGTTTAAAAAAAAGTCTCAGGCCAAGGTATAGCAGCAGTATAAATGAATGCTAAATGTTGGTGGCCTTCCCCCCCTTTTGCCTTGTAGTCCAGCTGGATCTCTGTTGGGCTGCGTGTGACTCAAAGTGTTGCCGGGCTCTTAAAAAGTAATGTGTCTTTGTTGCTGTTGACCGGTGGATTCCTGCCAAACCGCAAACGTCTGAAACTACCGAGGCTGAGCCACACAGAGAAACGATGCCTAGAAGGCAAAACCAGTCCATAGCCCTGCTGATGATCGTGGTAAGTGAATTTCACAAGGAGAGAAAATGAACCGAGATGGTTTGTTGGTTTCAGGGTAAACCTTTAAGCACATGGTGGGCCCGAAATGCCAACAGAGAAAATGTGGTTTTGTCCGTAGAAGTGCGTCGTTCAGTCTGCCTGAAACTGAAGACATGGTTTTTCTAAGTAACCCTGCCGCTCACGTCTATCTCAGTTTCCCCGTCTGCTCCCCTAAAACCCCGTTTCACTTCCTTCCTCTCTTTAAAAAGGAACCACAAGGGGGAGATGGAGCCCCGAGATGCTGAAACATTACCCACCCTCTCAGTGGGTTCCTTGACATGACCTTCTAGCTCCATGATGGACTCCTGATGACTAAGCAATGTTCATTTAAATGAGTCAGATTGCTATAAAACCACATGCAGGCCAAGAACCACAGCAGCCAAGAACCCATGAGGAATCCTTGCGACTACACAGGACTGGCAGCTTATTGTAGAGCTTCTGAAACAGCTGGGGTTCCCAAGGAACATCGCCACGACCACCCTAAGGCCAGTTATCCTCCTGGTCTCAGAGGCCAGGAGTCCAAAAAACATTGTCTTGTTGGAACTGACAATGCCGTGGGAGGACTGTCTGCAGGAGGCCCACAAGAGGTAGAAGACCAAGTACAAGGTGGTCATAGACATCGTAAGCAGGCTGGAAGACAAGGTAGAGTCATCCCTCTACAAAGCTTTGAGTGCACCTCAAGAACACGATCAGGGGCAGCGGAGAAAACCGTAAGGTGGTCCTGGATCAAGAGCGGAGGTCCATGTGGAGCGAATGCCACCTGAACACAAGTCATGGTCTGATCAATCACGACAATATCAAACAATTCTGCTTCTTTCTCCTTGTGGTTAAAGAGTTGGAAGCTAAAAAAGTGCTTTTTAAAGCGGCCGCATGCTGCCGTTAACAAATGGGTTGTTCTTTATTGAAATTGGAAGAGACGTTATTGAACAAATGGGGGGATCTCATTGGATTAGGGAGCAAGTATCTTTAAAATCTTAACGAGAACAATAGCGTGTTACTTACTTCTAAGGGCTCAAGTTGTTTCAGCTCTTGTTACCTAGACGTAACCTGAACAGCCAATAATAAGTCGAAGCACAAGAGAGACGAGCAACTGTTTTAATACTGTGACAATAATAAACTTTCCTTCCTTTCATGCTTGGAGAATTATAAACTTTTAGTTCAGATTGTTGTAAAGTCGACCTGTTGCTGTACAGTGTGAGACAATCCATCACATCTAATTGGTCGATATCTTTCCTTCCTCCAAATAACAGTTGATATCTCACAGACAGAACCAAACAATTGGACATTTCAATGCATGATAAAGTGCCGAGACACGTTTTTGTACTGCCTTCACCAACATGGCATTTGTTCTGTATCACCCACAGTTAATCTAACTCCATCTCTGGCTGACATGCCTGAGGGGATTTTAATGAGCATTGGACGTGACAAGTTGCTTACTAAGCATTTATTGCTGGCCCTTACAAAAGCTAATTTCTGCTTCCTTTCCCTCTACAAACACTCTCTGTCTACACACTTACACTTTCTCAGTCGGCTCAATCTCCGGCCTAGTAGATACACACACACATATATGCATGCATACTTATATACGTAACTTTTTACATGCATACTTGCATATTTACAAAGACAAACACAAAACAGCTGGTAGAACATTTGCAGCGATCTGGAGGCTGAAACAGACTCAGGGAAGCTTCATTAACACACCACACATCCACATCAAGTGTACTAAGAGCAGGACTGGTTTTAGGGTTAAGGGTTTGATGAATGCCCCTATAACTAATAAGAAAGTTACAGAAAGAGAGAGACTGGCTGCAGAGAAGTGAGAAAAGACAAAGATGGACAAATATGAAATCAGAAGACAGGAAGAGGACAGGAGACTTTGACATTGTCTACAGAGGCCAGTGAATAAAGATATCAGACATCTTTGTGGCCAGCAAGACTTTGTGTATCCAGAGTAGTGATAGACCGATACATCTGCTGATATTTGCGTTTTTTAGGTGTATCATATTGGCCGATGCGGGCTGATGCGTGCGCCAATAGTTTTTTACCGTCATTATTTACAGACAGGCGTCCGCAGGCAGCTCTGTGTTGCTGGAGATGCCTTTTTAAGTTTCAATTAATGTTTCTTTTTTTAAATTGAGACTCTTAACATTTGTGATCATCATTGTGTCATTTTTAGGATGTAAATTGAGAGAGCAAAAGTAGTATCGGCTCCAAATTTCGGCAAAAGAAAATCGTCAGTCAGTATCGGTCATCGGCTAAGGCTGATGAAAAATATCGGTATCGGCCTCGGCTCTAAAAAATCGGTCGATCCCTAATCAGGAGGATTTGCAAGACAACAAAACATAAAATCACATAGAATAGAGCTTCATTTAAAAACATATAACCAGGGACGGGAATCAAAAACTGGTTCCAGTTGGGAACCTGTAACAAACTGGAATCATTTTTGTCATAGCACACAGGTTTGGATATACAGTATGGACTGGGGACCCACATGAATCAGATCTGGATCTGATTTAGTGTTAAATTAGCAAATAGTTTTATGGTTTGTTTGGTGCTTTCCTGGGTGGGTGTGTCTCAGCTGACGGTTCAGCGTGTCCCAGCGAGCTTCAAATGTCCCACGTTAGTGTAGAAAGTCTTAACGGGTGAAAAAGATACCTGAGACCACTTGAACTGCTCTGACACAGTAAACCCCCCAAAGCAAGTGAAAGCACTTCAAACTATTTGCCACTAATATGTGACCCTTGTCTGACTGACATACTGTATACATCAGGGGTAATCCCCCCCCCATACGTACGTGGGACTGTCTCCGTGGCCACTGATTGCTTCACGCTGTGTCTGACCTGAGGTTTGGCTTTCTTAACAACCTTCGGCTTCTTGGTGGTGACTTTGGGTTTCTTCTGGACTGTTTTGGGCTTCTTTGCTACCTTAACGCTCCTGGTGGACCTCCTTTCTACAGAAATGTAAACGATTTGATGCATAGTAGGAAACATGCATAGCTTGAAGAACATGACTTCAGACTTTGGGAGTAGCATACAGAACACCTGGAAGAACTATTTTGCATAAAACGCTACTTTAAAGATGTCGTATTTGTTCAATTTGAAGCAACAGCCAGCAAAGCAATTTTAGCTTAGCATGACATCTGGAAGCAAAGGGAAACTCCTTTAATGTTGGTTGGAAATTCTTCATTTACCACCAACAGAGGGCACCGTCGAGAGTCTCCGCAAGCTGCACCAACCAGCCTTCAAACCTGAGACTGAATTAATGTAAATGCTGAAGAGCTGCACTCTCTGTCTGTAGATGTTTATGCATGTATTTACATTATAGCCCTTTGGCTGCAGCCACAGCTGAATTAATGTTGCATGCACAACATCACATTGGTTGGTTTTGAGGAAGGGGGTTATGTTTTTGTTTCTTCTTGGTCCGAGGCATCACACAGCCCATCTGGTTCTCATCAGCAGAAAACACACATCTAAAATGCCTCGCTGCGTACTGGGCTAGAATGTGGAACATCCTCCCCCAACCCTCGGACACTGACTCTCTGACCGCAGATATGCAGAGCCAGCAGAGCTCTCTCTACACTATGGAAATCTATGAGACTTTGAGGAACCCCGAAAGATTCTCTGGCGTGTTATTTAAATCCTTAACCAGTGGGTCATGGACCTTTGACATACTGGAGTTTGTGTCTACGGGAACCCAAGGAACCCAAGGCCTATCTATTTTCTAAAGATGGAAACTAACCAACTCATTTACTCCTCTAATTAAAATGACTTTGTTTATGTTTGCTTGCATAGTAACACATCACTGTACACCTCAAATCAGCAGAAATGTCTGTTTATGGGAAAGCAATAAACAATTAGTCAGGTAGTAAAACCCAACTGCTACTATGAAGATCTTTCTTATTAAGTACAAATAAGAATATTGCAAGAATGGTATAGAGACTCTGAAATGTCCACAGAAATATGTTTTCATGGGGTGAAATAAACAGAATGAACAACTCAAACATATCAAATAATAGCCTAATTATACTCACCCAGTTCCAAAGGACCTTCTTCTTCAGTTTCTTTCCCAGAAAGTGCTTTTTTATCAGTGTCTTCAGTCCCTT
The DNA here is from genome assembly GCF_963691815.1 of Echiichthys vipera. NCBI lineage: Eukaryota > Metazoa > Chordata > Actinopteri > Perciformes > Trachinidae > Echiichthys > Echiichthys vipera. The sequence goes on from NC_139831.1 coordinate 4,107,097, forward strand.
GTTTAGTAGTTGTGGTGGTTTTGGGAGGTTTAGCTGTTGACTTGCTATACCTGGTTGTGAATCCTGTGGTGGGAAGCTCAGTGGCGTTGGATTCCCCTGCAGGAAAAAGCCCCTCAGTTGTGGGAAAAGCTGCATCTGAATCCACGGTGGATCTCACTGTAGTTGTGTCATCAGCAGTTCGGGCTGAAATGAGGAGAAATGATCCACAACGCAGAAACAACAACAGAAGGACTTGCAGAGCTCTTGCCATAGTAACTACTGCAGAAACCCTTCTGACACTAAACACTCATTCAGCCTCCCTGACCTGCCGCTCTGCAGCACCATCAAGTCAGCCCCAATGCACGAACAGCTTCCAGTCACGGACTGAAACAATAAAAGCTGTGTTGATATACACACAGTATGTAATGAAACGTTGTTAGGGAAAATAGTGTTTAAGTAGAAACACCAAACATTTTATGATTTCAGCCTCTCAAATAGGAAGATTTGCCGCTTGTATTTAGGAAACAGGGTACCAAACTGAATTTACATAGACTTCAGAGACAGTTCGATAAATCAAGGAACTTGAAGATGTGACTTTCCGCTTTGGGACATTTTAACAGGAATATTTTCCTGACACAACAATTACTCGAGAAAATAATCAGTAAAATAATCAATAATGAAAGTGATGATTGGCTGCAGCTCTAGTACAAAAGTAGGATTGTCACAATCGATCTTTGCTTGTACTGTTAGTTGGATATGACAGGGTGGATAACTCAACAGCCCCCAGGTTACTTAAATTAACATTTAATTTTAGTTGAAACATGCAGGTGAATATGTTAAACCCAGGGCATCATTGAGCTCGTAGACATGTATACTAAAAAGCTTTTGAAAACATTTAATTTCCCTACTTCAGGACATTATAATATGAAAAGTCTCCAGAACAAATAATTTCCGTGTTCCGGTAAATAAGGATCTACTGTGCAAACCCTCCAAACTGCCATTAGTTGCTGATGTTCATCTGTGCGGCATCATGGTAAAAAAAAAGAAATAAAAAAATCCTGTACTGGTTGAAACATGCAGGTGAATATGTTAAACCCAGGGCGTCATTGAGATCGTCGACATGTATACCAAAAAGTTTTTTGAAAACATTTAATTTTCCTACTTCAGGACATTATAATATTAAAAGTCCCCAGAATAGTTAGTCTAACAAATTGCTTTAAAGAAAGATTTTTCTCTTCAGCTGATTATCCAACATAACATCCACATTTTAAATGTAGAACATTGACATCCTAATGCATAAGATGCCCTCTTCATTGCTTCTGATTATCAGATGTTCTGTCACTTTGTAAGAACACGTTTAAAAAAGGTGTCAACAGCTGCAGTAGAGATGCAAAGTCAGGAGCTAACACTTTTAAACACACTAATTGGGCAACAGGGACAAATCAATGCTTTTATTTTGAAGGCATAATCAACATCCTGGCGTCAGTCTTGCTGGCTGAGTGACTTAGGCGCTCCTCTGCACAGAGCTGCTGTACCAACAACCATCCACCCAGAGTTTATTCAGGGATCAGACCCAACTCCTCATCTCTGCCTCTCCCTTTCAGAGGCAGCCTGCACGACTGGAAATCTACTTACTCAGGACATTTTTTATCTGAAGTTCCTATACAACAATGTTTAGTAGTGACTTTACACTGACATCTGGTTTCCTTGTTTCTTGAAAGCATCTTTAAAAAAGTGTTTCCATATTCTTCGATCAGATAAACTGATTTTTTCCCCCTCCGTATTGTGGTTCACACAGTTTAAAGGTGCTCACTTCACTTCACTGTGCTGGTGAAATCGCTTTAATGGCACAGATGAGAAATATTAATGTCAATTTTTGTACATCCAGGAAGTTAAAGACCCTTAAAATATTAAGTCTCATACCAAATACATGTACTCTAGATGGGAAAACGCCTAATAATGACTTTGTTATTAAATGTAATGTGTTATTTGGTTCTCCGTGTTGACAGGACCACGTTTCAAAATACAAAATATATATAAAAACTGAATTTTGGAGGGATGCCATTCAATTTTAGTTGGAAGTTAAAAAGTTAACAGAGAAAAAAGAGACAAACAAAACACTATTCAACCAGGTCTTGGAAAAAAAATGCAAATGAAAAATATATTTACAAAAGGTGGAATTTCTTTTAAACAAAACTGAGTCTAGTATCTACACTCCTCACCCTGAACACCTGACAGCTCCTCTCTCCTCTCTGTAAAAGTCACTTTAAAGCTGTGAAGTTCAAGTGTTGAACAGTAGAAACTTATTGATTTTACCTGCAATTGAAACATTTTCATGGACGAATGAATCTGGACTTATCTGGAAGCCTCTTTCTTTATACATCAGGTACGGATTATTGGTTATAATGGTTCATATCCACCACTTCAACAACATGACATTCAAATTCATAAATAGCATAAACGTAAAGCAAACGGTGTTGCTTTGTTAGATGTCATTAAACCGTTTCCGTGTTCAGGTAAATAAGGATCTACTGTGCAGACCCTCTAAACTGCCATTGGTTGCTGATATTCATCTGTGCGGCTTCATGGTAAAAAAAATAGAAATAAAAAAACCCTGTACTGGTTGAAACATGCAGGTGAATATGTTGAACCTATGGCGTCGTTGAGATAGTCGACATGAATACCAAAAAGTTCACAGTGACCTGAAAGAGAAGAGTTCCTCCTGTATTGTAAAAAAACACACAGGAAAAAAACAGAATGGGCAGAGCAGAGTCCAGAGTGAGGCGAGCAGCTGCTGTGTGAGAACGTCCGGCCTCAGTTTGGTGAAGCAAACACCTTCAGGGCTTCCAGAGCTTCAGCAGACCGTCCTCACTGTAGGAGGCGATGAGGTTCTGGTGGGGGTGGTGGGCAATGCCGATAACATCCTTCTCATGCACCTGTAGGGAAGAGAGACATGTTTAAGGGCGCACTCACACTGTCACGATTATACAACCAATGTATTCTCAGGTTTGTATGACATCTTACGAAAAGTTATGCATAAACTGATTCACGTGAGATATTAAGTTTAGGCAACAAAAAGGTGATAGTTAGGGTTGGGCATGAAAGCGACTGGGTTAGGATTACATAAAAAGGTTGTGGTTTGTCTTAATACGTCTGGGACACTAACACCAGTCCCCCCAGGGAAAGTCCTGTGTTTTGGGTCCCATCCACTACTCCAACCCTCCTCCTTACATGGAGTTTAGTAAGTTCTACAGTAATAAATGTGGATAACAGTGCATTACTTTTTGCAGTAATATGTACGACCAGTGAATGAGGACTGTGACAAAACAACTTTACAACACTTGAGAACTTGAGTCTACAATCATAAAGATGCCAGGGGGACTAAAGATTGTGATATCTTGTAACGCTTACAGTGGTTCAACATTTTAACAGCTTTTTAAAAAATGTTATATTCAGATAGCTCTCCCCCTTCAATCTCTTCCGGTGCATCAGTACAGGAATGTCAACGAAGACAGACACCAGCCACTACAGCCTGAGTAAGCAGTGACATACAGAGAGCTTTCCGTGGTGGCCACAGGCTTAATCAGCAGTGTGTGAACTTGTCTGGCAACGGCTCAAATGTAACAAACATTTATATGAGAACACAATAAAGTGTTTGCCAAGTAGTTTGAATTGAGAAGAAAAGGTGCACATGTACACTTAAATATCAGCTGGTAAGGCATCATATATTATACAGAATTTTTTTTACACGTGTACAAAAACACCTAATAAATACATTAAGTTAAGTGACTTGTGGGGACCTGAGAAACTGGCAAGCACAGTCATAAAAGATCAGGTATTTCTTTGTCTGTGTTTCTTTATAGAGTCAGAGACCAAAGAGCTTCAAGACATAAATCCAAACGTTATAGTCAGACCTTTTCTTCTACAGGGGAGGGAATGTGCTGTGATATTTTTGGACACTTTGATCTGAGCTCCTGAGGGCAACAACGTACCGTCAGTGTTCTCTCCAGCTTGCCGGTGACGGTACTGAAGCAGTAGAGCACAAAGTCTTCACCCACGCAGTAGATCCACTCGCCGCGGGGCGACAGAGAGCAGCACACAAAGTCACCGCCTTCCCTCTTACCGGAGCTGAAACTTCTCACGATCTGTGCGGCGAGAAACAAGTGCGTTAAACCACGCAGAAAGCAGGAGTGTTAAAAGGGCAGGAAGGTAGGCAGGTTCAGTTTCATAAGCAAACAACAAACTTTTAAAATATCTACACTCTTGCATGTTTGGTTCTCTGTATTCAGGACAATCATGCGACGAAAACAGGCATTTTTTCAAACCCGACAAAACGTCGCTCCTAAAAACGCTCATGAACACAGTGTTCTGATCTCCTGCTGGACTGTACTGACCTGTCCCTGCATGTTCATGATGACCACCGTGTTGGAGCGGTTACACACTACAAAATGCTCCGGGTTCTTCGGCAGCTGGACGACGTTGTTGACTGTGATATCGGTGCCGGCTGATGTGCCCAGAGGCTTGAAGGTGTTGCTGCATTCGGTGGTTTTTATGTTCCACATCTGCAACAGGTTGAACACAGCGAGATGAGACACCGGCCAGATGCACATGGTTACAAATGCGTGTTATTTTTGCAACTGCTTCTCTCACCTTGACTGTGCCGTCCGAGGAAGCACTGATGATGTGGTGCCCGTCTGGAGTGAAGGTGGCCTCGTTCACGAATGAAGAGTGGCCGCGGAACTCCTTCAGAGTTTTACCTGACTTCAGTCCGTGGATTCTTAAACAACAAAAAAAAGAAAGAATTGAATGCATGTTCACAAAAATGATGGCGCCTCATGAACTAGGACAGGGGTAGGCAATTCCTGCACATCATCAGAATCAGGTGTGTTGGAGCAGAGAGAAACCTAAAACATGCAGGCCCTCCAGGAGAATTTCATACCCCTGAAGTAGGAGAATCAACTGTAAGGTTTTTTTCAGGGGTTTGGAAGAAGAATAAAGGGTGAAGGTGTTTCGTCAGGTGAGAGTTTACCTGATCGTCTGGTCAAACGAGGCACTGAGGAGCTGGCTGCTGTCTTTACAGAAACTGATGCATGTCACTCCTTTACTGTGGGCGCGCTCAAACCTCCTCAGACACTGACCGCTTTGGATCTTCCACACCTACAAACACACACACATACACAGAATTACTTGGTTTGCTTTGTAACAGGACACTGCGTCTGCAGGCAGCTGTCATGAGTACTATGAAACTGTGCAATTGATGCAGAATATTAGGTTTACTGTAAAGAATGTAATTCAATAATGCAACTTGGATTCCAAGCAAGGCCAGTAAACAAATGATTTACTTCCATAGTTTAATATCTTCTACTCGATTATGTGTTGTACTGGATTTCACATTGAAAGGCTGATGCGGTCTTTAAATACATTTCATTCTGGGGGAAAAACATTTTTAGTCTGATCACAATTCTCTCTTGAAAGATGATTTCTCGATGGGAACGTATTAAGTATTTGAGTGCTGAACTCTCACAGTAAGTGAGTAAAGTAAGTAAATTATTTTGGAAAAAATTAATCATTACACAAACACTATGTTTTAAAAGTAGCAAGTCATCCCAGTGAGAAAAAAAACAAATCATGTAGACATCAAAGCTTTTGATGCATCGATAATTCTTTTATCATTGCATCTTAGACCTCTGAACCAGATTGAATCATTAGGTGCCTAGAGATTATCATAACTTATTCCATTATACCATCAACGTCAGGGTTTACCTGCCCAGAGAAAGTTTAATTTATCTCTGTCTTAAGAACCTTTCACACCTCGTGAGAGACAGGAAAAAAAAATGCTTTGGGCTCAGTCCAACGACAAGGCTAAACCAACCATAGGCCAGCTCCTTATAGTCTGATATTTGATGGGTACAAGTTTTTCTTTTTAAGAGTTAGCACTATAACAGAGCAAGAACCTGTCAAGCACCTGTCCTTATATTCAGCTGGAAAAGTAAGAGTAAGAGCAATGAGAGAAATAGAAGTAATGTTCATTATCAACCTTAATCTTTCCGTCCTGGGCTCCGGTCGCCAGCATCTCTGTGTCTCGACTGAAGCCCATACACAACACTGCATCTTCCATCATCATGAAGTTATCCTGAGCCTGGTACTTCAGATCCTGTAGGACACAACATTTATAAATATTTTGAGTCAGCAGAAGTCGTTTTAAAATGATACAAAGTAAATGTAGTGTTATATTCAACCACAGAGTAAATCAGGTTTATGTGCCTTTATTTTGCTTTAGCTACCTTTCTGATTTTGCCGGTGGTGAAGTTCCAGACCTCGATGAAGCCGTCCACGGAGCCGGTGACCAGGTACTGGCCATCAGGGGAGAATCGGGAACACTCCACGTGAGATTTCTGTCCAAACTGTGCAGGGGGAAAAAAACAAGTCACATCAGGACACAAAGCAGGAATGTATCATAACTGCTGGAAGTGCAAAATCAAAGTGACAGTAGGTTTATTAAATTAATGCGGTTTGGTAAACTGACTTGTACTTATAAAGCGCCTTTCTAGTCTTCTGACTACTCGAGGCACTTTTACACTACTTGTCATACTAACCCATTCACAGACATTCACACTGATGGCAGTGGTGGCAGTACCTACATACCATCTAATCTAGATCTAACCATTCACACCTCATTCACACACCCATTGCGGCACAGGGAGCAATTCGGGGTTCAGTGTCTTGCCCAAGGACACTTCGAAATGCGGACCCAGAGGAGCCGGGAATCAAACCCCCCATCTCTCCAACGGAAGATGACCACAGCCGCCCCCACAACAGTTTGTTTGGAACAATGAAGCAGACCATTAATGTTGCTTTCTACTATCAATACTTTGGGACAGTGTGGGTACCTTGATGTGTCTGCTGAGCTGAGTGGGGAAGCGTTCCTCCTCCACATCTTTAACGGCAGCTTTACCTCTGAACAAATCGATAGTCATACCAGGAGGCAGGAGGCCCTGATGCTGCTGCCACTTCAGAGACTAAAGGAGGACAATGCAGACAAAATCATCGTCAGCGCCTTATTTGGATGGCAGCACAACTTGTATATATGGGGAACAACATCAAGAGGCACAACTATGCACATATGTTGCAAATATCTCAGGATTAAGATACAAATTAGTTGTTTTACAGTGAATCTCTTTTTAAGGAATGACCATTATCGCAAGTGTAGGTTTCTAGATCCCTTACCTGTCCCAGCAGAGCCATGAGACGAGAGGGCGGCACCACGCTGACCTCCCCTGCCAGGGCCTGGGCGATGGCGGCCCGACGCTTCTCCTTACTGCTGCCATCTGGGTACGCCTGGGCATCAAGAAACACAAACATCAGGAACTCCAGATACAGATAATGTATTACATTTCTTTCTATTGTTGTTGTGAGGCTAGAGCATCCTGTTAAAACTGACATTTAGTGCAAAGGTAAGGCTATTTTTCACATTTTCACTGGAAAAAACACATGACTGTTTTAAAAAATTGCTTTTTGAACTGATTTCATTTACCCAAAATCTGCGCAGTTAACATTCAATGAGGGCCGCTTGCAATGGAAATCTCAAAATTTACTTCGTAATATAAGAAAAAACTAAAAAAAAACATCTCATATACTAGTGTCCCTCTCGGTTAATGCTCTGTGGCTCTGTCTAAAATAGAAGCACAACATGTGTTTCTGATGACGAACCAGCTGAAGGTATTTTGATGCCAAAAGCAAAATGACCGTCCAGACCAACTGATCCTGAAATGATTGGATGGACGAAGGAAGATTTTGTCTTGCGTTACGCATTTGGTTTCGACTCACCTCTCTGGGATCGAAGTAAGAGCGAGCCAGCAGGTTCTCCAGGTGGATGTATCTCTCTGGCTGGGTCTGTTTCAGCATGATCATGGGGTCAGTCTGCCTGAGGAGTGAACGGGCTGCACCCAACTCTCTCAACTCGATCAGCTCTAACACCACCTGGTTGGGAAAACAACACAGGCATTCAGATATAGAAGACAGGTGACTTGAAACATGATCCACTAGGTCCTTTTTTACGACCAACAAACAACACTACATATAAAGGTGAGCTCACCTGTTCATAAAGGTCTATCAGGGTTTTATCCGGCAGCTTGAGGGACTGGATGGCTTGAAGGACAGTGTCCCAGTGGCCGCTGTTGATGTCGGCCACGAAGCTCTCTATACTGTCCACGGTGTTCAGAGACACGGTGGTCTCCTCCTGCAGGGTGACTAGAGTCCGCTGCAGATTATTCTCCTTCAAGTACTGCATAATCAGACGGATCACGCTGTGGAGACAAAATCCCACAAATGATGCCAGACATTGGGATAAACATATGTTGCAAAATAAGCTAGCTCAACCGAAGCGCTTTAGCTTACACTGTGTTGAATAAGGAGTTGTACTTAGATGTTGGTGGGTTAATCACTTATTTAGTTGTACTGATTTTATTTCAATATGCTGCTAAACTGCACTATGCGTATTGTTGTATATCCCTACGCTTAACCACAATGTCTGTTGCACTCTGTCACACTTAGTTATTGTTTGATTTATTTGATGTTAGCTTTATTCTATTTGATTGTTAGCTTATTGTTACTCTGATCCTTTCCCATCTTTGTATTGAAACTGTTGCATCTTAATTATATGAATAACAATAAAGAGACTTTTGCTGCTTAAGTTTGAATGATTTACTTCCTCGGTTGATGCTGAATATGTGGCAACTGTGCTCTGTGTGGAGCTCTTGGGTGGCATCAACCTTCAACCTAGACTGAGACCCCCAAAGAGCACCACAGGAGGTCTCTTCTACCTGTGGTCGTCAAACTCAATATCTCTATTACATGTTGTGTAATTTGCACTTTACTCCTTAAACACTATGTTTTTATATTTCACCTTTTTGATGCTCTTGTGTCATCTCATATTGTTGTCTTATTTTGTTATAGTTTTGTAATTGTTACTGTGGTTGAGGAGCAACCTAGAACAAAAGTTACGTTCGGGTATTAATAATATATAATAGTAAAATATATCTGATCTAACTTGAAGTGTAACGTTAGCAAGCTAGCGCTAACTCGTTAACTCCGCTATTTTTCTTTTTTCCCCTCATTTTTTCCTCAAAAGATAATTAGTTAATATAGAAAATCAATTTAATACTGTAAATAACAGAGCAGACAAACTCAAATTGCCGTCACTTTGCAAATAAAAGAGAGAAAACAACTTCCACGGGGGTGACTGTGAGTTAGCTTGTTAGCTTAGCTCCGGACGCTAATGGACCGCAGTACAGGATGAAACAGGCCTCACTGACAGAAACTATAAGAAATACGGAGTTATTTTATTTGCTATTTATCATAAAAACGGCCCTGATACAAGAGTAATCCACTGGACTACTTACTCTGCGGATTCCACCTCCAGAGACATGATTATTTATCTCAAAACCGCAGCAACAAAACACTCGAGTCTGCAGGAGAAGCAGGACACGCAGGACAAACACGGAAGTGCTGGGAGGAGTCAGGGACCTTCAAAATAAAACCGTCATGGTGAGGAGGTTTTTTTAATCTTTTAATATTATTTAATTACATGTTTTATTTTATTGAAAGTGAATTAATTTACAATATAATTGCATAAAAACGTGACAATAATAGCTCTCAACAAACTTACAGGATAAAAATGATAACTTAAATTGTATGCAAAAACAATTTGTAACACATAGAAGCAAATAGAAATAATTATAATAAGTGAAAATAAATAAATACATAAATGAATCATACTAATACTAACAAAACTACTATTACTATTCATTATAAAATAATAATAATGAAGCTAAATTATTTTGTAGCTGCTAGGGGGTCCTCAAACTACTTCATCTCTTTATAAGCATGGAGGAGAGACTTTGCATGTTTCCCTTTTCATTAGTTTCAAAGCACCAAGATGATTTGCCACAGGGGGGTTTGTTTTCCTCTGTTTGGAGGCAGGAGGTGGTAGATCACCTCTGAATTTGGGATAGTAAAAACAAAGACTGTTTAATAGGAACTTATTTTATAGCTGACATACAAAAATGCTCTCAAAATTCATCTCATCTCATCTTCAACCGCTTATCCGGGGTCGGGTCGCGGGTTGCCGTCTCAAAATTGTATTACATTATTTAATAATAATTATATTATTTATTTAATAGCTTAATGCATTTATGTCTACTATACGTGTCAATTTGTTTCGCTCGAGGTCTGTTACCTACATTCAATTTAATCGAACTCCATCTGTTCATTCATCAGCAATAATAATCTGTCATGGCGGACATCCTCATGTTGTAGATTTAATATAAACCTGAGATCCTTAAATGGAGTCCAGGGACCAACGAGGGTCCTTTTAGAGTCTCTAATGGACACCAGTACATCTAGAAATGTGTTGAACAAGAGAATATATCATAATCAGGTCCATATAATTCAAGACACAGATAGGTTAGTGACCCCTGGGACAATACGAGGACATATACTGTGACTGTTATCAGCCTGTTATCCTTATAAGCAGCAATGTGCACAGCCATCCCCATTCGCTTTGATGCTTTTCCTTGTCTGTTTCCTCAATAGGGGGCGCTATCTGCACAGCTATGACCTAGAGGCCCTCTTGACTCTTTTCTCTCCGCCAGTGAAGGTCTTTCAAGGTTATGATGATGATCATTCTCCTGCAGCACCACTTCAATCTGCAGCCCCACAGCCTGGATTTGATTGTTTTGGGCAATCATGACATAATCCCACTGTGAGCTCCATCCACACTGAAAATGAATTTGGCACCAAAAACACACCAGACCTCCTTCGGTTCCATTTGATTTTTGCAGATGGAGAAATATATTGGGAAGCGATGAAGAGGATGGGGAGGGGAGGGGAGGAGTGATGTTTTCATGCAATACTATAACACCACAGTCATTCTGAATATATTAACATAAGAGCAGAAGAAAGACGTCAATATAATTTTTGCCATCCTCTGGGCATGACAAAGCAGAGGCTGTTTGGGGAATGCTTACCAATGAGGGAGACGCCACCACGCTGGAAGAATGACAGCAACACAAAAGGCTGTAATGTAATCACTTCATCCTTTTCTGGGAAAAACAAAAGACTATTCTAAATTTATGTGAGTTGCCGTTCTCACTGTGCAATAAAGTTGCCCCTTTCCATCATAATTAGAACACATTACCACCACAAAGACATGTAGCTTCTCTGGTCTGTCAGGAAGGATACTCACATTATATAAGAATAAACGCACATAAGCCTAATTTCCACCAGCTCAGTGACGGTGGACAGTGTTGTGATTTGATGTCTGATCATCGTCAGCATCAAAACACTTCCCAGCTATGATTCACACAGTGAATTATAGCACTTAAAAGAGAGAAAGTACCATAAAAGTGTGTCATTTGTTTACAGTCTGGACAAAATGAGCATATCCTGACATTTATGACATAAACCCAACTATTCTGTAAAAATATAAGCATTTATCCACAATCCCTGCGTCTGAATCACATTTTTAAAGCACTACAGACAATTCTGCATATCTGACACGATCCCTAAAATCTCAATCTCTTGTGTTCTCATGGAAACCATTATATACTATACTGAAATGACCACACTGAATACTCACAGCTCTGACAATAACAACAAGGCAAGGCAAAAGACCAAGGGCGACTTGCTTAAGAGATGAATGGAGGAGTGAATACATCGGTGACAACACTGCAGAGTGAGGCAGAAGGCGAGGACGACGAGGGTGGAGGAGGAGGAGGAGCACCACCCAGGGATCTGTGCAGGGCTGGACCTGTCAAGACAGGCCATTTTTCCAGAAAGGGAGATCTATGATCTGGATAGGATCCTATAACAGATTACTTTCATTTTAACACCAGACAGCTGCCCCTAAAATGTTACTCTATTCTGGATTTGTAATGTGCCCTAACATATTAACTGCCTGCAAAATTATACACGGTTGTTGCATCACTACATTTGTGTTGAGTTTGGCCGATACAGAGACACTTAGACACCCTGGAGGCGGCTAGTTTAATGAAAACATAAAATAATGGAATAGGCAAGTAAAGGCATTGTGTCTGTTAATCTATTAATATGTATATGATGGGTTGATAGTTTCATTTGAATACAAATTTCAGTAGTGACATGAGGATTTGAATGTAATGATAACTTTCATGGGCGACACGCTGGTGTGGTGGTTAGCACTGTCGCCTCACAGCGAGAGGGTTGGGCTGGGGCCCTTCTGTGTGGAAATGCATGTTCTCCCGTGTCTGCGTGGGTTTTCTCCAGGTTCTCTGGTTTCCTCCCACAGTCCAAAGACGTGCAGGTGTTGGGTTCATTGATGACTCTAAATCACCCGTAGGTGTGAATGGTTGTCTGTCTCTGTTCGTCTCTATGTGTCCTGTGATAGACTGGCGTCCTGTCCAGGGTGTACCCCGCCTCGTGCCCGATGTCAGCTGGGATCGGCTCCAGCCCCCCCTATGTACTCCATAAGATTTGACAGACGTTGTTGGTGGTAAGATGTAACTGCAGAGAAGGCTGTTCTTTCAGAGCCTCCATCTTGTCTCATTCATGGTCACTATGTGTGTTGACAATTGTATTTTTTTTGCTCTTTTGTAAACTTTGAAACACATTCACCTCTCTACTTCCAGTCCGTCCCCTTTATGTTTCCCTCTTAAATCCATACACACACATGCTCCAATTACACTTCCTTACCACAAGCCTGACTCAAAAGTTGAGGTTCCCGATTTCCGATTACAAGTGAATGCAGCATAACCGTTGGTGATGACAGACACTTACATGGCGGCTTATTTACATCTAGCCCAGGAATGTCACCACAGACACAGATATTGGAAATACTCAACAATAAAACCAAGTAGAGGTGTTTTCATTGATCAGACACCATTGTTTTAACTCAGTATTTGATAGATATTAACTTACAGAGACAATTAAATAGACGGAAATATGGAGTATGACTTTAAAAAGTGTTTTAAGAGAAGGTAGTAGCCTATTTTCATGATTTTACAAAATAAAACGAAACAAACTCACATGGCAAATATGAATGCCTGCTGTATGGTCGTAGCTGAAAATCAGTCACATTCCTTTTTAATGGGGATAACAACAGATAAGAATATGTTGCACATGATGTTAAATCTTTTGTGATGTTTTGTCAGCTGAAGAGGGGATTACAGGTGTGCTGTCGGAGTCGGATGCACTGGCTTTTTGGAGATTTAAACATCAAAGATGCGTTGCACGCACGCTGCTTTTCAGCTTATCACTGATTACCAAACACTGAGATGCCAAATTGCCACATTTATATCGTTGGTTTGACTCAGGATTCGATGTTGCGTTCATGATCCACATCAGAGCAAAAAAAAAGAAAAAGAAAAGATAATTGATGCAGCATTTTCTGTTTCACACTAATTGTTGGATTGTCGGACTTAAAGTGCAAAAAAAACAAACTGGAGCAGCTTCACATGCAGCGTGAACTGAGCGCCATGCAGTGAACGACAGTGATGACAGAAGGGAGAGAATTAATGAGTACTCTCCGTGTTGAGCTGTTTCTCAGTGTCATCGCAGCGTGACACACTAACCTGAGCATTAATGGTCCGAAGTTTACATTCTTTTCCCATGGCAAAAATTACATTTCTGTAGTGGGAAGGCACGGACACACCAACCCGACAGAGGGCCCCTAGTTTTTTTGCAGTGTGCTGCACACCCAAAAAAAATGGTTTAATTTACTTTACACCGTTGTGTCACCATTTTCCATAAAACTGTTGTTGTGGTGGATATATACTGCGCGATTCACTCAATACTGTTACTTTGTATTCATCTTTGAGTGAATCACATATATCTAACACAAGACATAGACTTAGACTTCTCTTTATTGATCCTTTGGGATGATTCCTGCAAGGAAAATAAGTAACTCAACTCAATTTCATGGAAATTACTGACATAAGTGTATTGAGTAAATTCAAATATATATGTTTTTTGAGTGCTACGTTGGAAGTAGTTGTCCCTCGTCAGCAGCTTGTCAGAGCGCATCGGTAAGAGAAACTGCTCTGATTGGTAGTTCAGCTTAAGCCATAAGTGAATCAATGCATGAGAAGAGAAACAGAAGTGAGGAAAACAAAGAAACCACTAACATCAAGAGGCTGCTAGATCAAAAACAAACCTATATTTTAGCCATAGAGTCTTTTAGCAGAAACGGTTTGGTAAATATAATTTGTTCTTTCAACATTCAGTGCGTTAACATGCAGTTTAAAAACCTGATTATATTCGGGTTAATGTCATACTCTGGTTTCTTAAACACCATGTAAACACTGTAATATCGGAGTTCTCATACCCTGGTCAACATGTCTAGATAACTCCTCCAGTACCCCGATTATGTATCCATGTAAACAGCTTAACCGGAGTATTATCGCGGTTTTGCGTCTGACCCGTAAATAGAATAAACCAGGAAGCAATGGCACCAAAAACAATGTGAGAAAAACAACAACAATAGAGCGTTACCTTTAAACCGAGGTAACGCTAAAGACTTCGCCATGGCAGGTAACATCACTACCAAGAAGACCCGTTTCTGTCCTAATTCTGTCCAAAAGCCGTCCATTTTCCCCCCGATTGTGATTTTGACAAAGGTGAACTGGAAAAAAGCTGTATTTAGAACCATCAGTATGTTGGCGAAAGGCCACTTACTGCACCGGGGGTCGAGTTACTCCGTCATTTTCCTATTCAACCCCCTTTCATGTAAACCTGGAGAACTTGAATAAATCGGATTATTCCCTTTTCCCAGCGAAAGGCCGCTTTCAGGTTACCGATGTGCATGTAAACGTACTGATTGTGTAGCGTTGACTCTAACTGGTTAGAGTCTTGAAACGGTCCTGTCTTGGAGCTTAGCTCGTTGGGTTGATTTTGTATGGGCCTAAGACAACAAGCGAGGTGCTGGAGGAGGATGTATACCAGTTCAATCTTAGCATGAGCTGAAAATTTTAATTTGATTCCTTGGGCTTGTAGGCGAGCATATCCACTTATCCATCATGCTATGCCTATAGTCCTGTTTATATAATACCTAATTTTTGTGAACTTGCATGAAAAGGTAATTTGCATTTACTGCTCATTCCCAACATTTCCAGCAACCATCCGAATCCGAAAACATCACAAACTGAAACTAAATAAAAACAGCTGAATCGGACGACAAAGCCTCATTGCTTTTGTTTGGTTTTGTTTATGTCTCTTTAAGAGCTTTGCCCTTGAGTGTACCCAGTGGCTGAGCACGATGAACAAAAAGGTCCATTAATTTGCTGCCTAGAAGCTACTCACAACTCCTTGCTAATTGCTGATTTCTCCGCCAGTCAGTCAGCCCTCGAGTCACAAGTGGTAGTGGGTGGGAGGTGTGTTTGAGAGAGTGTGTGTTTGTGAGAGGTATTGGTGATGGGGGTGGTGGTGGTGGTAAATCTTGATGGATCAGTCCCTGTAGGTTGTTTGCAGCTTCGGTCTGAGCGTGAGTCCTATTGGCATGTCCATTATTCACAATGGACACATTAGAAAGCCAAAAGGGACTCATTGAGAAACCCTTATTGATATTCTCAATCTTCTTGACACAAAAACAGAAATAAGGAGCAGCACTTTAGCTGCAGAACTCCATTGAGTTTGCTGGAGAGGAGGTGCACAAACCCATACACAGAGGAAGAATTGGCTTTGTCCATGCTGTAGCAGCTTGCATTGGAGCGTAATGAATTACAGGTCATCAAGGTGATAAAGCACTGAGGTGGAAATGGGATTGTGCCTGTAAGGCAGTGTACCAGGCAGCACACATGTGAACTGATATATGTTAGTCCCTGAGCAGTCTGGATAACAGAGATACGCAGCAGGGCACATTTCTACCCGTCACAATGTAAATAGAGGCTATCCACTTACCGGGTGAATGCGGCTGCCTCTCCTCAGCTGAAAAGCTCCCGGGGCCGCGTATTTACAGAAATGAAAATGAAACACCCACAAAACGCTGACACAAGTGGATGGTTTTGAGTAGGGTAAGCTCTCTCTTTTCAATTACTGGTCTATCTCTGCTTGTTCCAGCGTATCCAGCATTCATGTTCGCGTTCAAGTCTGACATCTACAACTTGAGGCGTCATTTTTGTTGGGTTGGTTGAGAATTCACTGGAGGGCTTTATGGACATTGATGAATCATGTCAGAGTCTTTTTAGCTGAAATGGGGATGAAAGCACTGCTTTTCTATACCTTTGAAGGCTTTTTTTTGGGTGGGGGGGGGGGGTCACGATGGCTGTGATGAGCTTGGATGTGAAATGTCAGCAAATGCTTGTTGAGGGCTTGCATGACACTCTGCAGTCGCAGACATTATGAGTTTTTACCTTTTCAACTTACACCTGAGCGGGCTTTCACACCTAATGTGTTGATCCTAAAGGAAAAAGTATCAAACATGGAAGAAAAATAATCAGATAGGATGGGGACACCAGAAAGAGTGCAAGGTGCACACTTTGACTTTTACATTGCACCCTTGAACATTCTAGTTAAACACAAAATGGAGGCACAGTGCTCTTTATTTTATGCTCTACCTGCACGTTTGGTATAAGGATCATAGACTGTCTAAAGATGGAGGGCTGGACCGCTCCCCAAAAGTGAAGCCCAAA
Source organism: Echiichthys vipera (assembly GCF_963691815.1). Classification (NCBI taxonomy): domain Eukaryota; kingdom Metazoa; phylum Chordata; class Actinopteri; order Perciformes; family Trachinidae; genus Echiichthys; species Echiichthys vipera. The sequence goes on from NC_139831.1 coordinate 4,123,737, forward strand.
CACCTTGATCGCCCCCTGGTGGCTGGCTGCAGTACAGGTCATAACTCCTGCCCCCTGCATTTTAGCGGATGGGACATGGGCCAAACTAAAAAGTCAAAGTACACTTCAAATACATTTTTTCTCAAGGATGTTTTCTGTCAATGTAGGTAGTTTTTATCATGCTGTTCATTTTTCAGATAAGTTTGGTTTTAATGGTTATTTGATGCTAAAAACGGGGTAAGACGTCATGATCGACAGCCGTGATTAACTCAGGATTGATCAGGCAGGTGTAGGGACAGGACGTTGACGATTCTACCCCTGATCTCTGTACTGCAATGACTCCGGTTACAAAATTACAGCCTGGCGGCGTTCGCGTGCCAGGATATTTTGACTTTACTTTTGCACAATGGGAGTAAGTTGAGCCTTGTCGTCCATTTTTATATACAGTCTATGCTGTAGACAGGTGGGGATTCTTCTTCAGCTCGTGAAAAAATACAAAGCACCCACTAAGCAACGCCAATGTTGGACAGAACCTGACCAGTCACAAAAATCAAACATCAACATCCCTTATGAAATCAACTGTAAAATCCTCCAGGGTGCGGAGCCACAAAAGACTCTGATGATTCTATTGAGGCTCACAATTAAAACCTAATTGTTTTCAGAAACCCATTCAACAGAGCTCACAGGAGGCAGATCCAGCAGGTTGAAATGAGGTTATTATGCAAAGCATGGAAGACAAAGGGAGGCTATTTGCAGTTAATTAACGTGGTAATTTTCTTAGTAACTGTCTAATAATTTATACCGCAGAAGGAATGCAAGACACTCAGGCCTCTCTGCTAACATTTACTGGAGCGACTGCCTCATTTATAACCCGGCTTGACCATGCATTTGTATGGCCCTCACACTCCCTCTAGAGGAGTTATTGATTCCTTGTGGTTCACTCATTGGCATGCACAGGCATGATAATAAGTAAATCCATCTTCTGTCAGCCTCTGCTGAAGGGATTGCAGTCCTAAGGGGAAGAGGGCAACATATTCAGGTCTAATTTTCCTGTCTTGTGCAAAGGATTACCATCATATTGTTTTCTCCTGTATACAGTCCCAACACGCCGCACCGATGCATGGAGTGCAAGGGGACTTGGGCACATTTGGGACACTCACTGGCAGAGAGAAACCAATAATAGAATAAATTCATCCGTGGAGGTTTAATTAAAGTGTGCTGTTGGAGTGGAACAAAGCTAGTTGATGTAATATAAACACTCACAACACAGACAGAAGTGCACTTCATGGGAAAGATACACAAGATTATTTTGTATTCTGTCTAGGGCTGTGTATTGGTACTACATACCTTAAAAAGTTATCAGCCGAAAAAACTGTATTACGATATCTGCATTCGATCACATCGAGAAAAAAACGACTATTTGTATGGTTTTGCTCACAGCCAACCACTGTCAGCCTTCTTTGATGTAATGCAACATGTGATTGGCTCACTACAGCAGCTACAAACCGAACAGTCTGTTGTGTGGGGAAGTCAAGCACAGTGTATTTGACGGAGTAGGCAGTTCAGTGTGTCGAGATGCTTCCATTCACACAATGGGTATCGAATGAAGTAGGAAAAAAAAGAATCTAATTAAGCCCACGCCACCGTATCTCCGTCCACATGAAACCGCAAAATCCTCCTCTGTCAGCTGGTCACATCTAGGGTGCTCCACAAGTCTCCATGGATACAACTTAACGTTTACCGTTGCACAGTGAGACGTCAAACAATGTCGACAAGAAATTGCGGTTTTCCTCGGTTTTCCAGTCAACACATGACCGATGAAACTGGTCTTTTCGAAAAAGTTCACCCTGGACTCCGGTTACAAACACTCCGGTTTCAGGAGCCCATAACTGCGGTTACGTGTGGATGAAAGGCCGAACCGTGCAGAGAAACACACGGTTTTAAAAACACCCGCATTTGTATGGACGGCCCCTAAGTACTCTATTGGTATAAGGGTTACATTAAGTTGTTTTTATATCCATTGCATTTTAAGTAGAAATTTAGTCTAGGCCCCTTCCTGAAGTACATACTGGGCTTTTTCTGTGGCATGTCAACTGTTCACTTGGCCCCTGAGACCCCGTTGGTTTTGAAAGCAAGTCCTCAACATTTCATTCTTTGCTGATTGGGTCCATCTTCACTGTGCCACAGTAGCATATCCCAGCAGGAAGTCGGTTTCAAGCTGAAATAATGGGCCTTGGACTGTCACCATGCCCCGTGGTGGTTGTCATCTATAGAGATGGGACTGGCGTGCATGGTTCCTTTTCAAATATTGGATCGGGCTGAAAAACCCTCCTCTAGGGTTCTTCAAGGGGGGGCGGCGACAGCAGGAATGGAACAAGAAATCTCAAATGTCACTGCTTCTCCTCATCTGTCCTATAGCACCACTCTGTGTTATATTACTTTTTCAATAGCATTTTGTCTCTATAGGAATGGACCTGGCTGTCACAGTTGAATGAAAGTGAGGATATCAATCATTTGCAAAGGTCACCGTCTAATAACGAGAGCCAAATGGACTTTTTCTATAACTGCATTTTGAATTCATGATTTACGGTAAATGATATTAGATATACTTACTGTCTGTCAAGATGAAAAGCACCTTTGTTTTCAGGTTTATGTGGTCTGGTCTTGTGTGTTAGCTTATTTATATTCCAGCAGTGTGCAAAGAAAGGGTCAGGAAATAAACCTGAAAGCCATTATCATCATGGGAAAATAGACAGTAGAGTAAATACGTACAAATCCTTTTCCTTACCACATCTCGGTGTCTTCCTAAATGGATGGTGTCAGTAAGTAACAGTACGTAACAGTAAGTTGCGGTTAAAACCTATAAGAGGATCTTGCAGAGAAGAGTTTTTTCACCATCCATGGGGCTCAGTTTCTCCATCCAACTCTTTTGTTTAGGGAAACAGAACTCAGCAACTACTGTCCTGAAGCAAGTACAATTTATTTATGATCCCTAACAGATGAAGCCTACCATTTAGGTGAGCCCTCTGCCTTTCCTCTATTGCCATCATCAGGCCATTTTTACTTGCATTTCAGGGTTAGGGTTAGGGTTTTGAAGGTTTCTGTATCTTCAGTGGGAGATTGGAAACCTCCTAGAAAGGTTTTCAGTCTATCCCATGGCATTTCTGGAATATACATATTTTTATTTATACATCATTCATTCATTCATTCATCTTCAACCGCTTGTCCCTGTTGGGGTCGCGGGGGGCTGGAGCCGATCCCAGCTGACATTTTTATGTATGTGATTGACTATGGTGATGTTTTATATGCACACATATTCTCAGTGTATTCACTGCTGAGATAGTGTTTTATCATAGAGCACTGAGGTTCATTACACATCTTAATGCCCTCGCTCTCTGCTCCCTGTATGCTAGGTTTGGTCGGCCTCCATTGTCCTTCTATAGAGTGAATCACTGTCACGTCATATGACTTCATTTTAGGCACAAGCACAGATGCAAAAGTCAGCTGCTGACTGAAGGAGACACTTTTCTTTGCTGTATCTTTGAGGACAAACGCTCACCGAAGCAGAGAAAACACCTGCAAATAAAAAAATGGACACATTCACACAGATGTCAGTTTTTTATCTCTCAAACACACACACACACACACTCAGGTGAACTGGAGTGTGAAGCAGAAGAAGCGGAGTGTCAGCATCTGTCAATCTCTCCCCACACCATCCCAGAGCTTCAAAGGGGAGTTCGCTCAGCGGGACGTGAGGAGAAAGACAACACACCGCCTCATGTGTTTCTATCTCCCACAGCTGTCTGATGCAGCCAGGGAGGCCGCTGACAAAATGTTTTTGCCATTGACACAAATTCGTACTTCATCAAAAACAACAAGGAGGAAGTGCAGTGTAGAATACTCTATACTCTATACTATACTCTATGATCTGTGAGGGGTGAAATAGGGGCCAAGCCTTGATTTCAAAATGATTTTTTTATGCATAAACATTTGGCTCGCGGGCGAAATGCACTGATGAAACAGTTTTTCGAGCTTTTGCAGCATGAATGTTAATCACTGATCAAGAGACACAATTGGCCCGAAGCCTCAGAAAATATCTACGGTGAGTAATGAATTATGTTTTGTTACACAAAGTCAGTTAGTGGATGCTTTTGATCTGATGTGTCCTACAGCTCAATTGATCAACCTTCAGCTAAAACAACAGGATGTTCTGTTTTATATGTATTTCATGTTCTTTAACATATTCTAACATAAAAGTTGTCTGTTGTTTAGTCTTAGGGCGGCACCATTTTATTTACATCAAAGCCGTCCACAGGTGCAGTAGCTCTATGACGCAGACATCTGAGTCCCAGCACAATACACTGCATTTAAAGGGACAGTGTAATTAACAAGCACCAGCTGTGCCAATCTACTAAACTCACTTCCACACCTCCACCTCCTGAATGCCAACCATGCTCACCTCCACCCTATGGAACAATTCAGTTTTAAACAAAATGCATTATTGAAAATTTAAAATAATAATAATAATAATAATAAGTTATTTCCTGCTGCAGTGTTTGTTAATGACATCAGCTGACAGCTCACATAGGATCCTAGAACTATTAGTAATGAAAGTCATGTTATCCAGCTGTAAAGTAGCTACCAAGCTAGCTAGCTACTGGTACGAATCATTCAAATTTCAATGAAGGTATTTCATTCAGCCATTTCTGTTCTGGCTGTTTCAGACTGAACGTAAATGACATTTTCATCCCAAGTTATTGGAGCCCCGTTATGTTTTTTCTTTTTTCAGTGTGTGTGGGAGAAAGAGACATCTCTGACTCAGGCAGGTTTCAAAACTCACAGGGAAGTTGTTTCCCTTAATTTACTGCAGACCCACTCATTTTGCTCCTGCTGTCTCTGTGCATTCATGGAGTCATGCAGCTCACGGATAAATATAAATCTTTCTCCTCAACTGAAAGAATTTAAACCTGAGGACAAGTCTCCACTTCCTGCTTCTTGATTTCTGCAGCAAACTCTCTAGTTGTGCCTCCTGTAAATGCAAGCGTGTAGCCTCCAAAAATGTTCTTTACGATGTTAACACATCTTTAGAAATATATGATATATTGTATGTTATATTGTAATTGTTATTTTTATTTTATCTAGTAAGGATTAACCCTGGGCGCCTCCCTAGGGAGGTGTTCCAGGCACGTCCAGCTGGGAGGAGGCCTCGGGGAAGAACCAGGACTAGGTATATCTCCACACTGGCCTGGGAACGCCTCAGGATCCCCCAGTTAGAGCTGGTTAATGTGGCCCGGGAAAGGGAAGTTTGGGGTCCCCTGCTAAAGCTGCGGCCCCTGCGACCCGACCCCGGATAAGCGGTTGAAGATGAGATGAGATGAGATGTCCTATTGTTCTGCACTTCCTAGAAATCTACAGAAAACTTAAGTTTCGGCAACTAGGTAGTTAAGTTTAGGACAGACATTGTGGTTTGGTTCAGAATAATGAGGTAAGCTACATAATCAACGTAAGCCTAAATCAACTGTTAAGTTGATATAAAATGTGTCAAATGGAAGCAAACACGCGTCTTCTGGGTCAAAGTCCCCATCCACCTCCCCTCCCGCCTATCATAAACTAAATTTAGGTTTACAGGTGTACTGTTGAAAGCATGATACAATTTCAAGGCACAAAATGACACGTTAAAGGTAAATAAATGAATACAATTCTGTGATAACACGTGAAATGACTTAACAAATTGGTGAAAAGGCCATTTTGTGAGACTGGGTTGGAATTTCTGTAGATGACAGAAACGTTTTTTTTATTGCTCATTCTAATTAGAAACTAGAAACACATTAAAAATCATGAGGAGACACCGCCTGTTAAGCAGCAAATAGACTGGTACAGGTGTACATTCATAGTAGCAACAAACATTTGTTGATTTTAAAATGTGCAATATTACTTTGAGACATACAGTGAGTCAAACTTTTATCCTTGGCAGTATTTGCCCTTTGCATTGAGCTCTACTGAATCCTTTCAGCCTGGCACTGGAAATAAAGAGCCCTGCATGCACAAGCTGTTGCTCCAGGCAACTCTACATTTCCTCGAGTCAATATTTATTCAGAAAGTCATTATCAATCCCATTTTTTTCTGATTTATTTCTGAGAAGAAGCATAAAAAGAATGAAAAAAAAACCCAGGCAGCTTGAAGAGAGAGATTATGTAACATTAAATGTCTTTTGTGGCCGAGCAGAATGAATGATGACAGAGAGCAGAGGTGTTTCCAAACCTCCGATGAGTGGAGTAAAAAGCTTATACAACACTGCAGCCCACGCAAACCCAACACTGGAGAGCTGATAAGACTCAAAAGCAGATCCAGTGCAGCGGGGTGCCAGCGCGGGTTTCTCCCTGCAGAGAGAAAAACCAGTGTGTTCACAATCGACATGACAGGGAAGTTTATGACTTCGAAGTCTAACGAGAACAAAATCACATTTAGCCGTTCCTTTTTGTAGTCAAAGATGTGTTTTAAATGTATTGTTAAAGGAGCAGTGTGTAGGATTTAGGGGGATTTATTGGCAAAAATGGATTATGTTACTCATAACTACGGTATGTTTTCATTACTGTATAATGTTGAATTTTGGATATTTGTAATTCATAATCGTAGTTTTGTCAGGTCAGACGCAGTTCAGTGTCTCCTCTGTCTCACCTTCTTAATGGATAACGCAAATAACTAACTCTTGATGGTATAAGAAGAAGAATTACTTAATTTTTTCACTCTTATTATTAATTATGTTACACACACAGGCCCGAAATACACACACATGCACAGACAGGACCTGTATACATGCAGCTAAGGAGAGATGTTAGAGCGAGGGGGCTGCCAGTGACCGGCCCCCCGAGCAGTTGGGGGTTCAGTGCCTTGCTCAACAGCACCTCGGCAGTGCCTAGGAGATGAACTGGCACCTCTCCAGCCACCAGTCCATGCTCCATACAGGGACTTGAACCAGCGACCCTACAGTTCCCAGCTAAGTCACCTATGGACTGAGCTACTGCCGCCCCAATATAATGGCATATTTGTGCATCTGCAATCCCTGTGTTAGAGACCTTGTGATAAGAAATGTAATGTCTAAGGCATGTTTTTGTTTGGTCTAAAGACGTCACCCAACCAAGGCTTAGCGCGTCCTGTCCCTTCCTCTAAAAGACTGGGCACGATTTGGCTCGTGGTCATTCCTGCTAGACTCTAGGTTTTGTGAGGACGCAGTGGTGAATGTATTTTTGTCTGCAGAGAAAAAAAATACTTTGTCAAAATAAACCACGGAGAAAAATCTGATCCTGTTTGTTGATCTTTATTGAAGAATCCATTTCCACAACAATAATCTCCTGAAATTAAGATTTGTTGTATTTTCATTAGCTTACAGTGAGCTCTTAGGGAGCCGGTCCTCTTCCACAGAACCTGCATGTTGCACCGGCGTGTTTCTACAGTAGCAGTAGAGAATATATACAAATACTGGCTCTATAGAGTGCTTTTTGCATTTCAACCAATCTGCTCCCATCCTCAGTCGTCACATATGGATGCCCTTTCTGGACCCCTTGGCGTCACTTGTCAACGCACTGGGAAGCCCTGCACGTCAAACTGGGACTCCACTGCTGTCGCTGCTTGAAACACGTGGTTAACATTGTGAATTCAAACAGAACTACTTGGAAAATATTGTGGGTGTTGTTGTTTGTGACTTAATCACAGTGACGCACATCATGAACAGCGGCCTTCTGGGTGAGTCATGTGTCATCCACCCCCTTGACCTCCTCCCTACGTGGACATTGTTGCTCTTGCTTGCTCTAATATTACCCCAGTTGGGTTTCCAGTTAGTACGGCTTACTGGATGTGCAGTACAACGTAAAGACAATCCCGCCATGCCCGGATGTCAGGCCCTACCTTATCTATTTTGCAAGGGCACCGTCAGTTAAGCTCTGCCCAAAGATGATTTTGTGTTTTATGTTTGGCTCATAGACTGTATAAAAAATGGACGTAGCATACCCGTCATCAGGTGCGTCATTAGACCTGAGCATTCGGGGCTATAGCCTCGGATCTCTTGGGAGTAGCCCCAACCTCTGCGGCTTCTAATAAAAAAATATTTAATAATGTAATGTTTGTAGCAGGATGCTGACCATTTGCTCTGCATATAATACAACACTGATGTCAAGTTACTGCTTTATGTAAGATGTGATTGGCTGTATCCAATCCCAGATTTACACCAGCATGGTATGCTTTCAATAATATTGAGAAAAGAAGCACTTGTAGCCTCTCAAGGGGCCGACTGCAGAGACTGAAATCAGGAAATCAGAAATGTCAGAGCTTCTTTTCTCTGTCCTGTGGCTCTGCTGTGACAGCTTCAGCTCTAAATGAAAATGCCATTTTGTCTGCAGAGAAATGGGCCTGTCAAAAAAAGACTTGGTGAAATCAAGGAATTATCCGGTTTGCAAAGGGCATAGCCTGTTAATGAGAGCTTGATGCTTGCATTGTTTTTACCTTGTGAGTCAGTGTCTGTGTCATCATGGCAAAATGCGGTCCTTGGGACACCTACTGTAGTGAGGACTTAGCCAGGTGTTCATGGGCTCTACCTTCCACCTCTGTCAAGTTTTTAATGACAGTTTTTCATTTTGTTGCCTAAATGTCTCTCGGTATTTGCTTCAGTGACCTCACCGTGTTCAAAATGTTACTGAAAGCAGTCTCTGATCATTAATTAAAGTGACTATAGAAGATACTCATACATCAATACAATACATATTTTGTAAAGCAACAGCCTAAAGGGGGCAGTGACAATCGCTTATTCAGGTGGTGAGTTGTGGTGAGTGGATGATTTGAGCCCATAAGTGGATGGGCACCAGAGCCGATCAGCACATCATGCTTGTTACTCTCACACACACACACACACACAGAAGCAGGGCAACAGTCTCACGGAAAAAATTAAGCCAACTCCAAGTCCACTTTTACTGAACGTTCAAACATATCACAAAGTCTTTATCTTGATATGTGGAGGGAGTTTGCTCAGTTGTCATGTCACACACATGCACAAGCTCTGGGGGGTGTGCTGTGGCAGTGCTTCACAGCACCACACAGTCACCCGGCGTGCATACTACATTGGATTTCACACTTATGCACATATGCACGTATGCACGCAGATTTCCCCCCAAAGACGCTCGTCTAAACGGGGAATAAAAAGTGAGAACACAACGCCACTCTTACGTTTCCTTTTTAGTTTATCTCTGTCTAACTAGGGGATGTTTTGCCAATTACTCCCAACACGACAGTGGAGTGTAGTCAGTGGATATCCAGGCCAAGACTTCCTCTTCCAAGTGTTGGTCATCATTTACGCTCCCATGAGCAACTTGAGACCCGAGAATGGAGTTGGAGTTGAGAGCCCGCGTCTCTATGAACAGATATTGGCACATAGATGCAGATAAATAATAACTAAAAGCTGTTGTGAAAGGCTTTATATAAATACTACTCTGACTACAAACAGAAACCAGACTGCAAAACCCATTGCCTATAGATTCTACATTAGAGATTACAATCAACCTATATGGATGTTTTTTTTGTCTGTAGTTCCATTGTGAAATATACTACCATTGCTTTAGATTCCTTCCCATGTTGCACTCATCCCTTACAGAGGGAAGCCACTCGTGAAAAATTGTCACTGAGACTTTTAGGAGACGCATTTGAAGAGCTCTTTTCCAAAACGAGATAAAGGCCAAATTTAAAAAAAAATGAGTTTGAGCCACTTTGCTGTATACAGAACCTTTTCACTGCTTCATCAGTGTTTCTGCCAAATCACTTTATTTCCTTGTTTAAAATGGTCTCAAGATGCAGTTCCTTTCCAAACCGCGACCAGCACCAAACCTTTTTTTAGCCTAAATGCGATACGTCCTCTCGACCAATCAGAATTCAGTGAGCGTTCTATGCGATCCAACATGGCGGCGCTCTGAAGCAGGAGAGTTTTTTGTTTCGTCCGTCCGTTCAACATGTTCAGACTGAGCCATAAAAAACATTTTGACAAGATACATTGAATATTAACCAAATGTGTGGGTCTGGGTAAGAAATGTGATTTTCCTGAAAACTATTCAAACGGATTTATAGCGTTTTGGAAAAGAACTCCTCATATATAGTGGTGACAACATCTTTTATTCTCAATGAACTGCATTTCCTCTGCATTATTTAGGAGGGACTTCCTGCGTTATAAGTCACAAGTACTCAGCCCCTGAGTTGTCCAGCAGATTCCTTCTGCCCACTGTAAAATCATGTTCTTAGGGATAGCTGGCAGAGGGAATATGAGCAGAAACCACTGCCTCAGGGCTAAATGATGTGTCCTGTTGACTAGTGTCAGAAAATCCTGCCTCAGTATCCTGCAGGGAAAAGAATAAAGTGCGGAGAGTCTCTTTCCTTCTGTCTAGCCTCTGTCTCCTCATATGAACCTGCTGTTTGTATTCACAGTCAGTGTAACATTACATCATACCATTACATTTACTTATTCCCTAGCAGTTATCAAACATCGGGGAGATCTTTAATATAGTTTCTATTCTTATTGCATTCTTTATTCATGCCGTTTATTGCCTTTTCATTCTTATTTCTTAGGTTTTTTTCATGAATTCATTGCTGTTCTCTGCAGCCTCAGGGAGCTTCTTTCCCCTCAGGGATCAATATTATTTTATCTCGTTTCACTAGGGAAAGTTGACTCAGCATGAATCTTTTTTTAATCACTAATTATATCAAACTCGGTCACAATTAAAATGATTTCACGCTAGGATGCAGCCTCATTCGACCAAAGTCTGTTGAACACCGACTGAACCGCTCTACCAGGGAGGTCTGGTGTTTCTCTGACACGCTCAGTTCAGCTATTTCTAATTTTTGATTCAGATTTACATTCGTTCCAGTATCAGTGAGGTTTCTCTGCGTGGTAGCTGGTGGCTCTCCATGTTATTTGGACTGATTTTAAGCTACGCCGCCATTTTCCCAGATCTCAGCATTTACTTAAGTGGACATTATTAACAAAGACTGGAGCTACGGGAACAAACCAAACATTATAATAAAGCTTGACGCTATATTTATATTTCTTTATCAAAGGGTACTGGCCTCTCCCCTTGTCCTGCATGTTTTCGATCTCTCCCTGCTCAAACACAGCTGATTTAAATGAGCAGCTTGTTATCCCGCAGCTTTAGGAGTGCATAACGAGTTGATCATTTGAATCAGCTGTTTTTGAGCAGGAAGAGCTCAACACATTTGTGACAAGGGGTGAAGCTTTTCAAATGCTAGTGTACAACAATCCATTGTGTCAGTGTCACTGGCAAATAAATACGCATTGGCAGTACACCACCACAGCACGAGATGCATCCTCTATGTCACAAATTATCAGGAACATTATCAATCTCAATTGTCATTGGAAACCTAGTTGGAATAGAAAACACCAGCAGCTCAAGGAGGCCAGTCTTGGTTCTTTCAGTCTCCACTTCTATCGTCACAGTGTTTTTCAGGAGGTGTGCATTGTAGCCTGTAACATAGCTACAGTGGCTACTTACAGGCTGTGTTGATTTGCCCTAATCCCCCTAATGCACAAGTGTTTTTGTGCATCAGTAAATCCTTTTTAAACCATTGCAGATCTGCATGTTTTTGCTTTCGCTTTGACTATTGTAATTCTCGTTACTCCGGCCTCAGTCAGAAGTCTATCGCTCGTCCCCAGACCAATGAATATGCTGCTTCTAGGCCTTTAAAACATCTCTTTCATTCCTGTGTCTTTGCACTGGCTCCCTGTGAGGGTCAGGCTCGCAGTCCTATATTTTAACCTCAAATCATATTTGACCTAAAGCCTCTTCTTAAATTATATGTATTTAATCCTGTTCTGGTTTTTATTCTGCATACTTTAAATTGTTTTACGGTTTTATTCTATGTACACATTTTCCAGTTATTCTAGCACTTTTACTGCCCCAAATACTGACAGTTAACTTCAGAGTTCAAATCCTGTCAGATGTGGATTTTAAACTTGGTTGTGGTCGTCCCAATGGAGTTCAGTCATGCTGTGTTAATCGCTGTCTGAGCCATGAAACTCTGGGAGATTCTCTGTAAAAGACACATTCACAATATGACAGCCTGGTCTGCCTGGTGGTTAAGTGCACTTATATACAAGAGATTGCAGTCATACAGTGTTAAAGCATAAGCCGTTATACAAGAAACCTTTTGCCAAACTTTCTCAAAAACCCAAACCATTTATCGAATAGAGGGGATACAGATTTGTATTTGTATTGCCAATAAATTATTAAAAAATGCTTTTATTCAAGACTTCTGTACCATTTGTTTAGAAAATGCCAAGCCACTTCCCTACAGGTCATGAAGGTATTCAATCGAATTTTAGGGTAGACCCTAAATCAGAAGAGTAGCATGGTATTGGATAAACTGTTCATCTAGGGACAGTAGTCATTTCATTCTTTTGAGTCCCACAATCAAAGTGTGCTTTAAAAACACAATGAAATGGCACAAATAGTCCACACGCACACACAGATGCACTTTAAAAACCTTAACCTCCAGTTTGTTTCAGCGTTAATGACTTCAAGCCCTGACGCTCTCTACTCGGCTTCGATCTGACCTCCAAAGTATGACAATTCTCTAGACACTCAAAAGGGAATTTCTCATTAACAATGACATTTAGACTTTTCGGGTTGGTCTTTACTCTTTCATAGCACAGACTGTATCAATAATTCATGAGTGCAGATGAGATTTGCATATGGGTCCAGAAGATTCAGAGAAATGAACATGGTCCTCAGCTCAGGATGTGGCAGCATGTGAACCAAAGTCGGATGAACCTCGTTAATAATGTAGTTTTTACTTTAAAGTTCTGTGGCATTATGTCTCTCTTTATTTCCGAAACCAAAAAGGTTTCCTACCATTTTACATGTAAAATTTGTGTGTTCCCTTATGTGTTTTTTTCTATCGTTGTTACAGTTGTATGTATGGTAACCCTAGATTAACAAAAACTAGAACAAACTCTTGCAAGTCTTGCTTCCTGACCACCTTTACCAACCTTAACCAGTTCAGTGCCTAACCTCGACCATTTCACTTTAACCATTCAAGTTTAATGACTAATTATATCATTTAAGGTTGTTGCCTAACCTTAAAAATCTCGCAACACTTTCACAAATCTTGGGTTACAATCTAGATGTGACTTTTTGTTACGAAAAAGCAGCAACAGCAACAACATAAACACAAAAGGATTCAGATTCAGATCTGATCAGATTCCTGGTCGACCGCTTTACCAGTATTGTAAATGGCACAAAAGTGTCAGTTAAGTTTAGGCACCAAAACTACTCTTACTTTACTGGTTAAGATTAGGCAACAAAAGGTGATGGTTAGGGTAAGTGGTTCCGCTGAGTACATATGTTTCACGAACAACGCCAGCGGGACAAAAACACCAGTACCCTGGGTGAAAATCCTGTGTTTTGGGACCCATCCACCACCATGACCTATCTTCCTAAGTGGAAATTAGCTGTCCTATACTAATACTACTAATACACACAAAATAAATACCTAGATTGCACCACAGACTGTATAAAAAAATGGACGTAGCAACCAGGGTTCATTCTCTCAACTTGAGCCTATCATACTCGGTAAGGGAGTCTCCATCTTGTCCGATTTTGACTCCGCCTCATTTCCTCTTACCAAAAAAGGGCATGTATATGTGACGTTGGGGGGAGGGAGATCAGTCCATCTGGCTGACGTACACCTCCCAGGAGAAGTGAGGGCCAGAGACTAGCTGTCACTCAAGAGGGAACGCCCCCAACTATTCATAATCTTTAACCTCCAATAAAATAAAAACTAGCCTGGTGCAAAAAAAAAATCCACCCCCCTCAGTGTTGTCATGGAGATATGACCTAAACATACAGAGAGAAATTGCTCTATTATGAAACCTGCCCCTAGTGGACACTCAGAGAACTGCAGTTATTGGCACTTCCTGATTGGATCATCCAGGAAGTCGCTGTGGTGGGGACTTGGATTACACACAAATGACTGTGCATTACTTTTCGTAGTTATATGTACAAAGAGTGGCTGAGAAGAGCCTGATAGACTACAGCATGTCACTCAGACATGATTGATTTGGCACTATATATAAAATAGAATTGAATTGAGTTGAATTGAACCCGCTGAGGGTGAAATATAGTATTCATGAGAAAAATAAACCAGTCCATTAAATGACACTTTGGAACCAGAAAGGGCGAACCAAAAGCTGCAGACACGGTGGACAAATAGTCTCCTTTAGATCTTATCTGAAAGAACGAGATCTCATCTTCTCGCTTCTTTTATCGACTATCAAACTCATTCTCCTGAAGTCAGCCTCTCTGCCGCCGGGCTGCACAAACATGACAAACACAATCACAGCGGCTCTGGGGAATTTCAGGGCAGATTTGGCATGATATTAAAGGTCATCTCATTTTGCTCTGATTAACCAACTCAGTTGTCTTTTATACTCTCGCAAGGCAATAAATCTTTTCATGCTGCTTTCCTGCAAGCTCTCTCATACACTCGCACGTACAGTTTCAATCAATCTCCCGTCTTGTGAATATAATGATCAGATGTCTTTAAATTGCTCTCGTCCCTCTTTGGAAAATGTTAAGGTGATAGGATATCACACCTCTCGTTCCCCAAAGTGAAATGTAATTTGTTTAAGTCCGAGCAGCATTTGTATAGAGGAAATCCCCCACACAGCTCCGGCGCAATCAGTCCCAGCTGAAGTTCACTACCTCCACTCCATTACGCTTGATGACTCCTACAGACTCCTAATATTCATCTTGTTGAAAGGCTCCTCACGTTGAAAGCATGCAATTTATACCAGAGTCAGTGAGACTCAAAGAAGTGCCCCGGACAAAAATCAATAGCATTTTAAAGAATGTGCTTTAGTTTGTGGTAAATTATGGTATATTTGATAGCGTTAACTTCAGAGCTGGGAAAGAAAATGCCTAGATTTCAGTGTGATATAAGAATGAACGACTGAAAGAACTCTTATTAGGAACGCAACTGTCACGTACTGTAGCTGAATCTAGTCTATCCTAGAATGATGAACTGTTGTGGCCAGACCACACTCCAGCGCTAATACAGTGCAATGTGAGACAACGCAACAATATATATTGCTCTTTCTTGTTTTTATTCAAGAATTCCAGGTAACACGGGCAGAGTAATTGATGTAGCATACAAATAATCATTTTGAAGGTGACTTATTCTGTTATGTAATTCAATTTTAAATCCTTTACGTCATTCTGGCCCTCGGGATGACACATTGGCAAGGAAGGAGATTTCAGAGAGCATCAATCCATCTTCAGACACACTTAATGGGACTGTTTTTCCGGTGCGCTGGCATATCCATTAGCCGATTAGAGTCTCCTTTACCAGTATGTGTGTGTGTGTGTCTGTGCATAAAGTACTCTGTCGCTTCCTGGTGCGGGTAAACAGCCCTTGTTGTGATGCTTCCTCGGTCGACAGATCCTTCACTGAGGATGGAAAGTCAGCCTCAGCTTCCTGTGGGTTCCCCCGTGCCCTCTCAGCCTGTATGACAATAAAATAATGGATGTTGAATAGGTAGTTGATAGCGTAATCACATGTTGCCTCAGGATGTTGCACACACGGACGGTCTCTGGTGGCCACCTTTAGAGCGGCAGATAAGTAAATGTCTTTCTGTCAAAATCGCTGCCGGGATGCAGATTGTGCACGCTGCTGAAGTGCCCGTTTATCTTGTAGCGGGGTGAAGAGTCATGCCATGGAATTCACTTGGCTTTTACTGAGATTTGATGAATTT
The DNA here is from genome assembly GCF_963691815.1 of Echiichthys vipera. Lineage (NCBI taxonomy): Eukaryota > Metazoa > Chordata > Actinopteri > Perciformes > Trachinidae > Echiichthys > Echiichthys vipera. The sequence continues at coordinate 4,139,518 of NC_139831.1, forward strand.
TCATGCCATGTTAAAACTGTGATCTTACAATTCCACAGTTAAAGCTTAGTTTGAAAGGTGTCACAAGTTCTCAGCCCACAGAGGATTAAACGTGTCATCTCAATATGAGCTTTAAGGTATACACGAGAAAGACTTTCCCAGTGAAATGTGATTTCCCTTCAGACTTCATCCGCCTCAAGGCCAAACAAGTGCTACTGCAACCGTTTGGTCCACCTCAATCTTGTCTGGGGCCAGCGCCCTATTGTGAGGTAGTCAATGTGACCAAAATGTAGCTTTTTTTTTTTACTTCACAGTAATACGGTTCTATTTGAGCTCACCAAACCAAATTCGAATCACAACAAAGGTAATCTGGAGAGAAACCCTGCTAATCTATATAATTATTGTATATATTAATTATATAGTATGTATTTTAATGTTAAATAGTTCCACCACATAAATTTGGCAGGACATATTCAAAATAAACTCCACCACCATCTTTTTTAAGCTTTGAACAGTCTGAAGATTAATCATAGTTTAGTTGCAATAAGCAGATATTTTAGGGGTGAACAAAATAAATACATTGTCAGTAAATGTTTTGCAGATTGATCACTTTGCTACTTTCCAAACCCAGTTCCTAAATTTAAATGTTATGTAAGGAACAGAGGGGTAGAGTCCACCCAATCCCAATTGAAAGTATTGGGAGCAGGTGTGGAAAGCCACACACCTGGAGCTGATCTCCTCATCATGGGAGACAGACAGAGTTTTAGTGATGTGGGAGAGGTCTGAGCTCCCATGAAAGCAGTAAAATCATACATCAGTTGTGTTTAAAATAACAGCCATTATTTTAAACACAAATAATGCAAAGCTGCCAGCCTCGGCCCACAAGAGGTTGGAACAGCCCATCTGATGAGGGGATACACAGTCCCAACATTGCCAATATTTAGACCTATATAGCAGGTGCAATGGTACCGAATTGGTACAGAATTGAAAAACCTTGGTTTCTGACTTCATGCGTCATGTTTAACCTAAAGGAATCAGACGCAAATGCCAATTTGTTGCACCTTATCCATTTAGCCTAAAATGTTAAAGCTGAACGTTAGGTGATTTTTATTAATATCAGGAGTTCAGATTGTGGGGGTCAGTGCTTTGCTACTGTCAGACAGCAGCTCGAGAGCGAGAGACGAGGAGTGAAGATGCCTCGGCCCTTTGTACAAAAGCTTATGAGTGCACTTTCATGTTCAAACTACAGAGCTGCTCAAGAGTTGCTGGGGTGGTCTGAGTCTCCAAGCAACTGTCAAGTCCCCAGCTGAGAGGAGCTGACCATGTGCAGTAGTGAGAAATCAAGACGCTTGTCCCAAATTAACTAGGATACAGATGAATTAAGCATGAATATCTCTTTTTAGATAGCGGTCCACAGAGAGGCACACTTCCTTCTCTCAACGAGCCTTTGATCCCGGACGTGTGTTACTGCTGTTGTAAAGAGGCTGTGGTGACTGTGGCTCTTTGATAACATCAGAAGAATCATCTTTAGTCTGCAATCAATGTCATTTGGTCATGCCACATAGCTGCACAGCTGGGGTGTGTGTGTGTGTGTGCCCCTAAAAAGGAAGCCGGAGAATTATCTACACATTTCTTCTTCTGTTGAGTATGAACTAAACTGGAAACCCACATGGATCACTTAAAAAATACCCTGGAAATACCCACCAGACATCAGGCTTTTATCCCAGTGTTCACCTCTCAGCAGCACATGTCAAGTTTTGCTGAGAAGTCTTCAAGGGTTCAGTGCTGGCCGACTCTGAAACCAGCAAGGACCTGAGGGCTCTCTCTGTTTCTTTTTCTGGCCATTTATACACACTTCCTGCCCTGCGCTAGACTGGCTTCCCTTCCAGGGTGTACACCTATACACACTTCCTGTATAGATTTGCAACCCTGCTGACTTTGCTTGAAGGGCAACACATAATTAATAGTGGCAAACCTAAAAGCCAGGAATATGTGTGCGTGTTTTCAATTTAATTTGATAGAACAACGTAACTATTTTAGGGCGACACGGTGGTCTGGTGGTCAGCACTGACGCCTCACAGCGAGAGGGTTCCTGGTTCATTTGCATGTTCTCCCTTTGTCTGTGTGGGTTTTCTCCGGGGTCTCCGGTTTCCTCCCACAGTCCAAAGACGTGCAGGTGTTCGGTTAATTGACGATTCTAAATTGCCCGTAGGTGTGTATGTGAGTGTGGTCAGTTGACTGTCTCTGTTTGTCTCTATGTGCCCTGCGATAGACTGGCGTCCTGTCCAGGGTGTACCCCGCCTCACACCCAATGTCAGCTGGGATCGGCTCCTGGGATATTATTTTTGAGGTAGGCATGAAGCTAAACAGCTAACTGTATCAGTGTCTACCTGAAACCTGTTGGTTGTAAACTTCACTTTTGCTGGTTTGGGCTTCAGGACTTGTTGCCATAACAACAGCTGCAGATATATATAAAGCCATCTTCAAAGACGTGACGAAAACACACAGAAACAGACTTGTATCAAATAAACAATCAAATTAAAGTCGAATCGTTATCCATTTACAAAGAACAGAGTTTATGTCTTTATCTCATGCAAACTCTGACATGGTGTTATGTATTAATATCAGCACGCTGTCAATAAACCAAATCAGAGGCGTCAGTTCAGATATAGCAAGAGTACAAATGGCTGAGGAATTTTGGAACTCATCATCCGCCGTGCTCTGTGGAAGAAAAGGTCAGTCTCTCGCCCCGGTGACAAAGACCTCAGTTCATCATGTGGAACGCGGCAACAGCTCCATTGAGACGGATAGATGTGTAACCTTTATATCAAGGTGGTGCGGAATGACGAATGAGAGTGAGATGGAAGATGGAGGGATCAACGTTATCAGTGTTGTCAGTTCAATCTCCCTCCATCAATGATCTGGGGATGCAGTCGGCTACCATTAAGAGGACTTTCCACTCCAGAGTGCGCGACTGCACAACAATTATTAAGCCCCAAGGCCACTTGGTTGGATTGGGATTTGTTCTTTGCCGTATGAACCAAAAACTGTTATTATTTTTATATTGTGCTGAGGAGTGATGCTATTTGTTCTCTCTCTCTCATTTACCTGACTCTATTTCCACTTGACATAGTCTGGCAAAGATGATTTTACATTTTTCAAATGCATATTTTGAGGATTTTTATTGAAACGACAGCTTATCACTCTGATCGTTAATGCCACAAATTCAAAACCCATTTCCACAATAAAATAACTTCCTCCTTCTGTTGTGCGACATATTTTTCTAACCCCACTGGAGTTTCTTTGTCTCGCCCACAGTTAGTTTGGTACTCTGCGCCTTATCTTTTTCTTTTGGTTTTTCAACCCTTTCATGTGCAAATTATCGAGAAACATTCAGAATCTTATTTGCCTATTCTTTGCTTTGTGAATTGCATGGTAATATATTTCACTTTGTACCCACTCCGAATGAAACCAGACACAAAAAGAATAAATGTACATATATTTTTCACATATTTCCTATTAAAATAAAAAAGGCAGGAGAGATAGATCGGGCCTGGATATAAAACAATGCCACTGCAGTTGTGTGGTTACGGTATACTGTCAGATATAAGCCTGTGCCTCTGTCGACCGCTCACACACACACACACACACATACACACACACACACACACACACACACACATCCTGTCAGTCTGTCACCACAGCTCTGTCTTGTCTCCCTGTTGAGATGGACACAGTTTCTCTTTGCCTGCCTGAATCCACTCAGTGTTCAGAGACAAATACACTAACATCATTTCTCTTGCTGTTTAACAATTTATGTTCCACCAAAACAAATAAACCCATAGAGAGTTGAGGGCAGCCAGAGTATGGGCTGTCATATATGTAAAAAAAAAAAACAACTGTCACGCACAACAGTAGTGTGAGCTCCCATGTCATGTCAAAGAGCGCACACACACTTCTGCCAGCCGCCGTGGCATTTCTCAGTGTCACCACATGCCAGCCACCCCAGCGTCAAGTTTGTGGAACAAATGTCAGATTTTTCTAACCTTTTATTTATTCAGGGAATGGTGATTCATGTAAAATTGCATGTTGCTTTATATTCATACCCGGGAGCTGTCGAATTTATATGCAACCTCTGAAGTAAGTGTGTTAGGGTTCGTGGATTGATAAAGAGCCAAAGCAGCTGAGAAGTGTCTCACATTCAGACATTTCTCACCAGTTCAGGATTTAAACCCATGACCTAATATTTCTGAGTTCTACTCAATTCGAGCCAGCTGTACACTTTTTAAACCATGTACCTCAAAGTGTCATTGAACTCCACAAAGAACTCCACATTGATGCGATCAATAAAGAAGCAGCCTTGCAGTCAAATGGTGCTGGTTCAGTCTCATTCAAAGCAGCAACTCTACACTGTAGGTTCCCTTTAGCCGGAAACATAATGTGCACGTGTAACAACCTGCTGCACAAACTGCACAAGCATTAATATGACATGAAAGATAATACCACATTGTTGTCTATTCACAATTACATAATGCATGCTCACATTAACCAGTATGCACATGAAAAGTTGAGGATAAAGAGGACATAATATGTTAATTTGCTCCTGGTGACAGTGAATGCATAAGCTTTTATGATCTGTTGCCAATTTGGATTCCACTACCTCTCCATGATCTCTCCTTTCATTTCACAATAGATAGATAGATAGATAGATAGATAGATAGATAGATAGATAGATAGATAGATAGATAGATAGATAACTTTATTTATCACTGAGGGGAAATTAGGTCATCGTAGCAGCGGTACGAAATACAAAATTTAAAATACAATACAAAATATATACTACAATAAGAGCACAGTATGGCGAATTTAAAACACTATATTACAATATACTAAGTGGATTTTAAGGTGCAGGATAATAAGAGAAAGGTGAATTTTTAATTACAGTGGTAGGATTTAAATAGTAAGTCACTTGAATGATGTAAGTGTGTTCCCTGAGCTTTGCTGTGAAGCGTTGTAGAGTCTGATGGCAGCAGGTAGGAAAGATTTCCTGTGCCGTTCTTTAACGCAGCGAGGTTGGATGAGTCTGCTCCTGAAGCTGCTCTTAAGCTTGTCCAGGGTTTCGTGGAGGGGATGAGAGACATTGAGAGACACAGAATCTGCCATTTCCTCCATATTTTTAGCAATAGTCCTCAGTATGTTCTCATACTCCAACATCACCTGCATCTTGCTGCACCATCTGAATGCAGGCTGGATCAGAGTTAAATAACTCAAGTAAGAGTTTCAGTGTGAAGTTTAATGATAACACTGGATTATAACCAGCTAGTTTCTTACTAAAATATCCACGTATACTGTATGTTATTCACTGGTAAACATTGCTGCAGAGAGTGATGTTTTAACTTAAGCAGGTAATTCATAGATTCAAATGTCAGAGAGGGGACAAGGTGGAGTAGTGGTTGGCACTGTCGCCTCACAGCAAGAGGGTCCTTCTGTGTGGAGTTTGCATGTTCTCCCCGTGTCTGCGTGGGTTTTCTCCGTGTTCTCCGGTTTCCTCCCACAGTCCAAAGACGTGCAGGTGTTCGGTTCATTTATGACTCTAAATCACCCGTAGGTGTGAATGGTTGTCTGTCTCTGTTCGTTTCTATGTGTCCTGTGATAGACTGGCGTCCTGTCCAGGGTGCACCCGGCCTCACGCCCGATGTCAGCTGAGATCGGCTCCAGCCCCCCGCAACCCCGACAGGGACAAGTGGTTGAAGATGAATGAATGAAAATATCAGAGAAAAGTTTCTGCCAAAGACAACCCCTTAAAGGTTACATGTTTTTGTTTTACAAGCAATTAGGCGTGACTGTGACAGTTCATCTGAAGTGAAGGCAGCATCTCAGTTGTGCCCTCTGATCCCAGCGATGATGATACTGCACAATAGTTCAAGTCAGTGTCATCATAACTCATAACTGCAACAGACCTTTTGCCTTGTTTTCATCTCATTATTTTTTCTGTTTCCACAGAACACTTTTAATGTGGCTACAGGCCCCTGATTATCAGGTGAGTGACAGGAGCACTCCAGTACCTCCACTCAAGTTCAGCTGTGTGCTGGATGTATGTGGACGCGATGGATCGGAACATTTGGAGCCGATTTCAAATAGGAACCGGTTCTCGAGTCCCTATCATTCAGGTCATCAGGAGTAAAAAAACACTTTCCCCGCGGTAGTAAGAAAATACATTGTAAGGCTGCGTGTGACCCAAGGACATGAACCTAATTGGACTAGAAGCAGCACACTGACTCTGCAAAAGAATAATATGAAATGATCACAATTGTTTTACACATAGTGGTTTCATATTAAGCTTCAGTTAAAGAAAACTAACTTTCAATAAAGCTAATAGAAACTCTTTCCACCGGTCTTTTGTCTCGCCCATGTAACCCATGGCCTGTTGCACATATCATGCAATTTTCTTTGTCATCAGGGTACATGGGGTCCCTCAAATTAATGTCATCTTACATAGATATTACCAAGTCGCATCTGGCAATTCCAGTTATCGTTTAAGACATAATGATCGCTCCCCTCGGTTTTCATGGATATTTTCCCGTTCACATAATGACTCAGCGATTGTCTGCTGTATAAAGACTTCACTAATGATGAGAAATGACATGAGATGAATGACACAGCATGTCACAAATGGATCATTCCTGTTATTGGTACAACAGTGGTTCCACTAACAGCCTGTAATTTCTGCCTCATAGCAAGCTGGGGTCGCGAGAACAGAAAGGACCTGCGATTGGCCTATTTATAGTGAGAATGTGTGTGTGTGTTTGTGTGTGTTTGCAATGAGAGTCAGTCACTCAGTCGGCAGCCTGAGTCACTTCAGCTGGGCGGGATTACTCTCTGCCGCCATTAGTGGAAATGTCAACACTGAGATAAAGGCCCTGAATTATTTACCACTATACTATACACGGAGACACAAACACACACACACACACACACACAGCGAGAGAGAGAGTGTGTGTTTTCAGTCACGCCATCTCCCTCTTTATGGATTTTCACAGACAGAAAGTGCTGCATGCACAGTATGGCTGACAACAAACCTCCTTTATGTTGTCTCTTCATGTTATAGGCAGCTCCACTGGCTAAATTGGCTCTCGGGCTTAAGTAGAAACATGTCATTCATCCTGGTGAGCGGTCGCACGTCTCATCTCTAATTAGATTCCTCGGAGAGATGAGAGTGATGCAGTCAGCTGTTACTGCTGTGACTGGTTTCATCAAAGCTCGCAGCCGATCCAAGATGGCATTCTGTCCAACACAGGCAGCAGAAGCAGGCACGGCCTCTGGGCGTTTGGATGCATTTGCAGGATTTCTGTTTTCCTTTGTGTTTGCATACATGTGTCCACCATGACACATTATGGATATGAGAGTTGAGTGAGTGCATTCAGCTCAACCAATAAGAAAAAAGGCAACACTGGCAACAGTCTTGGTTCAGTCGGGTTGGGACAAAATGGCCACATGGCGATGAATTATGGGTTTGTGCTTAATTGAGATTCCTGATTGATTGATTGATTAAGGATCACTGAGGATAAAATGCAATAAGGCCAGAAAACTTATTTCCATTGCAGTCCTCTCTCTCCGACTCTGTGTTACATCAGAAAAAAGAAACACTCTCTGCACAATATCTCAGCCAGCACAAGGAAATAACACTGCTCGATAATGAAGAAATAAAACCTCAGAGGTGGAAGCAGATATCCTCTTTGTGCTGGTCAGTGATTCATTTAGTTTTGCCTTATGATCCCGTGTGTGAATTGAAACTTATCAACATAGCTCAGCTTAAAACCAGTGGTATTAGTGAAGATATTATATGATGTTGCCCCTTTTGTGGCAGTAAATACAACTTGTACATTGCAGTTCCAGCCTGGCCTGCAAATTAGATAAACAAGACATTGTTACAATATTAACATGATGATAATGAGAGCCAAGAACAATAGAGCTAAGATGAAACCATGTGGCTACTGGAATATTAAGTACTTGTCATTTGTTTTTGGTCTCTTGAATGAGATATGTGATGTTGCTCACAGAAACATTGGTTGCAGTAAACTTTTTTTAAAGTCCGGAAATTTCAAGACACAAGTCAGTAGTTGTGCATTTATTGGCATTGATCAACAATCCAATCAACTCCTCATGGTTCATGCTTAGGTAATGTATATGCTGCATTTACAATAAGAGAACAACACAAATTAATTTAAACAAAGTATTTGAAGACATTGTATCGCATTGATTGATTTTAAGGCTGCTAAAGCATAAACTGCACCTAATCTCAACCTTCAAACTAACTCTAAACTGAGTTTTATATAAGATAAACCAAGAAATACTAGGTTAACCTTGTGGGGACAATCATTTTCTCACCAGATAGAAGGTGAGTCCCCACAATGTAAAAACCTACTGTGGTCCCCACATTGTTGTATTGTCAAGTATACATACACACCAATACCAACCCATTGTGCACACACACACACACACACACACACACACACACACACACACACACACACACACACACACACACACACACACACACACACACACACACTCACAACCCATGAATATGTACAACTTTGTCACCTACAAATGACATTCACACAAAAGTAATTTGCATTAGCTAATATGTTTTGGGGGGAAATGTAATTCAGCCAAGAGTGTGTTTACTGGTAACGATTTGTTCCGGTGCAAAAAGTGTGATGGACTTAGAGTAAAAGGCAGAGGAAGATTGTGGGGAGGCATTAATTTGATGTTTGTTGGTGTTGAGGTTGAGGTATTGCTCTTGTATGAAATACAAATCCTGGAAGTAAATGCAAATGAGTTGTATGTGAGTGTAATTTGTAGAATCATAATCAGAAATACTTTTATAAGCCCAAGGGGGAAATAATTTTTTCCAGCTACACAAACAACATATTTAAAAACAACAATATTATACGGATAACATATATTTGGAAAAACAGAAATATATATATATGTCAGAATTACAATACTAATATACTGTATACAGATAAAAAGTACTGTAATGTGCCGAGGACGGAATCGAAACATAAATACACTGAGCTGTTACAACTGATACATTACTAACGTTACTGACAGGTGTTTCTATTTTTTGCACACACTATCAACGAGAATAAGCTAAATAATGGAAATGGCATCTGTGTAATGCAATCTAATTCAATAGACCACAAAATGCAGCATCCAAAATGATCCATGGCATCAAATGCCGCCATTTTCAACTGCAAACACGTCCACAGTGATATTAGATGATCACAGAAAATGCATCAGGATTAGGACAACCAACAAACACCACGGTCTGTGTCGCTGTAGTTGATGTTACAAACATTTATTTTTAACCCCACCCACCATTTTTCCTAATTCTAACAAGTGGTTTTGTTGCCTGGTCCTAACCCTGTAGTTTTGTATGAACACACAACATTAACCACGTGTGTCCTGTGGTAAAATGACCGTAGTGGAGTGCCATGCGTTGGATGCTCAGGGCTACCCAGTGCATTGACAAGTGACACCAAAGAGTATGTTGGTCAGCTGATTGGTAAGTGTATAAATGCTAAATGAAATGGGTAAACAAACCATCAGCCCCCCCCCCCCCCGCCTGCTTTAAATGTTCTGACCATCTCTTAACCTAACCTAATACCCAATTCTAAACTTAAGCCTTAAACCAAATGGTAACCCTAAAGCAGTCCTACAATAATGCCCTCACTTTCCAAAAACACCCTTGCTCTTAAGGTCTAAAACTGCACACAGTCTCTGTTTCTCATCCTCATCGTCTGTCTTGGCCCCTTTGTTTTGTCTCTGAAACACAAACACAATAACATGCACATGGGAAGAGAATTTACAATTCACAGCAAAGCAATTCACAATGAGCGTGTTTGTGTGCGACTGAGGAGGGGGTGGGCAACTGTGTCAGCCATGACAACAGCAAACGAGGCTTTTAAAAGCACTTTGTCCGTACCACATCCTGTGCATCTAACCATCTTTAACGCATCGCCCGACAACCAAAGAGCGAGGCCAGGAACGCGGCATGGAGGCTAAAGTCTCATTAGTGGCCGACTAGTCTATGTGGCTGAGATGATGAGCGCTGACATGAAAGCTTCCTGGATAACTTTTAAAGCTTGTTAGAGCCCTGAGCCAACTTTCTGTGGAAGGGCTTTGAATTAATTCTGGGTGTTTGCCTTGAGATCGGCTTCCTGCCGGCATCTGCCAAAAGCTCGGGTCTTCCAGTATCCGTCACACACAGGGAGCAGCAGAATACAACAAAATGTGACATTAAGTGAGGTGTGGAGACCTGCAAACTGTTGTGACAACAAGGCTTCCTTCAAAGACAGTGTGTCCAACTGGACCCATTTACTGTGTGTTGCTTATAAAGCAAAGTAGAAGAGCGCGCTGTGCGGCTGCAGTTTGTTTGACACCACAGTTTCCACTGGGGTACTGTGCCTCAAGGCTGCTGGGCTATTGTGACAGTGAGGCAGCCTTCAAATATATTTTTTCCAGCCAAGTCTCAGAAAGAAAGGGTGTATGGAACTGTGGGGAACTGTGGGGTCTCATGGACACAGAGTTTACTGGCTGATGTACTGCGGTGCAATGCTTCTGTCACTTTTCTCATCGCCAAAGGATTTGAAATTTGCATTCTACAGCAGCAACAATCAAGTTATTGATTTATTTTTTAGGCCATTTGGAGAACAATCTTTATACACAACACTGACATATTATCACCTCATGAGAAAGATATCTGGCTCTAAATGCTCCATTATGCTCACCAGAACCGCTAACTGTGTCTGTCGGCTGTTTGATGCTGGAAAAAGCAATACATTTTTTACATAACAACCCACACAAAATTACTCTTTTCGTTATCATGATTTGATCCTTTGCAATAACATTTGGAAAGTCTGGAAAGAGCTGTGTGATTAAATTGTTTTATCCCCTTCATGTGTGCAGATAGCCGACAGCTGACTCGGGCCAAAGGCAGTCTTGGCACGTGCATTGCCAACAACAGACTTGGCTGGAGAAGGACTGTTGAATTTGATCTACAGACCCACAAACAAAGGAGCATGATAAAGACTTTTCTGGCGTGTGTGCCCAGTGAACAACTTTGAATGGGGCGCCATCTTTGAACACAGTATCTAGTTCTTAATACATCTATGCGCTTGACAGGTAGCGTACAGTCAATTAATAAGAGCAACTGCCTTCTGCTTGAAATGACACAGTTGCAGGTGCACATAGGTGTGGTGTGTTGTCTCCAGTCCAGATACCACAAGGTCATCCATCTTGTGTCCAAATCTTCAACTCTTCTTTCAGGTTCTACAATCTTCTTGTCTTTTTCAATGATTGCAGTCTTCAGTTGTCGCACTACTTCAATCAAACCCAGAAGGCCCAACTGTTGTTTAGCCACCTTACTTAGTTCTTCTGACATGAAGTTCAGAGAGTATTTAACCGCTTCCATGTCTTCTGCCAACTTCTTGAAGGCACTTGAATAGAGTGACCATTGACTCGGATTCCTGGTATCCAGCATCATCACATTGCGGCACGGCATGCCTGGATGTCAAGTTATATTCATGATATTGGATGGATGATAGAGATGAACTCATCATCTCATCTCATCTTCAGCCTCTTATCCGGGGTCGGGTCGCGAGGGCAGCACCTTTAGCAGGGGACCCCAAACTTCCCTTTCCCGGGCCACATTAACCATCTCTAACTGGGGGATCCCGAGGCGTTCCCAGGCCAGTGGGGGGATATCATTTCTCCGCCTGGTCCTGGGTCTTCCCCGAGGCCTCCTCCCAGCTGGACGTGCCTGGAACACCTCCTTAGGGAGGTGCCCAGGGTTCATCCTTACCAGATGATCCTGAACCACCTCAACTGGCTCCTTTCCACACAAAGGAGCAGCGGCTCTACTCCGAGTTCCTCACGGATGCTGAACTTCTCCCCCTCTCTCTAAGGGAGACTCCAGCCCCCCTCCTGAGAAAACACATTTCGGCCGCTTGTACCCGGGACCTCGCTCTTTCGGTCATGACTCTGGTCATGACTCAAATGCTGATGTCATCTAACAATTAGTTCCAATTTGATCCTGAAGCAGTTCCATATTTTACTACTGTGTAATGTTGCGACCTGGAAAAATCCAGAACTTAATAAGCCCATATTTAATTTTTGTATTCATGCGACATACAGCTCATACGATCTCTGCCATATGCTACGCAGCGCGATTCCTTGATGGGCTGTCAAAAAACCTCACAGGGTTGTGTTAAAGACAAATCTTTCTGTGATGAACAACAGGCCTATAGTGAGGCTTTAAATTCTGGTTATTTCTTTAATGTTCATTATGCCAGTGAGACTTTGATTCCAAATTTTACCTGTTTCAAGTATAATTTTTCAATTTTAAGTAAGATTTCTCTGTGTAAACTTATCACTGGATACTTTCAAAATGTAAACTCTGTGCACTACTGTGGAGCTCACTCACCTTTAGGTTGTTTTGTTGCCTAAACATAACCAAGTAGTGTTGCATGTGTGCTACAGCACCATCACAGGACGCCTTTTGTGATTTTCCTCTTTTAAAAAAACATGTCAGCCTTCACATGCTGGTTTCCAGTTAACGTCACATACTGACCTGCTGGACTGGACTGTGTGTGCGTGTGCGTGTGTGTGTGTGTCCTTGCCTTAATGTTATGCTGTTTTGGTGGATGTGTCTGCATTTAATGGTCCCCCATTCACTGACCTTTCTGTCTCCACAGGAAGAGAAAGTGTTGTGGGAGAGGAAGGGAAGAAGTGGAAGGGAGGAGAAGAGTTTAGGTAAGGAGACAAAAACACAAGAAATGTTGGAGAAAAAGAGGTTAGGAGACAAAAAAGGGTAAAGGAGATGAGAGGAAGCAGAGAAAATATTTGTGGAGAAAAGCGGGAGAGAGGGGAGGAAAAAGGAAATTAATTTGGCAAAATACATAAGAATGATAAGATGACTTACAGTGGAAATGACTCATTTTAGGGACAGACATCTGTCCTCTGGCGTAAATCATGCAGTACATAGGAACATAAAATTAATTAATGGAAATTCAATTCCAGGAAATGAACCCCAGCGTAAACACAGCCTGACCCAACTCATTATGTTGGTGGCTAATTTAATGTAGTCATGCTTTGGCCTTTAGGTGATCTTTGACTCTTTACAGTCCAGTGATCATCCTATAGCGTTACAATATGAGATGGGGTTTTTTTGTGCATCTTGTTTCAAATCTCATTTTCGAAAAGCCTTGGCCTTAAATACTGGCGGTGTACCGTGGCTTTAAAGAGGGTGATGGGCTGATGAAAGTGACTGCAGCCGACTGAGATCGTGATTCATGGGAACATAAAAACGCAATCTGCTGCAATGTCAAATCACCCAGGAGTCAGAAATCAGGAAGGGGTGTTATAGTAGCGCTTTAACTGCTACTATAGTGCCAATAATGTGGCTGGCAGATTTTTCATTTCTCCATACATATGTTAAAGGGAAAGGGAGCAGAAAGCAATGAAGACTCTCAGGGAAATCCGAATCAAGTTATTGTAAATAAGGATCGAATCTCATGTATGAGCTTTGAGGAAATCGCTTGCTTAAACCAAACGGGTGCTAACAGACCCAGCTCCCACTGAAAGGGCTCCAAAAATTCCTCATATCTTTCAATACTGTGGGAGAACCACGTCAGACAGGACAGAGCTACGTGTCTCATTAATGGAACAAGCTACGTGTTGTTAAGGTGGATCCATTTTGTGCCACCTCTGTGGTTCATTCTCTCGGCGTACAGAGTGTTAAATTATGTAACGCACCCTCTACAGTAGGAATCACATCTGATGTCCACATCCGAGAACATCTATACAAAACAAAGTTCCCTGACTTAAAAGATATACATGGTTAAATTCACTTCACAGAAAATGTTATATTCAGAGTGTCACATGCGCTTGCTTTTAAGTGGTTATACATAGAGCATGTGTGCGCACAAGACAAATAATCTGTCTGACTCTACTTCAGTCATTTTCAACAAAATCTTTTTTTGCTTAGTTCTGTTTCGTGCATTATGGAATATGGTTGAAAATGGGTGTGTTTACATGTGCGTGAATAACCCATTAATGAGGCTTATCTTGGTTATGATCATATTTGGGAAATGGCGTTTACATGAGCTTTGAGAAAATTGGGTTATTCATATTCATACACACATGTTAAATGCATGACCCAGTTACTGCAAATGAAGTGTGTTTACAAAAACGTTACCGCTAATTTAATCCGCCATCTCTCTCTCTAACACCACGTAGGACAGGGGAGCAGTGTATATCATGGATATGGGGAATTTCTCAATGCTCATGGGAAGACTGATATAAACACATGCTAATACTAAATACTTGTATGTAAAGAAGTCAAACATTTCTTAGCTCAAAATTGAAAATGAGTCCATCCCGGACCTTCTGAATTCTGCTTTAAAATAAGATTATAAATCATCTGTATGAGGCCTTTACTTCATTTTCAGTGGCACACAGTCAAAGTGGTAAAAACCAGGAGATCACTTTCAGTAATTACCAGGAGCGAATGTTTTGACAGGAGGCGGCAGGTGTTCCCAGCTCCCCACGACATCCCACTGTGAGGGATAAAGGCTAACATATGATCTTCACTCCTACTCATTAGATGACCTTTCAAACGATTGCCTTGATTAAGCTGCACATTAGCGTACGTACTTCCAGTAGAGCTGCTCAGTAAGCCAGGAAATCAACCTCAGGGACACAGAGGCGAGGGCTGGAAAACTCTCCGCAGTGGTTGGATCACTGGAGAATGCTTCAGACAACATGTTGTCAAATATTACCTCATCTCCCAAGACAAATATTGTCACAGCTGGTGCGAGCAGGGCAATAGGGATAAGACAATTCAGATATTTATTGACCAAATGATCCAAAAGCTCGTGGAAACATGAGACAGGCACAGGTTCAAACGGGACAAGTTTCTGATTCCCGGTTTCAGAGTTCTGGTTCATTGACTCCTGGCGTCCATGTTACTCCAGTGTTTAAGAAAGACATTTCAAAACACTGTTTTTTAGTTTGAAAACTTCAGGACTGCATGTAGAACTACCAAAGAGGTGTCTTTGTGTGCTATATAAAGAAATTTGACTTGACTTGACTCAAGCTGTCAGAGTTGAGTTCACAGAATAGTTTAATGAGCAGTTAAGGATGACCTACATCAGGGGTGCCCAATTCCAGTCCTGGAGGGCCACTGTCCTGCATGTTTTTGGTTTCTCCCTGCTCTAACACACTTGAGAGCTGTATACAGAAACTTTGTGTCAGGGAAGATTTACATTTGCTCTGCTTGTATTGGAAAATAAACTATTGCTTCTGCAGGTTCAGGGACCCACGGATGGGCAACAGGGAGAGTTCAGCCAAACCACTGTTTTTATTAATATTTCAGGAACACAGTCAAAGAAAATACACACTGAACAAACTTTTTGGTCTTCCAGGAGCCTCTGGTTTCTTTAGGCCTCATCGCCTGCTGAAAGAAAGACACATGATAAGTGGACTTTCTTTAGAAATCCTACTGTATTTTCTGGTGCGTGCATGGTAAACCAAATGTGGGTGAAGCTTTGACAAAATGGACTAAATAAGGGACGCAATAAAAGGCCATATGGACCACAAAGGGCCTTGAGGGTATTCTCTTAGCCCTGGTCACAAAGGTCAAGGTGACAGTTGTTCCTACTGGGACACTAAAATATCTAGTTAACACTTGAGGGTTTGTCACATCCATAAATAAGTTGTATGTTTCTACAGTATATAAGGTGGATGTTAACTGTTGTTCGTAGAGGAACTTGTACCACCCAATGCTGAATAAAGCTGCCCTGAACAGAAGATCCTGCGGGGTTCTCGTCCCTGAGTCCGTCTCTCTGAAAGTCAACTTTTACAACATACAGGAATATAAATGGTCAGTATTCACAAGAGAAATATCAGCATATGTTAACCAAGTGTGACATTTACGGTCATGGGGGCGTCCTTGTAAGCCAGTGGTCTAATGCCTTAAAATTCTGCATGATTCAGCTCAACTCACTTTTGGCACCAGGTAATTTTCTCTTTGTGTTTTCCACTGTGCATAGTACCCCGTCAGTATAGGCAAGATACTCAGCGGATTGTCACAGAGGTGCTGTGAAACGTGGGAGTCACTGGATCCAGTCATTGGCAACAAACAGAGAATGTCTGCACCTCTGTAATTGTACATCATAGTGTAGTGTTTGGCCAAGTGTAGGGCTTAGTTTTACAGGTATTATATAATAGCTGGCTATTTAAAAATGGATATCCCATGTCTCTCTGACCAATCAGAGGTGTTCTACCTTCCAGTATCAGCTCAGCTGCAACCTCGACTGAGGTGGTACCAAAAAAAGTACCAGGTACTATTCACAACTTTTTCCAAGGGAACCATAATGGAAAGAGTTGAGTAGAGCAGAGCCATACCATGCAGTGGAAACGTGGCATCAGATGCATATCACATAATTACAAAGGCTCTGGGGTCTTTTATCCACCCCATGTTTCCTGTTAGTCTCTACTGAGGGATTAATAATGTGCTTCTTCCTATTTTCTCCTGTCAGCTATCTAATGAAGATAAAATGCCAGAGAATTCCAGGAACTGAATGGTCTTTTAAAGCCAACTGGGCCAACCCGCTCTTCAATCTTTGTACCATTTCATTATCACTATTGCTAAGTATAAACATATACAGTATGTAGCTTCATTGTCACCATGAGTGCGCTTGTGTTTACTGTTATAATCAGTGTCGGGTGTGAGATAGCAGAACTTCCTGATGGTCCATCTTTTCCCTAAAGCCAGGTTAGGTCTACAGCATGTGTGTAGGTTTCCATTTCCTGCGCAGAAATCCTCGGAACAGTTTGTCACCCTTAGGTGAGATGCTACAACAACAATCCTCCACTTAGCTGCAGGAGAAACATTTTCAGTCAGCATAAAATGATCCAATTTCAACCACGTAAGCAGAATAAAAAGTTTTCAATGCCAAGAATTCAGGTACAGTTGAATAAGTGAGGTATTGGGGGATTTCAAAAACAATGCAATTAAGGTGAGGGATTCCCAACGTGCTCTTTCTGTGAGTCTCTCTCTCTCCCTCTATCTCTCTCTCTCTCTCTCTCTCTCTCACTCTCTCTCTTTGCAGGTCCCCCAAATGCAGCTGTCAGGAGGTATATCCTGCCTCCTATGGTGCGATGCATTATTCAGAGAGCTTTACCCTTTGATGTAGTTAAATTAAAGTGACAGATTCGGAGGCAGGCCATACATCTGTGGCATCTGCAAAGCTGCACCCAGAGGCAATTTATCCCAGGAACCACACTGGTGCAAAGTTATCTCAAACTCCTTGGGACTTGAGTTTGAAAAGTGAAGAATTTCACAAACAAAACCTTCTAATCAAAATACAAAGTTTTGGATTGGCTCGCAACTGTTGGCAGTTGAGAATGAGAATTATAACCTGTACACCAAGCACTATTCATCTCAACCCCAAACAAATGACTAATGCACATATTGAGGAACCTTAATTCTCCATAACAATTATGTTCTCTATGCTGTGGCTTCTCTACTTACACGTACACGCATGCTGCACGTGCACTGACAATTCTATAAGCTCAGATATCGCACATAAATCATGGATGCCTACTCACATAAGCAGTAAATAGACAAATAGGCAAACACATCTCAAGCACTCTGTCTCTTTCTTTCACACCAGATTAGTCTCAAACAGAAATACGGAGACTTCTCCGACGTATGTTCCTCTCTGTAATCTCCTGTGATGTTCTGGATAAAGCTGGAATATACAAGCTGTTTGTTGTGCTCGCATCAGTTCAGTCTCGCAATGAACACTAAGCCTTGTGAAAGCACATTGAATTGGTATGCACAAAGGGTCCCTTGCTACTGTGCGAGGATGTGTTTTTTAACAGGACAGCAGTGAAGAGACACTTGTCTGTGCGTATTTCAAAGGGTATATGGTGGCAGCTGTGTTATTTTCTGGTGTACCTGTCCTTGCTCTGTCCCGAGACTGAAGACACAAGGCTTACTAACATCTTATCTTGCGTGCTCATCTTGTGTGCTCATCTCAAATCGCTTATCAGACCTAACCCACTAAACACTTGAGAAGCTTAAGGAGGTGGAGCAAAAAAAGGAACACATTCACTAAAGCTATACGAACGTTTGTTCTTCTAAACGAAAAATATTTCATATCCTGCTAAAATTCACGTAATTTCCGAACACACATGCTTTGTGAGTCTGAGTTATGGAGGATGCTGCTGCTTCTTTGTTCTTGACAACTGCAACTCACAACTTAATTTCATCTCATGCACTAACTTCCGCAGAATCAGAAGAAAAGCTTTCCAAAAATCAAATCCTGTAGTCGCCGTGGGAAATGGGATGAACAGTAAAATATCGTACATCAACAAACTGAACCCATCAGAGCTCTATAGGCAGGATAAAGACTGTGGGTGTAGTCGTCCTGTGCCAGAGCCAGAAAAAACAGTCACAAAAATCCAGTGGGTACGATCAACGCAGCTGCAGTTGTTGTAAGTAGACTTACAGAAACAAAAGCTCTTAAATCGACTAATAACTGATTGACTTGACACATGTCAACTGCTTCTCAAGACCACTTCAGCTCCTTACTGAGTGGTTACAACATCCATGCTAAGGAGCACCTTGTTAGACTGAATCATTAGTTGAAAACGGAATTGTAGTCTGATTGTAAGGCTTTTCAAATATATTTGATTCGTTGTAAAAGGGATAAAACTTACATGATTATAGTGTCCTATATAGTGCTCTTTAACTGTTCATTGTGCACGGGAAAAGACCTACACTGCGGCCAAAAGCTTTTGTTGTCCAACCCCCTCAATTAAAAATGTCATGAGGTCAAGGAAAGATGTGAATGATTCATAAAGACTTAGGAAAAAATAACTCTGCTCCATAATTATGTGACGGCAGGTGTCTATTCACGCAAAGCACTCGGTGCATACCATTTCCTTGTGGTAAAGCACGAACCTCTAGTTTATTGTATGAAGAGTTTTATGCATTTTTCATATTAATTAACATTGGTTACTCATGTTCATCCTCCTGTCCTCTCATTTGTATCCACATGAATCCCAATTATGATTGTAATAAAGATAAGCCTCAAATGTTAGGCCTATAAATGAAGCACCATTAATGAGGAGAATAATTGCACCCGCTGCTCCTCTGTGCGTATTTACGCACGAAGAACAGCGATCACGACACAACTTAAATTACGATGATAAATGTCTGTTCTGTTTCCAATGTCAAGTTTATTTTTAGTTTTGCTGCTTAAATGTCCAATTGTGACATTAATGCACACATGGAAACATTTACAGTTCGTGAAGGCAGCCTCTTGAATCATTAAAATAAATGGTTAAAGAAAACACAATGTAGCCTTCAGGGACTAGTATATGGGGAGTGAAATGTGTCTTGTCAAGAAAAGAGGATATAAGACATTTTAAGACAGATAATGTTTTAAATTTAAATGAATTATTTGCTCAGATTTAGAGCCCCCCACCTTAATATTCTGATTATGAATGGCCGAATGATGTTCATAATCCAGCTGTGCCAAAACACTCTGGCACTGCTCTAATGAGCCATCCCCAAACCTCTCCCTCCTGCAGCTGATTACCAGCCATGCCCACCTCCACATGCTGGTACTTCAGCATCAGTACAATTCAGCATTTCAATCAATGCAATAAAACACATCTAATGCAACAGAGTGAGCGTGTAGCTGTGTAGCTAATATATAGCCTGGCTAGAAAATAACCAATTTAGACTACTTTTTCCATTTATATGATGCAACTACACAGCTTGCAACGCCAGTAAACATCTCGAACCCATCCCTGATAGCTCCCAAGTTATAACTACAGCTCTGCCAACATGCTGTAAATTCAGCATTAGAAAGGCAATCAAAAAGAAACATCGCCAATTAAATCGGCTGATGGAATAACTTTCAAATACCTTGTGATGACTCACTTGTGGTTTACGATCAAACAGATCATCATACGAGTGAAATATACAGAAAATGAAGACACTACTTTGCTCAACACACCAGTAGGAAGCATACACAGGTTCACAGTATGAAGTAATTTTCCCCCAAAATATCGTCTTTTTAAAGAGCTATGTGGTTCAGATTGATTTGTTTCTGCTCTCTGTTTCCCTAATCTCACTGGCAATTTGCAATTTGACTTGCTTACATTTACATTCCTCTGTCCTGGTGACCCGTGTTGTAGGAAACGAGCTAAGAGACAGCAGCAGAGGCAGTTAAGCTTGTTTCCAAAGGGTCCTTTACATATTTGATCAAAGTTATCTTCATTACCAAGACCAGGCCAGAAAATCAATACTTCATCAGGGAGCAGTGAGCGTGCAGACTTTCAACCACATCCATTTTTATAAAAGCGTATGCCTGGTGAACTCTCTCAGGACAGGGCCAAACATGTGAGTTACACAATGCTGCAGTGAATATTGATCAGTGAGTCTGGTGAGATGCTGGAAAGCTTAAGAAAAAACCCTTAAAAATATTACATCGATATCTGATATTTTTATCAAACTGGTTGACTGATTCTCCATGCCAGACACATTCTCACTAACTAGAAATCAGTTTGGTTAAGGTGAGGGGTGGCGCTTGGATAGAGCGTGTATGATGCGGACCACAGCCAGCTCGTCACATACTGCCTTTTGTCAGGACCCTTATGTGTCACTTGCAGAAGGGTCAATGCCTTTGGTAGCCCTGCGTGTCAAACGCATGATACTTCTGGTCATGGGACTGGGGAGCGCTGCCCGTCAAAAGCTTCACAGTCACTGTTTCAAGAACGTAAACGGTGTTGATGTTGTGAACTCACGTGAAACTACTTGGTTAGGTTTAGGCAACAAAACCACAGTTAGAGTAAGAAAAAGATTGTGGGTGGAGTTGAAATAAATGTGTTTATAACATGTATGGAACAGTGTTATTTGACCCATACACCACCTCAACCTGCCTCCAAACCTGGAATTGGCCGCTCTTAATCCGGGAGTACTTGCTCTATGTGTCTATTATCACCGCCGATGGGTTTACAGTTGAAAGCCCGGACAGGGCACTGAGGACTGTGACAAAATAGCAGCATTTGGCGCCCCGGGAATGAGCGTGGGCCATCAACTGGGTCTCTTACTGTTCTTTAAATTTGTCTGAAAATCCAGGCGTTGTCCCTCAAACCACGGAAGTTCCTGATTCCTATGATCTCTCCAGATGATTTCATTACATTTACATACACAGTTCTTCATCTGTTGAGTTTGTTTCCTTCCGGTTTCATGCCGCATGATATAAATGTCTTCAGCACGCCCACTTGTCTGCTGTAAATTCTCCGCAAAATGATCGGCCTGCTCTATTCACACATGAGCTCAATTGGACATCGCAGATTTTGTAATAGGGAGGTGGCATGTCAATGTCTTTTTAAATGTCCGGTACAACAGATTAAGACAGTTTCAGTTCTGACAAACAGCCTCTCTGGATAATGTCTGGATATGTTCAGTGTTGCAGTGCATGTGTGAAAGGGGCTTTTTTTTTACTGAAGTCTTTGTAGGATAGATGCACAGCCGAACCACTGCTGCTGGGAGATTTGTCACAGCTGTAAAGCCACAATTGTTGTGGGGCATTGAACTTTTGCCCTCATCCAGGGCAATTTACAGTAGAGTGACTGAGGTACTCGGGGGTGATGCTTTGACCGGACACATTGTTGGTAATAGCACAGACATGGGCAGGGCAGAGCTTTAGGACGTGTCTGGGTAAGTTAATACACAATATGCAGTTTGGTGATGTTTCATAATGTAAATATTGTTTCTAAAAATGTAGTTCTCTAGCTCATTTACCTTTACCTCAAATATCATCACATCACATGTATCCCAATTTCACTGGGTACATCCCCAAAACACTCCCTCTCTCCGTCCTCTGCCACCAGCTCTCACCCTCAGGCAACTCAAGACTATATACCATCCCTGCTTTTCCTCCAGAGACATGCTTCATTGACCTAGTTTCCAAAAATATTAAGATCCGGGGAACATCGGAGACATGAGCAGCATGTTCCGCCTTAGTTCCCAACACAACCCAAACACTGTAGGGAGCTTCAAACTCCCACACAACTCTTTTAAATCCCTCTGTGCTTGTATTGAACATAAAAAACAAGTGCCGATCAAACATGCATGCACACAGTTAAAACACACTGTCAGTCTTTACAGTTGATACGGGAAAGGTTTTCATTCTTTTGATGGATACTAATTGTAATGTGTTTGGGTAAAAAAGGATTGTTTTAAAGTCTGTAAATCACACTGAGCTAAACTGAGGGAAGGAAACGGAGATGATGAAAGGGAGAACACACACAAACACACACAACCACACTGATGTTGATACATTGCCGTATGAAGGCGAGCATCAGACGTCATGGCTGCCATCATGTTTCTATTCCGTTCTGCAGCACTCGGGATCAAAACCCCAAGAGAAAGTTTTTGTTTCTGAGCAGAGCTTTTAACTGTTCCCTCTGACTGCTCTAGCACTACTCCCCTGCTGTGACTTGGCATAGTGTTTCTCTTTAGTTTCTGGAGAAATTGAAACCAAATGACGCAATGAGGCAGATTTTTTTTTTTCACAGCACAAAGGTCGGTGGTTCGCCGTTGAAGTGTCTCAAGCAAGTACTGCTTCATGTCACAATGCGAGACAAATGAGTCAACTCGGCTGAGGTGGTGGATTTCAAAGTCTGGACCCAGGCATCATTTTATATTAACAGTATTTCAAATGACTCTGTGTAATGTGAAGGGGCTCTGTGACAAACTCAAGGAGAATCAAATCTGTAGCTTTAGTTTTTTTTTCCCATTTTGCACACATTGTTTTGGTTTTATGGCACATTTTACATATAATTCAGTCTCAGCGCTGCATAGGAACATAAAATCTGTAGGGAACGGGACAGTATTTGGGTAGGCGGAGAGATTTTATCTCCACAATGGCCTGGGAACGCCTCGGGATCCCCCAGTTGGAGCTGGTTAATGTAGCCCGGGAAAGGGAAGTTTACAGATTGATCATATTCATATGAATCAGTGCCTTGCAAAGTATAGCTCAGTCAAAGTTTATCACACAACACTTTTCTTTACAGTTTTTATTATACAACACATACACACAACGCACTCTAAACGATGTGCTACATAACAGCATAATTATGAATCTACTGTAAAAGAGGAGATACACCATCACCCAGCTGCAGTCTCAGGCCTGCAATGGTTTAGCGAAACTACAGCAATATTTGCTCATTCTTCTCAGCTCTTAATGAAAATGTTGCCAGCCGTGATATTTGCACAAACGCTGTCTGCTACAGCCCCACATCATTGTTAAAACTCAAACAAGAGCACACAGAGCAGGAAGGTGGAATACAAGCTAACAACAAGTGTTAGCACCTTTGTGAATGATGATACGGGTTTTGATCAAAGGGTCACTTTTTCCTCTGTGACCTCTGCACCTGCAACACACTTATAACGCATAAATGAGAAGGTTGAACCTGAAGTTCTGGTCTAACTAGGGTCTCTGTGAGGAAGGGGGTGGCCTAGAGAAGGCTGCTGTGAGTTTGCATTGAGGAATATTGACTTTGAAGCACTTCTGTGTTTCCAAGTGGTCTCATCAGCTGCTGAGATGTATGGCTCGTGGGCTGTTACTGAAGGATAAATGAGAGGGTTGCTGAAAGACAAAAAAGCTCTTTAGATCCACTCAAAGATCTGCAAATAAGGACAAAAAGTTCATGCACATCATGGCTAAAGAAGGGTTTCCATTGCAGGTTTGCCAAGACAAAGGTGTGAGCACGTTTCAATCTTTAAAACACATTAAGGAGTATGAAGAATGATTAGTCAATGCATTGACTCATGTCTGTCCACTTAATGGGAGGAAAATTGCAGCTGTGAACAGCAGGGATTTGAGGGTCTATAAGTGTGAAGAATGTGACAATGATGGCAATGGGAAAGAGGCAAGGCCATTCAATACAGATTATATAGAGTTGTCCCTAATCGCATATTGTAGCTTGTGTTAAATGCTGCGCTGACCTTATTGTTATTCTGCCAATAGTTTTCCCATCAATTCTCCAAACCTGAATGAAGAGATTTATTTGCCATTGTTTGAAAAGCCCAACAGAATACACAGGGAGCAGGTCATTAGCCCAAAAGTTTACTTTTCAGCACAACAGCACACGATTTTCTCAAAAGTTCATGAGACCAGGCTATAAAAGACACACTACTTTCTCATGAGTTTAGATTGGGATAAGAAGAAACAGGCTTCTGTGTGACTGACACTAATACATCCTGGGGAGGATTGGATGATTTATTCAGCAAATTTGAAACCTGAAGTTCTGCTCTAACTAGGGTCTCTGTGAGGAAGGGGATGGCCTAGAGAAGGAATATTGACTTTAAGCGCACACTCACACTGTCCGTCCGTATCGTGCCCCGTGCTTTAGGGTCCTTGTCCCCCCTCCCTCTCCCCAGGCCCGTTTGTACTCACACTACCTGGGCCTCGGCGATAATTCTTGCTCCCTATACGTCATCACGCCGTAACACGTCACACTCATTGATTGACGTCATGGCGATGCGTTGCTTTGTTTACAAATCTTTCCGTAGACCTCAGAGTTTTTGTGCATCTTGTCGACTGTTTTTGAATATTTTCATCGACCAAATCTGCAGTAAACACTCCACCTCCGCATCACACCAACGTGAACCTTTCGCCACTAAATGTTTTAAATGTCCGCGCATGGTCCCTCCTTCTTTTTTCTATGTCCCAACAGGCGCACATAAAATGACGTCAGAACCGCTGTAGGCCTCGTGCTCGTACACGTGCGCACGCTCGTGCTCGTACATGTGCAAACATGCTTTACAAAAGCCCACCTCTCCCAAACAGTCCATGGCCGGCAAGCGGGCGCAGCGAGGCGCGGTACGGTTGCACTCACACTGGTCAAACGAACTAGGCTTTACCCATGGAACCTGTTTGGGCACGGTACGGATGGACAGTGTGAGTGCGCCCTAAAGCATCTCTGTGTTTCCAAGTGGCCTCATCAGCTGCTGAGGTGTATGGCTCGTGGGCTGTTACTGAAGGAGAAGCCAGACAACTTTGGACATGCATCGGTGTAAAATAAACCAGGTCAGCTCTGTCTGCAAATGATGATGATGGTTCGATACAACTGAGCCAAAATTCTCCTTTAAAATGTGATAATGTTGAATGGCTGTCAGGGAGAAAAGGCTTTAGAAACAGGACAATGTGAGTCTTGATAACAGGATGGCAGGATATGATATGAAGATACACCACACCACTGGAGCCGTCCCTTGCCATTCTGTGAATTTGTCTGATGCCTTCCTGACTTTGTATAGTTGTGCTTGGTCTATACAAAACAGAATCAACAATAATCTTGAACATTACCATAATCAATTGTATTTTGATAAAGGGACAGCATGTCTTAAGAACTTTGTTTTTGTATTCACCAACAGATTTCAGTGAGCTAACAGTATAAGCATATTTCTGACTGATGCCTGAGGGATGCATTTCAGTACGCCTCACTAAAAATAAATAACCCTGCTTTTTTGTCTGGAAATTTCCCCTGGGGCATTGGGAAAATGTAAAACCTATGTCAACTATCTAATTAAACGCATGTTAAATGTACTCATTAAAAAGTAAATCCAATATTATTACAGGCTTGTTGTTCAACTGGTTCACGCATGCTGAAACGCCTACTCTGTGTGAAAAAAGACGCACTTACCATTCTATGGGGGTGAAAAAGCTGTCATGAATGCCAGAATCTGAAAGTTTCTTCTCCAAAATGTGTTTTGCCATTAAAAGCGAGTTAAGTGTTGCAGGCCGATCTGGCGACAACAGTTTTGAAACTATTGCCGTTTTGTTAGAGTACTAATTAGAATGCAAATCAGAGAATGTACTGCCAGCAAAATGTTCTGTCACCACATCCTGCAGACCAAGAATACACTTTTTTTTTAGTCATTACGGCTCCAATCAGTGGTAAAGCTGATAAGGAATAAAACGGGATTAGGATGCAAATGGCACTAAGTGTTTCTTTAGCACATCATTTGGGCTAAGTAACGAAATGGTGTTTAATGGGAAGTTAGAGTTAGACATCTGTTCCAAGATATGAGTATGTACGAATGTACTGCTATTCTGTTTATTGGTTAAAATCTAAACACCAGTTTTGAATATGCCTTATTGTACATCCTGTACAGCTACCTAATATGATTTCAAGTCATTCTTTGGTGCATGTTGTCTTAAATTATATTCCTTGTGGCAGGAAAGAGGACTCAGATGCGGAGGTCCGCGGAACAACACTGAATTTATTTGCTTGACGACAGGAATGTGGCACAGAACAAAAGCCACAAACAAAAAAATCTCTCCGCACAGGAGGAACCAAAACAAAAGTGGCCAGTAATAAAACAAAGTACAAAATAAAGTCTCTCCATCCAGGAGGAAAAACAAAAGGCAAAGTGAACAACATAATTAATTAAACAAGGACGCTCCAACCAGGAGGGAAAAACAATGGATAAACGAGAATTCAAAAACACTACACTTACTTTGACAAAACAAGAAATACTATCACCTGAACGTGGAAACAATAAACTCGACAGCACGAACAAGACTGTGGGAAAAAACGCTGGATAGATTCGACACACGGTACGAAATAATCTGGCACAGGACATGGCCTCCTTTTCAAACATACAAAGGGTTTTAATGACTCGTGCTTCAAGGGTAATTTATTTTTTTCATATGTTTGAAATAAAGCATTCATTCATTCATTCATTCATTCATTCATATACATTAGCACCTGTACATGGCTCAAGTCTCCTTCTCCCTTTTCTATCCTTCCTTGCCTCTGGTGTAAATAAAGCTAAACAAGCAAAGGCGGCGGCCGAAGGGAAGCACTGCTTTCAATCATCATGTCTCAAGAGTTTGCTGTTTACTGAGGACGGAAGGTCGACCGAGTATTGATGTTGGAAATTAAGAATTAAAGGAAAAAAAAGGTTGAAATAGCAAATAAAGACATTTTAGGGTTGAAATCGCAGAGAGAACTGAAGATCAACATAGGAGATGAGAAGAACATTAAAGTTAATGCTGATTAATCCTTAACCAGGAGAGTAAATGACACTACACCATCTCAGCTGCACTCTTTTCAAAATAATGTCCATGCTCCTGTGCGGCGTTATTGATGTAAAGGTTTGTGCTGCATTATCTTGTAGGGATTTGCAAACCAAGTAATATATAACATTAACAAATGACACATGTTTACTCGACTGCTACGTCATCTATCATACAGTAATACAATCTAATTGTTAATTTGGATTACACGAGTCTTCCTATTATTGCCTGCGACGGGCTCTAATCACTGTGAAGCATTTAATCTCATCTCATTTTGTCCTATTATAGGACGGCATGACGTCGAGCTTTGTACCATTTTGATGATGATTACAGAGCTGTGCATAAACTGGACGCTGTTATATGATTGTGAGGTTTGAAATTACTGTCAATGACAAACTATAACTGGTATGAGAAAGAAAACATTTAAAAATGAGTGTCACATTCAACACCTATGTGCAAATGTCCATCTCAAAGGTAAAATCACCTCACGTTGCCTCATTGTCAGGTGTTTTACGAAAATAATGTATGATTTTTCATATGGAATATAGTTTTAATGATGGCTTTGTGTCTACAATCACTAGAAATAAGCTATGAATACTTAATGTTTGTTCATCTCTAATAACATTTCATTTCATTGTATTTCTCATCTCATCTTCAGCCTCTTATCCGGGGTCGGGTCACTGGGGCAGCAGCTTTAGCAGGGGACCCCAAACGTCCCTTTCCCGGGCCACATTAACCAGCTCTAACTGGGGGATCCTGAGGCGTTCCCAGGCCAGTGTGGAGATCTAATCTCTCCACCTGGTCCTGGGTCTTCCCAGAGGCCTCCACCCAGCTGGACGTGCCTGGAACACCTCCCTAGGGAGGCGCCCAGGGTTCATCCTTACCAGATGATCCTGAACCACCTCAACTGGCTCCTTTCAACGCAAAGGAGCAGCGGCTCTACTCCGAGTTCCTCACAGATAGCTAAACTTCTCCCCCTCTCTCTAAGGGAGACTCCAGCCACCCTTCTGAGAAAACCCATTTCGGCCGCTTGTACCTGCGACCTTGTTCTTTAGGTCATGGTCAAATAGAACCAATCCTTCATAAATTCCCAACAACACCTCCCTAGGGAGGCGCCCAGGGGGCATCCTTACTAGATGCCCAAACCACCTCAACTGGCTGATTCATATACTGTGTTGATAAAAACTTCCTTAGAAATAATATACTCCTTTGCATAATATGTCCCCACCTGTATATCTGTTATTTGCCTCAAGAGAATAAGCAGAAAAGATGAAATGAAAACACTAGAGGAAGCTCAGCTCAGCAGGGCAAAGAGGGAGAAGAGACCCACGTTTCCCACCCATGATCTTTTTAACTGAAGTGGAACAAAGCAGTTCTTTATTTTTCTTTTTTCATTGTTACCAGTCGAGACGTCAGATACTACAGTGCTTGCTAAGCCACTGAAATATCTCCTCATCTGACCTCACACAAACTGAATTTCCCCAAAGTTTTCCTTTCAAAGGTTTGTCCTTTAACTCTAAGGTTCAGGATTTATTCCCCACAGCGGCCACTGTTCCTGTTTAAATGCATGCAAACCTTTGATACTTTGCAGTTCACTATGGAACAGATGAAGTTCACAGCAAAAAACGTGACATGACTCCAAATACAGGGAAAATAAATGACGATCCTGACCGTAACAGCAGTGACCTTTCAGTGGCCGGGAGTTTATTGACTTCAGAGTGACCTTGTGTGAGTCTGAGGTTGCACAGATGGTGAACAGAAACCAAGTCAAACGAATGATGTTTTCATGGAACCAAACAGTGGATTGGTTACTATCTCATCATGTTTAGATTTTATCAACTGCTCGCAGGTTGTTTTTTAATGTTTAATTAATGAATTCATGTTTATTACTTCCTGTTTTATTTTGTCACTCTCCTCCCCTCTCGTTCACTTCCTGCCTTTGTGTGTTTTCCCTCCAGTTTTGATTGTCTGCCCCGCCCTGATTAGCTTCACCTTTCCCTCGTTAGCCCTGCAGTCACCACACCGCCTGCTCACCTGTTCCCACTTTCCCACTAACCACTCTTTGCACCAGTCATCTTCTGATTCAAGATTTAAGAAGCTTTATTTTATCCCGAGGGAAATTATTGTGCAACAGTTTCATAGATGGGAAAAGGATCAGGGTAACAATAAGCTAACATAAAATAAATCAAACAATTAACTAGATGTGACAGAGGGCAACAGACATTGTGGTTGTTGTTCCTTTGTCGGTTCGTCATCATTTGTTTGGAGTTTTGCTGTTGACCTGTTGCTTGTCTATGATTCGCTCCCTGCCTTTGGGACAAAAGCTGAAATAAATCACTGAATACTTCCTGCTGCCTCTTCAATTGTCATCTGTGTTTGAGTCTTTTCCCACTCTACATTGTGGTAGTTGGAGTTTTATACAACTTAGCCTCCTATAAACTTCAGCCATCAAAATGACCCAGAGTGGACGTATAGTTTAATAAGCCTCAAAAAGAACCACACAGCTCAATTGACACCTCTGTGACACTGTATCAAGGAAACGACATTAAAAGCTTCACAAATGAGTCATTTGTGTCAGGACTTTTGCATTGGACTGCATCTGATTATACTGGATAATGAACCCTATTTCCTTCCATTCCCATACAATGAAGCCGCATCTTCAAATATGCTTAGAGGGAAACGTATTTCCCAGTGACCAGCACGCGCCGTGTACGCCGCCGTTTATAACGCGGGGTTATTGTTGTGAATTGAAACATCCCACCTGGTTAATGTTGACTTTTGGTTTCACACAGGACACAAACAGCACTCTCCCAGGGGGCTTCCTGTGTTGGTTTGGCCCCCGACCTCCTCCCTATGTGGACTTTGCAGACTTTCATTAGAAACGTATTTGTGATACGTCAAAGACAAATTTAATATAGGACTTGAAACGTAATTGAGAATGTAGTTTTGTTGTGTGGTGATCTCATTTTTCTGGAGACAGGGCCGACCTCTAGAAGATCAATGTGAATGTAATGAATGCACTACAATCCAGTTTGTATTTCGTTTTAGTGGAGTGGTTGATATTTCAATTTTTCTTTAGAAAGTAGATTTAAAAAAAAAACAACAAAATGTATGGTCAGATTGCAGTATGGTAAATATGGAACTTCTATAGCAATGTTAGGGAAAGCTAAATGCAACGGCTATAATCTGCAAAATGTTGCCAATATAAAATCCTATTTTTAATATATTTGTAAAAAAATGGAATAGTACTGTATGTTAAAAATATTTGAAAATGTAATAATTATGTATATTTTGATATCTCCAAAGATGATTATATTGCATAAACTCACCAGTGGCTTTAACTGTTTTAAAATTGACGCTTTTCAAAACATGACTGTGTGTGTGTGTGTGTGTGTGTGTGTGTGTGTGTGTAAACATGCCGATGTGTGTATCAGTAAAAAGATAATTGTCCTTTGGCAAATCACATAATAACTGCTGACTCACCCCACAGAGCACGGCAGCTTTAATGTTGTCTCTCTGCTTCAGTTCCCACTGAACCCACTGTTGTTTTGTCTATTTAACACCTGGCTTCAAATCAATGTTAAATCACCCAGTGCGACTGCTTTTAACTGTGCCCCTGACAGACCCAAATGAGCATGACCATTAAAGGAGCTATTGATCACTACAACCACTAATTCTGCAGTTGTTGCTTTTACAATAATAGCAAAAAAAATGAAGCAACAACCTTGAATAATTTAGTTAAGTGAAGTATTTTAGTAAAGAGACAAGCCTGCACATTCTCACATACTTCTTCCTGACATCGCTTTCACTTCAGTGATGGGATGTCATCCTCGACTCAAAGCTGAGCGAGAGATCAGGGTGTGTGAGGAGTGTTGGACTTGCCTGTGGCACTGAGAGTGCAGCGGGCCTCCGACACTCGGTTCAAGAAGCTGTGAAGCCTCGAACTGACAGCACACAGCAAGTGACTTTAGTTTGCTGCCTGTTGACATTACAGGAATGCCAATGTTTTCTACATGCAACTGACTGCATGTTGGAGTAAAGCAGGAAGTGGAAAATTACAAATACAAATACAATTCATCTGCACCACATATACTACATTTATTAACTATATTATATTAACATAATCAATTTTGGGGCAATATTATGGTCCTGTTTGCACTTTTTAAACCAATCATAAATCTGATTTGGCTTCCTGGTTTCCCCAGTCTACATGCAAATCAAACCCATGCAGAGCACTGGAAGCTATCTGGTGCACTTTAGCAGGTTAGTTACAACCATGACACGTTATAATGCCACAAAATACCTGTACATTAACAAGTATTCATGGCCTATGAGGGGAAAAGCCAGCTCCGGATCAGGCAACATTTTTCATTCATGTAACAACGGAAAGGAATGTGCTGTAATTCTTGTGTATTCCACATATTTATGTTGGTATTCAACGTTTTAAAAGCAGGGGATGTAGTATAAGACAGTGAATCTCTGTGTCTGGAGGCAGGTTGGGGTGGTGGACACAAACACAGGACTTTCACTCAGGCAAGCGGGGTTTGATCCTGTTGCCGTTCAAGCCCGGACGAACTAAGTCAGGCCACAACCTTTTTTTCTAACCGTAACCGAATCGTTTTGGGTCATGTCACGGTAGTTTTGGAGCCTAAACCGAAACAACAGCAAAAGCAACCATCGCAGTCACTTCTGGTCCATCTCCATCTCACCCAGACCCAGTCCATCGCTGTCCATCTGTTTGCCATTTCATAAGATATCGTACTGTTCGTGCAAAACTTTTTGTCTTATTAACCTCTTCATGAGAAAACGTTTGTGGCGAGAGCACACTTACAAAACAGATAGTCATCCAACACATGACATACGGATGTGCTTTATCCAATACTGCACATCTGTTGAGCCAGACTAGGTAAAACCACTTGGTTCAAGTTACAGTGTAATTCAAAAAAACAATAGTTGATGATGATTCTGTTACAAATCTGGATCGCATCCCTTCACTTAATGACAGTTTTGAACGTTAAATGTTTTACAGGTTCACCACCTCTCCTCACCTCCTTTTCTCACCATCATACGATCACACTGCCTCCTGAATGGACATGAACATCGCCATTAAAATCAAATGACTACTTAAAATAGCTGCATATGCATGTGATCCAGGGTTGCGTAAAAATTTAAATCAGGAAGGACACTCGAGACACTGTGTGGGAAGTAGCACGCAATTTATTTAACATGCATGGAGAACTGTCGTAGGAGGCAGCCTAAATATGGTTTGGCTCTGCTGCCTACATTTGCTAGCAAGGGAGGGTGGTGCAAAGAAACCAGAAGGCCTCTGGGGCTAGTAAACGGGGCCAGGTAAAGCATTAAATATGCAAGGTAGATATGATAGAGATGTGATATGAGGAGGGAAGGGAATAACACATACAGTAGGCATGGATACGATTGGTGAGTAGGTGGGCTCTAAAAGATAGGTGAGGGGGTGTCTTTCTGCTTGAATTTGTTCCGTAAAAAATACTTTTCACCTGACGAATGTGATAAAGATCCCCAGCTGTACCTTACTGGCCCAGTGAATGACATAGCTCTTCTAAATATCCTAGGAATTATGCTGATAGTGGAACTTTCAGGATTTATATTCAATGCAGCCGCTTCTCATTCCTGGAGCATCACGCCATTTTGTCATGGCCCTCTGTGTTTGATACAGACACACAAAGCACCCCTTGAGTATGAAATGCTTTCAATTGTAAACCCATCCACAGCAATATTAGACGCTCAAAGCAGGTGCTGCAGAAGTAAAAGGGACAAAAGTCTGCTTAGAGAGGAGGTCAGGGGGCTGGATGGGTTAAACACAGGACTTCCACCACGAGACTGCGGCTTCACGTCTCGTTCGTCTCCTGTGTGTCCCATGCGTCACTGCAGTCGGTTCTCATGCTTTTTGTCAGCCAAGGGCCACTTAAGGAGGTCGGATGGGTTGGTGGAAGGGTACTATGACACAGGACTTTCACTCGGGTGAGCAGGGTTTGTTTCCCACTGACGTTCATGTCGGTGATGTACTTAACCATGTTTTGTTTTCATGCCTAACCATTTACCTTCACTTTTTGTTGGCTAAACCTGGTAAAGTCATTAAAAGCAACAGTTGCAATCCACTTCTGGTGTTGAGCATCACGCAGTCTACTTCATTAAAGAAGGTCATGAAGTCATTACTAGTAGTAGTGTGCCTTTTATGAAGTGAAGTCGAAAGTAAAGGTGTCGGGTTGGTGAGTCTGACTCTAATACACGAGACCATGAGGAGACTGTAGCCATCATCCTTCCCTAACTGTTACCATATTGTACTTGCTATGCACTATGTTGGCATTGGATGTGAATGCCAACGCTCTTGTCTGGCGATAAGGGTTGCACAGCTGCATGGCAAGTGCCCCGACAGTTGACATGGCCACCTGGAGTCAGTCCAAGTTGTTCTTCTCAGCCCTAGCACGGGAACTCGTTTCTTTCTGTGTTTCTTTTGCTTTGAGATTGGCCCGACAGAAGGAAGTAAGAACCATTAAAATAGCCTCTGTTGCCATTTGAAATGACCAAAGCAACTTAGCTAAACCTAGATAATTATCCATTATTTCCTAATTTTTAGATATGTCACACCAAATATAACCATCTCATCTAATCTCAACCGCTTATCCGGGGTCGGGTCGCGGGGGCAGCAGCTTTAGCAGGGGACCCCAAACTTCCCTTTCCCGGGCCACATTAACCAGCTCTAACTGGGGGATCCCGAGGTGTTCCCAGGCCAGTGTGGAGATATAATCTCTCCACCTGGTCCTGGGTCTTCCCCGAGGCCTCCTCCCAGCTGGACGTGCCTGAAACACCTCCCTAGGGACTCCAGCCACCCTCCTGAAAAAAACAAAAAAACAACCTTGTTCTTTAGGTCATGGTCAAATAGAACCAGTCCTCCATAATTTCCCAATAGCTTGCAGCACAGCCGAGGCACGACTTCCAAACTGCTTCAACAAAGCAGGATAATGACGCTTTTTATTGTCAAGATTTATTGTACTGGTGTAATATATTGAAATGAACCAGCTTTGCTCGACACAAAATGAGGGGATACTGGACAAAGGAAGGTCCATCAATATACACATAGCTACTGGCTTTTCATCTCATACGCAATGCAAACCAGGCCTGCAAGGAAAATAACTGCATTAGAGAGAAAAACAGAAAAAATAGGAAGATTACTGGTTTCCTCCCTCCACCCGGCCTCTCTCATTTCCCATGATATCAGCTTTTTTAATGGATTTTCTCATCTTTGTGTGTGAGGTTATATGATATGTATTCATCTGACTGTGACTGGCACCACATGGGGCAGAGGACTGATGGAGAGATTGCTCATGTGCAAACATAACATGATTTTGCCTGCAACAATCACAATCCTCCAATCCTTCCTGTTCCTTGTTTCATTCATGGCAGACCGAAGATAGCATCTCCAGTGTAGCTGCAATACTGTGCAGTATATCATGCTGTTGTGGTTTCTTTGCTCCAATAAGTACTAGTATGCTTAATGTATGTTTGACTTTAGAATTTCAAATATTAATACGAGGGGCTTTATTCCAGAAAAGCTTTTTGCCTTCATAAAAAATATAGGACAAGTCATTAACTTACATTAATACCATCAAAAGACAGTGCACGTTTTAATATTTTACTGCATAGTCAGACGTCTGGAAACAAGGTATGAAGTAAATGCTCAACACACAGAATGTACATTGAATTAAACATATACAAAAGTGTTATCCTATTCCCAAAGTTCACACTTGAAGGTGCCATCGTAGCCACCCACTGCATCTCCAATTCCCCGTCCAAGAACTCGGTGTCTTTGCTCCTTTGATGAGGTCATTTGTGCAACTGAGGGTAGAAACTCACACATTTGGACCGTCTCGCTCCTGGAAGGCATTCATCACGTTGGACTGTGTGAAACTTCACAGCTCTGCGTGCCTGGCCAATCGCTGTATAAATTAGATGTAATAGTTGAATTGTCTGTGTCAGAAAGTTAGGAAAAATATCGGACCCAGCGCTAAAACTTTTACTAGGAAAGGTGTAACTTCTCCACATTCTCCAGGGTCCTAGTTACAGTGATGATGGCAGGGCAGGCAGTGTGTGCGGGGAGACATTTTGTGACTGAAAATGCAGTCTGACCGAATTTGAGTCCCACTATTATAACTTTTGAAAGGATAGAAGAAAATTTCCATGTTCAATTCAATTTCAATTCAATTCAATTTTATTGATAGTGCCAAATCATAACAAAAGTTATCTCAGGACACTTTACAGAGTAGGTATAGACCACACTCTATGACTTATTTATGATAAACATAGACCCAACAATTCCCCCGTAGAGTACGGTGGCAATGAAAACCTTCACTATAACAGACAGGAACGTCAGACAGACCCAGCTCTGTGGAGGACGCACATCTGTCTGCACCGGTTGGGGGGGAAGAGAAGGAGAGAGAAAAGACGGACAGATGGACAGAGAGAGACAAAGACAGACACAAAGACAGAGATAGACACACTTCCAGAGATGCAAGCAGCCAAAGTGTAACAGTAACTATAATAACATCTATAGTAATGTGAATATGACTTCTATGTTATGTCAGTTAATACAACAGAATAGTAGAAACAAGCACAGCTAAGGTGATAGAATATGACAATGATAATAATTATGGTGGCAAAAATGATCAATGATGAGTAGTGGCAA
Organism: Echiichthys vipera; assembly: GCF_963691815.1. Taxonomy (NCBI): domain Eukaryota; kingdom Metazoa; phylum Chordata; class Actinopteri; order Perciformes; family Trachinidae; genus Echiichthys; species Echiichthys vipera. The sequence continues at coordinate 4,175,398 of NC_139831.1, forward strand.
CAGCAGCTATGACACAGCGAGACATACCACTGATGGTGTTCACCAAGGTTATTAGTTACTATCGGATGTATACACAAAATAAAATATGGTAGAACATTATTTGTGCATTACAGAGAGGGGACATATTTTGTGGCAGACCAAAAATGCAGCCTGCCAGAATTTGTAACACCCTATAACTTTTGCTAGGAAAGTACTAACCTCTTCTACAGAGAGGTGAATTAAACTCTGACTCTGATCCCAACACTGGGTTTTTGTCAGGAGGTGGGTTACATTTTGTGGCAGACCTGAAACTGCAGTCTGACAGAATGTGTATCCCTTTTACCTTTTCCAGGAAAGAGGAACCTTCCCCATATTCACCAAGGTGACTTGTTATGATCTGATGCTCCATATAGACGGATAGATAGAGTTACGTATTTGTGTCCAATTGTTGTGTATAGGTTTTCGTAAGATATTATACCAACCAAATTATGAGAATACGTAATCTTTGACATAATCAAATAACTATTGTGTTACATAAAAGTTCAAGATCGTCCACTTCACCACAAGAAATGACAGTAATCATTCATTCATTCATCTTCAACCTCTTGTCCCTGTCGGGGTCGCGGGGTGGCTGGAGCCGATCCCAGCTGACATCGGGCGTGAGACGGGGTCCACCCTGGACAGGACGCCAGTCTATCACAGGACACATAGAGACGAACAGAGACAGACAACCATTCACACCTACGGGTGATTTAGAGTCATCAATGAACCCAACACCTGCACGTCTTTGGACTGTGGGAGGGAAACCAAGTCGGTAACCTCGGCGTAGTACAATATCTTTGTCTCACCAAAGTAAAGTTATTTTAAGGCAAATAATTAAACACTTTGGTGACCTCAGTGGCAGGTACAACCGTGGTGTCACAGATCTTGAAAGGCAAGTTCAAAAGACTTCATGAAAGTTGAAAATGAAAGATGAGACGACTTCAAAGGAAAGTGCGTCACTTTCTGTGTCTTCATATTAAAGTTCTTCTCTTAGAGGGAATGCTACAAGCCTGATGAGAGTACCAGCACTAATGTCAGTGAGAAGTAATACATTCATCCTCATTATCTGTTCTCATTATAATTTATCTGTGCTGAAATAAGTGATTTAGAAGCACGAAGGATTTATATTTATGATTATATGGAGAAAATGTGTTATCTCTCAAGTGTTGAGTATGTATAGCTCATAGCACGCATGTAATCTTCATTTATCTATGCATATCTTTTTTCTTCTCTGTGCTGAGAAAGGAACGCCTCATCAAACGAGCAGTTTCTGTCACTGCTTGGCTGATAAACAACATTTAATGTGAGGCTAAACATCTCATCAAATCAGTACATTTGTACGAACCAAGAGCCCAACACTATTAACTCTTCTTGTTCCATCATTTGGCTGCTGGCTGGTATTCATTTCCCCATCTCTGACCATGTTACTGCAGCCGGCCTGTATGGATCTAATCTCTTTGCGATCTGCATTTGGAGACTTTAATGTCTGTTTCTTGGGGGGAGAAAAAAAGCTTGGGGCAAAGGGAGATAAGGGAAATACAGTACATTCTGATGAAGGCATAATTGAGTCCATTCAAGGCTTTTAGGAGGCTCAGATATAACCACGAAGCCTGCTGAAGACTGTGTAATATTACATTAGCCCGAGAGTGCCAGGAGAGCAGCCAGTGCTGCTCGTGCCTCAGATAGGCAGGGGGAATTAGAATTTACATAATAATAATGCTTAGCTTTTGATGACCTGCAATAAGGTGTGGGCTCGAGCACATCAGCACAACTCAGAGTTGTGCAAATTGTGGTTATTTAGAAGAAAAGGACAGAGAACATTTTAACCCAGCAGAGCTCGATACGTTATCAAACACTAACATAACAAGAAATATGTATAATGATATAAATATGGTACAAATATTAATATTCTTCTTTAAAATGATCCACTATGGCAGAGCCTGTGAATGATCTCATTTGTCCAGGTCATCGTTATCCTCAAAGCAATTTCAGTCAGAAGCAACCAGACTTTGTTATTTGTCTAGGAGGACGTTTCACCTCTCATCCAAGAGGCTTCATCAGTTCATGTACGCATCTGACCAGGCTGGGACTGGACCAGGACCAGGACCAGGACCAGGACCAGGCTGGGACTGGTCCAACGAAGGGCGCACTCACACTTTCCTTCCGCACCGCGCCCGGGGCTTTAGGGTCCTTGTCCCCCCCTCCAGGCCCGTTTGTACTCACACTACCTGGGCCTCGGAGAATGCTTCTTGCCTGTCCATACGTCATCACGCCGTAACACGTCACACGCATTGATTACGTCATCGCGATGCGTCGCTTTGTTTACAAATCTTTCCATAGACCTCTGAGTTTTTGTTCGTCTTGTCGTTAGAGTGACAGGCGTTGGTGGTAGAGAGTAGAGTGTATGTAGAGATTCAATTATTGTATTGTGTTTGGTTGAGCTATTGTTTTCCTGTCATGAACCTGAATCATTTTTGTACTAATTGGCACCTGCGTAATAGTCTGGAACCTTTCCGTTTATTTTTTATTTATCAACCGTGCAGAGCTGAATGCCTCTGGATGCAATTGGATAGGCCTACGACCAATCACAGCCACAAAGATGAGGCGGAGCTCGGTCTGCTGGGGGACTATTGGGGACTATTTTCCCTTGCGGATACATACACATTCGCTGCTCTAGTGAGTATTTTCAGCATTGGGACTGATGAAGAAAACTTGTACTTGTTGATGATGAATGATCCTTCCAGATGATGCATAAAGAAATCATTTTGAGGGCCACAGTTGATCTTACTTGAATATACAGTTTAACAAATCTAATCAGAGACGCTTTGGCATGTCAGTACATTATTGCAAGTGTCTAAAAAGTGTATCACATATTACAGCACGACCCTTTCAAGAACCAATGCCCTGTTGTCAGTCATGGCGCCGGCGAAATAAAACCACTCCTTGTACACACATTAGAGAGGAGACAGACATCTCTCCACTCACGCATGCAAACCCACATATTTAAGATATCATCGCATATTCTACATTTCTCCAACATTGGCTGTCATATGAAGATTACTAACATCTGAGTATATGTTTTTCTCCAACAGGGAAAGTGTATTTTAACATGACGCACCAGATACTATTCCAGCATCTACACCAGGGGTGTCAAACTGATCCAGTAAAGGGCTGTGTGGCTGCAGGTTTTCAATCCAACCAAGCAAGAACACACCTGACTCGACTTACTCAATCACCTGAACCGTCTTCACACAGCTGATTTGTTGGACCAGGTGTGTTTTTGATTGGATGGAATGAAAACCTGCAGCCACACGGCCCTTTACTGGATCAGTTTGACACCTAGCATCTACACTAACCTCTTTAGGAGTCGCCTTTGTTATTTTGAGTGAGCAGTCAGCAGCAGTGTATACACGTAAATAAATAATTGAGTCATTAATTGATGTTTCACCATACTGTAATATGTTTTACGGACACAATTTCTGCCATGTAATGCAATTTCACTATATAACTTGTACAATATAATTCAGTATATAACTTGCATAATAAGATTTAAGCCGCATTTTGAAAGTGTCCAAATTTAAAGTGCAAATATCTCTTTGGTTGCGTAAGTTACCTAATTAATTACTTGTATTAAATTATACATAAATTGCACATTCAGTCATGAAAGCGCCAGTATTTGTAGTATTCTCTTTTTTTAGATAAGTTCATCAGTTGTTAGTTTAAATGTTTCATCTCATCTGCTCTCTCTCTCTCTCTCTCTCTCTCTCTCTCTCTCTCTCTTCATTTCAGCACTAATGGCATACATTAGCCATTGACAAAGCAAGGTATTCAGTTCTTTCACATTGTAAAGAATATTAAAATGCTAATCAGAATGTCCATTCAACACTCAGTTGAGTGCTATGGGTAGTAAAAAAAAAAAAAAAAAGACAACATGACAAATACATCAAAGTTGCAAGCAAACCCCCACGGTGTAAATAATTAAAAAGAAATGCCTGGACGAGCTCCCAACGCCTGCGTGATACAGTGTGTTCTTCCTCTACAGATACAGAAGTAGTCCTGGTGTACTAATGAGTCAAATTGAAAATAGGTTATTAAATTCTCACTTTGGTCTTTTGAAAATGGATGGGCTTTTTTTCCCACTATGACAACGAATCAGCTTCATTTGCCTGAACGCCACATTCCTCTCACTTATTTGAGTGTATGCTCTGGTAACGACAGCGACCTTTGCAATGAGCCAAGAGTTACGGCGGGCGAGCTGTGCCCTCATTAGCTGCTTGCACTCGCTGTCTGCCCGTGTTCTTGCTGCATAAAAAATAAAAACAAGCAGAGGAAGAGGCGGCGGTGTCCCCGCGCGCTTTCTCTGTCCCCAACCTCGCCCTTGTCCCTTCCTCTGAAGCATGAGCAAGAATGTCAGCAACACAAGGTGCTAGACAGGCCTTCGCCATCCCCGTGGAGTCAGGGTACTATTTTCTGCTCATTAGGAGGTATAGCAAGATTTCACCCTTCTTCCCAAATCAAATAAAGGCTGTGTGATGATAGCCTCGGTGACCTTAAGGCTCCTAATGAATCTGACAAGTCAGAATTCCTCCCTTCTCTCTCTCTCCCTCTCTCTCTCTCTCTCTCTCTCTCTCTCTCTCTCTCTCTCTCTCTCTCTCTCTCTCTCTCTCTGTGTGTCTGTCTTTGTGTGTATGTATGAGTCTGCCAGTCAGGGGTGCCACCAGGGTTTTTCAGGCCTCGTGAAAAGATGTAAAATTGGGCCTCCCACCATAGTCCGTGTTAGCGCCAGTAAATACGGCTTTTACCACCACTACAGAACAAAATTCACTCCTTGAAAGCTTTGAAGCTAGCAACTCTCTTGTAAAAAACGTTTGTGCATTTAAAAACTGTACAAAAGAAAAATAAACGGCAGTTGAGCCCACAGAATACTGACCCAAATTACCTGCAGCTTTGTATTGAGACACAATGGACTTAACAGTAATACTGATCCAGTCTCTTAAGGCTTCAACTGCCCAGCATCCGAAACACACCATACGCTGTTTTATTTTCATATAACGATTATAACAGTGTTTGAATTTTTATCATTTCAAAATTTAGCTTATCATTTTTCATCATATTAAAAGAAAAAGCTCCCACAGAACATACAACCGTAATCAGTGGCTACTAATAGCAAAGACTGTCGAAACACTAACTGTTACTGAACACAACACTGGCTCAGTGCTCACCTTCATCCTTATGTGAAATTTGGGCTGGCACAATCCAAGGGGGAAGGGGAGAAAGTGCTGCTTGTTTATCAGAAGAGAGCGCCAGGGGAGGATCCCCAGGACCCCATGACAGAGGTGTGTGGGCTAAATGTCCTCAGATCCTAGCCCCTGCAAATACCTGACCTACATGGGGCTGCTGCAACTAGATTAGCCAGCAGAGATGAAAGATGACAGCAACGTTAAAAGTGTAAAACAGGCAATTCATCGAAAAAATGTAAATCTTATTGATGTTTGTTTATTAACTGTCATTTGCCCTCTTGTAATTTTGCAAAAGTGACGCCTGGGCAAAGCAATTTGAGTGTCTTTGCTAGTTTCTCATTAAAGAGTAACTCCCACAGACTTTTTCGGCATGAATAATAAAAGGCCATCGAGACAAGGTTTTTGGGTGATCACCCATTTACAGAGAAGAAAGTCACTAACAGCCAGACATGGCTAACACTGAGTAGCTCAGGGAAGTCATCCAAAACGGCTTTTTTCATTCATTCATCTTCAACCGCTTGTCCCTGTCGGGGTCACGGGGGGTGGGACGACTCGAGCCGATCCCAACTGACATCAGGCGAGAGGCGGGCTACACCCTGGACAGGAAACCAGTCTATCGCAGGGCACATAGAGACAAACAGAGACAGACAATCATTCACACCTACGGGCAATTCAGTCCACAAGAACACCTGCACGTCTTTGGACTGTGGGAGGAAACCGGAGAACCCGGAGAAAACCCACGCAGACACGGGGAGAACATGCAAACTCCACACAGAAGGGCCCCAGCAGGGATTCAAACCAGGAACCCTCTTGTTGTTTGTTGTTTTTAACCACTAATATTGCTCAAAATAGTACCAAACCTCTGCAGTAGCATGATAAGAGTCAACTACGTCCATATTGAGAGGCAGCCCAAACAAGTCAATTACCAAGTTCAATTGAAAATATAGAACTGAACTCCAGGGCATTTGGTAATTGACTTGTCTGGGCTGCCTCTCAATATCGCTAACTACGTTGTTGGTGCTTCATTTTATGTGTAGGGACTGTTATCATGCTACTGCAGAGGTTTGGTGCAATGTTAGTAACATTAGTGGTTAAAAAAACGTTTTGGATGGTTCTGCGCTCCGCCCCGAGCTACTCAGTGTTTTTCATCACACCCCTGCTTAATCTCCTAGTTTGACATAATTTGGTTAAAATGAGATGAGTGCCCATCTACTCTCTGCACATTGTGTTTCTGGTACGCTCTTCCATTTTGTCCAACAGATGTTCCTGCCTGGATGTTTTGCATGGTGATGTGAGTCTGACAAATGCAATGAGTAAGGAAGCGGAGCCATGAGTGTAAAGAACGATCAGCATCTGCGAGCTGATGCTTTGAGTGCTGCACTCTTCATCAGATGTCTGCACTCCAAATACTAAGACGGCAGGTGCCAATGTATTCACACACCATTGGAACATAATGCACTGTCCACTTCTCTCATTTTCTTCATGCTTGGGATCCTGGCCAAGGACTAAAACATGTATTTTAGTCTTGGAAAAATCAGTGTTATTGCCTTTTACGTTTAATTGCTGATCTATGAGAATATGACTCTTAAACAACCACTTGACATTTTAGAAAGTCGGTGATGACCTTTAAGAATGTTTTCTAATAATTGCATGTGTTGAGAAATCCAACAACTTCAGACTTTTTCCTGCACACCTGTGGCCCACACAAGTTCTCTGAAAGGCCACACAAGCTGATATTAAATATTAATCATTTCTATTAATGCAAAATGAGGGCGTAGCGTGCAAACAAAGGGAACCCTCTGCTGTATTCCAGATTGATTATTTAATTAAACTGGGGACAAAGGCGCCTCAATGCATTTTGTGGTAACTGTTAATTTGTTATCCATGATGAAAGCTTTTCACAAGCTGTCCTTTTTATAATCACATGGAGTTCAGAGTCTGGAAGTCTGGAACATTTAGTCTGGTATGGGTTGCTGTGGTTCTGTTCCTCCAAAAGCACATTTTAAATTCCTTAAAAGTTAGTTTGCTAGTTTGGCCTTTCTTAAAATGCGTGCCAGGACTATTTTTGTCGTCTTCTGAGAATCAACCAAAATACGTCAGCCTCGATCAAACATTGTGCTTTCACCATCAGTGGCCCCGTAGCCTGCTGAGAGTGACTGCAGTGCAGCGACAGCCTCTTTTGGTTTCACACTGGCAAGCATGAGGAGCCGAGGAAGGTTTCCGACAATCAAGAAGTTAAAAAAACTCCTCAGAGCTCTGTTCCTAGGTCTGATTGCCTTTTATCACTTTGATTGAACTGCTAAAATGGACAGCCTGCTTTTTGGAAAGCCACCAGGAGAGAACTTATTTCTGCTAGCTCTCTTAAAGTGGTGAGACGGAATAAATGGCACAGAAGCATGTGGGATATAATGGAATCTATATGTACTTTCATCATTGCACAGAATTACATTTGAAACAGATGGTGAAATACGAGCAAGCTAATCGCTAATTCGCTAGCCAGCTGTGCTACTTCTAGTCAGTCATAATAGCTCAAGAAACTTCTCTTTTTTATTCTAGTTCATTCTGGACTCTCTGTCTATCTATACCCTCAAAGGTCATCACTGTCAAGACAGCTTGCTTTTGGTCAATGGTGCAAATCTGTGGGTCAAAGCTCAGCGAAGCAGAACTTGGAGCAAAACATTTGTGTGTATTTACTTTGCTATGAGAACTAATCCACTAATTATTTAATTCATACCGTGGCTCCATCAAATACTGTTTTTTATGTGTGGGGAGAGAGATTCAAGGTATTCTTTTTTTTTCCTGCCTGGCGAATGAACACCACCATGGAGAAAGTAGATATTATAAGATATAATCTCTCCACCTGGTCCTGGGTCTTCCCTGAGGCCTCCTCCCAGCTGGACGTGCCTGGAGCACCTCCCTATGGAGGCGCCCAGGGGGCATCCTTACTAGATGATCCTGAACCACCTCAACTGACTCCTTTCAACGCAAAGGAGCAGCGGCTCTACTCCGAGTTCCTCACGGATGCTGAACTTCTCCCCCTCTCTCTAAGGGAGACTCCAGCCCCCCTCCTGAGAAAACCCATTTCGGTCATGACCCAGCTTTCATGAGCACAGGTGAGGGTAGGAACCAAGATGGACCGGTAGATCGAGAGCTTTGCCTTCCTCAGCTCTCTTTTCATCACAACTATGCGGTAGAGCGACTGCAACACCGCCCCCGCTGCTCCGATTCTCTGGGCAAACTCACGCTCCATCTTCCCCTCACTCGTGAATCCTGAGGATCTTGAACTCCTTCACTTGGGGTAAGGACTCATTCCCTCCTTTCTAACATTAGTAGTCTAATGAGAACCTTCCACAGAACTTTTGTCAAAACTTTTCTAGACTTTCATGTCATTTCTCCAAACGACTGTGCAGCTGTTTATTTTGTTCGTTGTGTTCTCTTGTGTCTGTCTGAGTTTGACTGAGTCCCTGTTGTGTTTCCCGTCAGAACATAAGACGTCTGATCCACCATGATACAGCGACAGTGTTTTATTGAACTTAGAGTGAACCCAGAAGTCTTCAACAGCCTCTGAGAAATAAGGAGAAACTGTCTGAGCACTGTGACATTAATATGGTATTTTAACAGAATGGGATGATTTTGTTTAAGGAGGGAAAGATTAACATTGTCCATTTATTTTTTTTACAATGAGCACAAGGCTCACAGATTTTGGAGAATAGAGAAGAGGGTCAAGAGTTCAACTGAAGGGAGCAAAATAATATGATGTATATATCAGTGTGATGTTGAGAATGAATGAATAAGTGAATTGGTATAAATCTGTTGACCACCCCAGCTCCTGAGGTTACTGAGAATGAGGTTTTGTTTAAAGTCCTATCTACGAGGACATAAGGGATATACTTTGTATCTAAATGATTTTTGAATGGTTGCTTTTGGTTGGATGACTGTGAAAGTTGTGCTTCAGGAACGGACATTTTTTGTGACAGATTTCATAGGTCAAGCCTGGGAAAAAGGCAGAATATTTTGTTTAAGACCGAGCAGTTCAATACCTTTGTAATGAAATGAAATGTAACCAAATATTTGAACAACGCAATGGAAATTTCCATGTGTCGTAAACCCATGGAGGTTGGATACGTTATGTGCATGACAGAAAAATAAACAAATCAATCAATCAATCAATCCATCAATCAATCAATCAATCAATCAACCACTGCCAAGCCAAACTACAACCTTTTTCTTTAATCTTAACCAAGTCAATTTGGTGCCTAAACTTAACCATCACGTTAAGGGCATTTCATAGCATTATATAGATATTTATATTTGTGTGCATGATGTGCAGGTTTTTGTAAGATATCATAAGGAACCCGAAAAGGTTCCTAATGATATAAGAATAACAAGCTTCAGTTGCTCCTGTCTCAGCAGCCACATGCTGCGGAAGCTCCCTGCAGAAATGATTATTCTCATGCAGCCTGCAATAACTGATGACTCGTCATCGCGCCGACAAAAGGATCTATTCAAGGACCCACAAGAGCATTAGATTTTCACCAAACCCTCTCTTTCACTTCGAGACAAGAAGCCAATTACAAACCCCTCATACACTTCTCATAAACATCACTCCCGCGCCACACCCTACGCTCAACACTCAGGGGTGGAAAAAAAAATGGGTTGTTTATCAAACGCCTCTGAAATCTCTGGCTGTTACTGAGTGGAGGAAGAGAGTGAGTGTGTTTCAGAGCTGGCCTCAAGAAAGTTTGTGAAATAACACAGGAGGTTAATTCTTTGTAGCAGAAGTTAGAGAAATGCCAATAACGCTGATAGGGAAGGTGGAGAGGGAGAACAGAAAATCGTAAAAACAAACTCTTACCAATGGTGGAGGGATGTGATCACAGTGGTGTGCACAGGGGTTGGGTGGGGATGGACTGCTGTGACATTTGGACGCCTCTGTGTGTCCAAGAGAGGAGAGGTCGATTTTAGCTCCGTAAACCCCACAGACTGCCAGTGTGGTTCAGTCATTACAAACTCATGCTGTGTAGCCAAAAAGTTCATCCCAACATTTCCAGTTATGATTGTTTATGTACAACATGGGTGTCAAAGTGATCCAGTAAAGAGCCGTGTGGCTGCAGGTTTTCATTCCAACCAAGCAAGAACACACCTGGTCCAATCAACTGTGTGAAGACAGTTCAGGTGGTTGAGTAAGTCGAGTCAGGTGTGTTGTTGCTTGGTTGGAATGAAAACCTGCAGCCACACGGCCCTTTACTGGATCACTTTGACACCCATGATGTACAACATGGAATACTGGGTTTGAAAATTGGCATTGCATTGTTCGCTTGTTGTTCATTGTTCATTATGTTGCAATTTGTTTTGGACTGAAGATGTTTTTAAGAGCTTAATAAACTTCGGCTCCCCATCACCCAAAACAACATTAGCTAGTTTGACTTCAAAGTTTGACCATTAACGATGATGAATATCTAAATGAAAATGCAATCATCAGGGTTATAAGTTACTTATTAGTGGCAAATTATACTTCATCTAATACTGTTCGATAACAGCAGTCTAACAATGCTATTAAACATAGAGATTTTGACTCTGCTTGTCAGCCATCAGCTGTATATACACTCTGATCACTATTGATGTTGTATCCTCTGATTTCCGTCGACACTTCCCCCCTCTGTCACGATGCATCACCACATCTGTTGTCCATTCACATGTGCATTATACAGGCTCCCTCCCGACGCTGAAACCATTCAACATCATAACCACGATTCATTTCAGGAGCCCATTTCCTTCCATGGAACATGATTAAATATGATTCATTTCCTCATCGTTAAGAGCTGCATCCGCATGGCCGAAAAAAATACAAATCATGTTAATGGAAAGAAATGAACAAATACCTATTACTGAGCTTCACAAATCTCTCATAGTTTGGCTGTGAAATGAATGAGAATTTTGCTAATGTGCAACACCATGCTCCCTTGTTTAACTCTGAACTATAAAGGCAAACATTAGGGAGGAAAAATGGATTTGTGAACATAGAACATGATAGATGTTCAGCTAACAGAAGGAGGTGGTTTCTGTGTCGCTGAGCTTCTTTGATGAATAGCTGGTCACTGCAGCTATACTGATGAGATAGGAAGGTAAAATGTGGCACACAATACGGAAGCAACTGTTCTGAGGTGTGCATATGACCCCGCCAATGATGAAAGAAATGATACTCTAGGGCCGTTGATGGGGAATGACACCACTGACCGAAACCCTTTCCGTTCATGTTATAACGTACATCATACAAAGAAACCAAGAGTCATTAATGTCTGTGAGAAAAAGACATTGTGTAATGTATTTATTACAGTAGAAGTTGAGTCCGGAGCAAAGAAGGAAATCAGGTGAAGTAGTACATGTATATGGGTGCTAAAATTGTCACGAATCCCCGGCCATGAGGTCTGTTTGGGTGTTTTGTTATGTCTTGTGGTGTTTGTCACTTTCCTGGCAGTGCTCGGGGGCGTGTCCTTCTTTGGCTGCTCACACACCTGGCTGAGGTCACCCATACACCTGCTCCTCATCAATCCCCTGCAGTACTTAAGGAGCAGCCACACATGCAGTGAACGCCGGATCGTTGTGAAGTATTGTGTATGCTACCGCATTTTCCAGCCACTTTTTGTCATTGCTACTGTTGCTTGTCTGTCTGCCTCAGCCTGCTGGAGCTGGCCTCTTGGAATCCGTATCTGCAACTAACCGTGTCTCTCTGCCTCAGGAATCATTCCAGGAAGTCAGCCCGGGAGCCCAGTCCGCTTAGCCCCGCCTCCTGTGAGCCAGCCACTCTCTGGACCTTCCACACCTCTGGGATCCAAACCTCGCCTGCCAGCTTCTCCGTTCTTCACCACCTCACGCCTTATCTAATAAAACTGTTTAAACACTGCCTTTTGTCCGATCTGCTTCTGGGTCCTCCTCAGAACCCTGACAAAAATCTCTGTAGCGAGGAGGGTTGGGCTGGTGGATGGTTCCCAAAACAAAGGACTTTCACTCCAAGTAGTTATGGTTATTTTAATGATATTTTGTGTGCTGTTATGCATCTATTAAAATGGTGTCTTATGTCTGCAGACTCTTGCAGGAATTTTCCAGTTTGTCTCATAGAGATCCTGATTAAAATGCAGGAAGAGTTTTAAAAAGAGTAGGCTACATAGCAGGAAGACACACAAAGGTTCAGTTCAGAAAAACCTCACAAGAGCATGTAGAAGAAACTAAAAGATGCTCTGCACACAAAACCAGTGGAGAGCAGTCTGATGGAAAGGTGCGCTCAATGATGTCCCCATCAGGATGTGAGGCATCTATATAGGGATGAATGCTGAGTATTTCCAGCCTGGCGTCAGAACCGAAAGGCCCTGCATGTTACACCCACTATATGCAGGTGATGAGCTTGATTGCATAGCATTGATAGCATTTCAGAGTGTATAATGATTCAGCTCCTCTTGCTTAGCTGTCGTCGCTCTCCAGAAACCACTCACACGTCAAAAGGTTCAGGAACTTTGCCTCTCTCACAGAATGTAACTGAGGATGGATGCATCTTGCTTTAACCAACAGAAGACTCATCCAAATGTTTCAGGGCGTCACATTTCATGAGCTGTAAAACACAAAAAGGGCAGTTTTTTCACACTCGCTAGTCTTTGTTGGCTGATAATGTGTCAAAATCTTCAGCTTTTTTTCAGCTGCTCCATCAGCTTTTCAGTTGATGCATGTAGGCCTCCACCATCGAATCAAATCACTTCTATTTAAGGCCTAGTCCACGCGAACATGGGTATTTTTGAAACCAACCTTTTATGGCCCCCAAAAGATCCTGTCCACAACACCGGTGTATCTCCATCCACATGAAGCTGCAAAATCCACCTCAAACAATGTCATGCACATGCCAAAGCAGTAGGTGGCGATAGCAATCCTTACAGGAAGGACATTTTAGCCAATCACAAGGCTGGAAACATTCATACGGGAAAAACAACAATGGCGAACTGAGGCCGGGCAGACTGCTGAAACCGGACTTTTCCAAAAAGTTTACCCTTGGACTCCAGTTACAAAAAACTCCAGTTCCAGGAGCAACAACTGCGGTTACGTGTGGATGAAAGTCCCCTTAGTGAGTAGTTTTTGTCGCACTCACATAATTCAACATATAGCTTCACCTAACAAGGTCTAATCAGCCAAGATAACTGAAAACCCCTGTGTGGGTGTGCAGGGCTTGGCAATGCTGAATGGCACTAATAGCTTAAACTCCAAAAAGAGTCAAGTGAATTTAGTTTCTTTCCAGTGTTTTTCGATGTATTTCACATTGACCAGTACTCAGCTGCGAAACAAAAAGAGCAGTAACCGATTAAAACTCAAAATTTAAAACTTAAAACACCTCTACGTATAAATCGTATAAACACCATATGGGTTTGATGTAATGTCAATGCAGAGTTTGCAATTTAGATCACAGCGGCTCCCGTCAGAGCGAATACAACCTGCCATGATTATGTTTTACATTTAATTAGATGGCTGTTCTGTACAACACATTGCTAAAAAGCAATACTGCCTGATGCTTTTTGCAGAATTATGATTCTGGAAGTAAGTAAGAGAGTCATACCTTAGGGTCAGATATTAAATATGGTGAGAGACCTCCAGATGTAGGTTCATCCCCACTGCCATAACCATGCTCAAAATAACCCTGCAGTGGACAAATCATCAGATCCTGTCGAAATGAATGGGCATGTACCGACTCGCTGCAAAGGAGCTGTGAGCACATTTGTGTCTGTTTCTGTAGCTCTCCCTTTGGCTCCACTGAGCTGTCAGACTTAAGAAGTGATGAAGTACGGCTGATACGTTTCTAGAGTCGGCTCCAACTCTGATCCCAATTACTTGAGTCACTGAGATCGACCTATTGACTCCTGCCACCAAAAGGTTACGCTGCTCTCCAGAGAGGTTAACCAGAAACTAACTACGGATTACTGTGAATTCAACAAAGCTGATAATACCCTAAGAGCAACAATAATAAAGTGGATGTTTTCAGGCATCTGTTCCCCCACCGCCTCCATCTCAGTGTGGGCTGTGATTTCCTCCACAGGAGTTTGATTGACATTCAGGGGTCTTGGCCAGGAATGGCTGCACACGTCTCTCGCCTCCGATTTGACAAAGAGACATTGAGCTGGCTGAGACATAATGGCAATCACCACATTCCACGGGGCTCCCATTACTATTTCAGGTATCGCTTTCCTTGGGCTCCTAAATTAGCTACTCCAACCAGATGTGGAACTATGCCAGAATGATGGATACAGATATTCATTACTGGAACTAAGGCCACATGCATATAATTCATCGTAATATAAAACTTAAGTGAGATTAGGCTATAAAATCAACCTTATTATGGTGACCGCCACTCAGCGAATCATAGAAAGAGGGAGGGTGGAGGAAATGGACAGCATTAGTTAGCTCCATGGTTGCCTACTTACACTCACTGGGGCAACCTGGATTCCACGGGAGAGCTGTGCTCCTCAGCAGTAACGTTAACCGCCCCGATCAGGACGCCGGCGTTATCAGTGGATAACCTCCTTATGAGCACCTATCTCCCACGGTAGCCCAGCCGAGATGGACTTTCACACAGGGAACCGGTGTTCATGACACTGAAGTATTAAGCAAAATAACAAACTTTTAAGTTTAACCAAGTGGTTTTGATTCCTAATCTTAACCGTCACCGTTCATTGCCTGAACTTCACTGTCGTGGCCCACTTCTGGTCGCTGTTTCATGGCGTTAAATAGAATGTCATATTCGGTAAGACATCACACGAACCTGTTACCTTCATATTTGGTTACACGAACCTACAAAACTGTTGATGAGATTATGCTGGTAGGAGAGACATGAACATGAAGGAAGGGGCTAAGCTATTCTGCTAAGTTTTTACATAGAAAAAAATTTATTTTTTTGCTTCTATATTCATGTGCTGAATATCAAGTACAGGACCTTTAAATCCATCCTCGCTCTGTGGGTTATATTCCCACATGGCTACCTGGACATCTGTGATTCAACAACAAAGCCACGACCACACACAATAATTCGGGACTACATTTCTGTTTTGATCTTCCAGGCTTCGTACTTCATCCGCCACAATAAATAAAAGAGCTGAGAGAGGCCTTTGATTCTGCTAAATTGGAGGTACCACTTCACAATGGATTGTTTTCTGATAACTGGGATGTCTCAATGAGACCTTTGGGTGGCCTACGATGGCCCAGTACTAACAACTATTTGGTTTTATTATGGAAAAAACCTTCCCTATCTCCAAGGCAGCACTTCAGGGTAAGACATTTGATAATGGAAGCTCAGTCTCTGTGAAAGCATGTTAATAAAGCTCTAATTCCTCCAAGTCTACTCACAACACCAAATAAACGGACAGAGCAATGAGTTTGATGATGTTTTTTCTTCAGATTCTTATTTGACTATTGAACTCAATAGCTTAACAGCAGATTCTGTAACTTGCAGCTCTGTGTAATTGACATTTTTTCTCTTGGTTTTCCATCTTCCGAGCACTGTTTATGTGTAGTTTACATACGAATACTGCGGGGACAAAACCCGTTCCCACAGTCACATTATGAAGACTCAGCACCTATCTGGGGATTAACATTTGGTCCCCACAAGGTTATCCATCCATATTATCCACTGGGGAAATCAAAGGGTTGAGCACAGATCAGCAACCACAGGGGAAAAGATGCAATACGTCAATGGCATCTTGCAGGCTTCCCGTGCTGACTTACAGGCCACCTCGCTGCTTAAACGCACAGATCAGCTTGGGCAGGTCAGTGGGGATCCTCTGATGTCAGTGAGTCAGTGCAGGCATTACTGTTCCTCCTGCACTGATAACCAAAGACATACCACCAACTACCGTGTGTGTGTGCATGTGTGTGTGCATGTGTGTGTGCATGTGTGTGTGTGTGTGTGTGTGTGTGTGTGTGTCTAAAGTAGAGAGAGAGAGAGAGAGAGAGAGAGAGAGAGAGAGAGAGAGAGAGAGAGAGAGAGAGAGAGAGAGAGAGAGAGAGAGAGAGAGAGAGAGAGAGAGAGAGAGGGAGAGAGAGAGAGAGAGAGAGAGAGAGAGAGAGAGAGAGAGAGAGATAGCAGTGTTGCCGAGTTAAATTAACAAGGTGTCAGGGGAGTATGTGTGAGAGAGAGAGAGGGGAGTGGATGACGGTTTGTGCGCTTTCTTTCTATTTGATGCTGCTTTTAACGGACTAAGTTCCCAGGGATATTACATCAGGTTATGTCATTGTCATTATGTCATTACGACATTATGACCTGATCGGTGTCTTTAGAAAGGGGCGTGCTTCGTCTTGTCTCATAGTCTTCCTGGCATTTTTTCATTTTAATTTGTTTCATCCAGGAAATACACATTTCAAAATGTCTTCCTGAATATTTGATCAACCAGTCCATCCCAATCATGAATTTTCACAGCAGAGAAAAATCCATGCCACTATCATTTGATTCAAAACGTTGACTTTAAGGGTCACTTCCGACACCAGTGAGTTCAGCCTGCACTGTCACACGTCCCATGCATATTTTCAGCACTGCATCTGATCAATAAGATTGATCAGAAGACATAATGCAAATAAAACCGAGTCCAATCAACAATACTTCAATGCTTTTAAAAAATCACTTAATGCGAGTTACTATTGATCTCAGCGCCCGCTCAATAGTCATCTCAGAGGCTGATGGGGGGGGGGGGACACATGCAGGCTGGATGCAAATGACCTCTTCCTTGGCTAGTGGTCACCCTGGGGGCCAACAAGTAGCAACAGCAGAACTGTAGTTTGACAGGGGAAACTAATAAGATGAATGGAGAGCACCCACCGAATCATGCATATATTTCTGAGCACTGTATTTCAATAAGAATTTTTATGGCTATATATGAAGATTTTTACACTGTCTGTCTGACAAAGACTCTTTATCACAAGGTCCATTTATTGTACCTGTGCTTTTTTTCCCTGAAACTTTAATTTACATGTCTTTAATTGCATTTAAAGTAAACTGCAATTTTATCAAGAGCGACCAGAGATAAGGAAGACAAGAGTCGACGCTGTGCTTGCATTCTCTGCAATCAGCAGTTTGTGCAACAATGAAAAGGAGAGGTCACTTTGAAATGTAAGGACTTCCATAAAAACCTGTAAGGTGACATCAGCAAGACTTGCACAATGTGCCCGCGCTAATCTGCCCGGCTAGTCTTTGATGCTTTATGTGGAAAAGAACTAAAGGGACGGGAAGGCCGAAGGAAAAGATGGTGAATGTAACTCTTTTCTGGGGCAATATTTGGACATTTTATAGTTTCAGTTCACCACCTTTGAAGTGATTTAGATACATTTATGACTGCTTGTGCAACAATTTCCAACAGTATATATATATATATATATATACCGTATTTTTCGGATTATAAGTCGCAGTTTTTTTCATAGTTTGGCCGGGGGTGCGATTTATACTCTGGAGCGACTTATGTGTGAAATTATTAACACATTACCGTAAAATATCAAATAATAGGCCAGGCTATTATTTATGTCAGTCACGTAAGAGACTAGGTGTATATCAGCAATCGTCACACACACACACATCAACCAATCAAAATTCGGAGGGGGCGGGTCATGGCAGAAGTGCATTGTGAATAAAAAGATGCTAGCTGCTACTTCCGTACCGTTGAGTTGGCGGAGTTGTTCAGAAGTGACACCGAGGAAGAAGAGTTCAGTGGATGTAGTGATTAGGAGTGACAGAGTGTTTGGTAAACGTAGAGCATGTTCTATATGTTATAGTTCTGTGTGATTAGTGACAGAGTGTTTGGTAAACGTAGAGCATGTTCTATATGTTATAGTTCTGTGTGATTAGTGACAGAGTGTTTGGTAAACGTAGAGCCGGTTCTATATGTTATAGTTCTGTGAATGACTCTTACCGTAACATGTTACGTTAACACACCAGGCACGTTCTCAGCTCGTTGTTCATGCGTCATATAACGTACGCTTATTCAGCCTGTTGTTCTCTGTTCTAGTTTTATTTTAAATTGCCTTTCAAGATGAAATGTCGTTTCTTGGTGTTGGATTTTATCAAATAAATTTCCCCAAAAAATGCGACTTATTCTCTAGTGCGACTTATATTTGTTTTTTCCCTTCTTCATTTCGCATTTTCGGCTGGTGAGACTTTTACTCCGGAGCCACACAATCCGAAAAATACGGTATATATGAATGAATCCACACCACATGCCAGCATTCACCTACCCCACCCCTCTTCTGCTGCAGTCCTGCCCTTTTATAAGAATGACATGGGTGAATTTCCTATAAAATCTTGCTATGCTGCTTTAAACTGAAAAGCCTGGTACACAATGGCTCCATGCAGGTAATACCCTTTGCTTCTCTCACATCGTTTTATACTGGCAGGGATTTCTGTGAACACGAGTTAGCTGAAAAACTTGTACTTCATGTATGTGCAGTTGCACATGTTAAACCGAGCAAATACATGTTAGGATTGACTTAACTTTATCTTTGTTTGAGCCACAGTATTTGGGGGAAAATACCTTGGTAGGAAAATTGAGAAAGCCTAATTACCTGAGTTTGGCACGCTGTTCAACCTTTCTTTTTACTGATATTCCTCAAATGAAATGATCAAATGAGAGCGGGGATTAAAATTCTCTGCATGCAGCCTAATTCCAGGAAGCATGTCAAGTCCCTGTTATACAGCTGAACACTGAAGCGCCTCAAATTGGCACGATGTTACATACAAATCATGCAAACCAAAGGACATCAGTGAATGCTGAATGGGATGCTAAATGAGATACAGCTCAAAGGGTGCAGGATGGGACTTTCAGTGTCACAGCTTTGCATAAATTTGCAGAATACATCATTTATCAGGATAAAGTTGAATACTGTGTTATGTTTGGTGTCACTGAACAGATCCCACTAACAGGTTAAACCTCCCTGCAAGTAAGATCCAGAGGAATATGTATATGAACTGGAAACAGAAAGGGCCTAAGTGGCATTATGGACTGAAACCAGCTCAATATTTTATTGTCTGACGACTGGGTTCAAGCTCATTGGGTAGAGCAACACTATCCGTTATGCCTATACCCCTTTCCATGTACAAGATGACCTGTTTTCCATTTGTTGCAATGCAGCATACACAAAAAATATGTGATTTAACTTAAAGTGAAATTCTGGCGTAAAATCATCCCAGGGTCTTTTTTGGCAAATACACTCATCAAATAAGCCAATTTTTTTAGTGCAACAACTATTAACGGAGAAACCACGGAGAGGTGCTAACAGTCGCTAATAGTAATTAATGTAATGTAACATGTGGTGAAGGCATTTAAACAGCTTATTTAACCACTAATACGGCTCAAAATAACACCAAACCTCTGCAGCAGCATGATCAGAGTCCCTACACATTAACAGAAGCACCAACAACGTAGTTAGTGAACCCGGAGTTTATTAAAAGAGTGTTTTAAAGACTTACCTACTGGCCCCTGTACCAGCTCCTCTCATAGTAAAGTCCATTCAGGTGAATTACCAAAGTCAATCCCAAAAGAAGGAGCCAATTGGTGCTTTGTTTTATGTGTAGGGACTCTTCTCATGCTGCTGCAGAGGTTTGCTGTTATTTTCAGAAGTATTAGTGGTTAAAAAAGACGTTTGAATGCCTTCACCGTGCTGCACAGAGCTAATCAGTGCTAGCCACGTTCAGCTGTTAGTGACTGTCCCGGATTTTTCCATTAATAGAAAATAAAAATTAGCTTATTTGATGAGTGTGTTTGCTGAAAAAGCCCCTAGGATGATTTTACGACGGAATTTCACTTACAGTGGTAAAGTATATAATACACATGACTCTGTATCTGCAAGCTCTGACATCTGGAGCTGAATTTAAGAGTGAAGGAAGACATTTGACATTTCAGTATTGGTTCAGTATTGCATTTGAAATTGACTTAGGTAGGAGGAAAAAGAAAACATGCGTGTGCCCTTGGTGCTTTCAGTGATTCAGGCATTCATACTGCATTCATAGAATTTTCTACGAGTCAGTCAAGGCCCATTATTTCCCTATCAAGCTGTGACATGCTTGCACAGTGAATGAAGGTTACTTGTTCAGAGTTACTATAAATGCAACAACCCAAATGTACTTGGCTAATCTGTTCAGACGGAGTAATAACACTGGGGATGGTCCATGTGTTCTCCTTAAACAGAGATTTTTAACCATCATCAGGCTGTCGAAGGATGGCTGTTTTTTAAAGGTCCTTTTTTCGGGCTTCCATGGCTTAATTTCTTAGTACATCTGAACAGTGACAGGAAATAATGGTGGGGGTGGCCCCTGTCTAAGAAAATACAGTTCCAGTCGAGTGTTTTACTTCACTTTAATCCTTAAATCACAGACGCATCCATCCTCTGATGCATTCACCCTTCCTCACATTGTAAGAATAGTCAAAATGGATGCAACTGAGGTGGAGATATCTGGATTTTCAGCTTGTAATATTGGTCAAGCTCCATGAAAAAAGGAAAACCTATATATCCGATAATGCAACTTAGGCTTGCCCTGTCGCGTAAATGCCCACATCTTTCAAACTCCAAAGCTTCTCCAACATCAATCAGTTTCTCAGACAAGGTATGTTAATAAACCGTTTCAAAAGAAGATTGTAATTAGGTACATCGGAAAACTCGAACTGTGTCCCCTTTACTTGTTCTTCCCTGTTGCAGTGATGCAGTAGCTGAATACATCCCACTATGAATCCAAATGAAAGTGAGCAGAGGTGGCCTTAAATATCTAGGGGCCCATTTCAGGAGCTAATCTGGGGCCCTTCCCCCCTGCCCCCTAACTTCAGGTGTAGCCTTGTGCTTGTTTGTTGTGTACGTAGGTTAAGTATGTTACATAGGTTATTGTAAGTACATTATGTAAACAAGTCACTGTTCACTTTAGTTTCAAACGGGACTTGAACAGCGGTCTCCTGGGTTGAAGTCCTGTGTTTGTTTGACCCATGCATCCACCCTGAACCCCCGCACTGTCTCAGGTCCATTGCCGTTCTATTAACTCACGTTAAAGGTTAATTCAGTACAAGGTGCTGCACAGATTGCATTACTCCATAACAAAGCTAAATCCTATTTTCTCATCGGTGTCCCCTGTATGTGATAAGTGTCATATTGCCGAGGGGTCACTAGCGCACCTTTTCTGGTTCTGTCCCAAGTTGCACACTTTTGGGTCAGCTATAATTGAACAGTTGTCAAAAGCCTACTCCAGAGCCACTCAGCCTATCCACGACCTGGCCATCCTGGGATGCTCGGCTGAGACTTCCGACCTTCTTCATGACAAACAGGTCGCCGTGGTGGTGGCCGAGAAACTTATTCTCTTAACTTGTCGCTCACTGGCTCAGCAAGACGTTATCGCTTATTCAAATGGAAAGACTGCGGCTGCATAAACCCAATGAACAGAACAGATTCAAGAGAATCTGGGGACCCTTACTGGCCCAGAGTCAGGTGTGATACCCGGCTTGACAGTTTCTCAACTGTGGTATGTATTGTACAGTTTTGTAAAGTTAAAGTAAGACGTAATCCTAATCCGAGAAAAAATATGTCCCTCCTGAAGCTGAATTGAGGATTGCGATTATTTTGTATGGGAATGTGATTTTTTTTTTAGGGCTCACATCCAGGGTAGCATCAGGAGGAGGTGCCTCTTTTCCATTTTACCCCTGTCCCTTACACAGTCTGTGCACGCCAATGATATCTCTATGTCCACAACACAATCACAAAATTCAAGTCAAATCTAATAAAGACGAATATGGTTCAGGGAAGAGTGAACACTGGAATACCCAATAGTAGCATGGAAGGAACTAGAGATGCCCTGATCCGATACCCGGACCGGATATCGGCTCTGATATTGACTAATTCAATCTTTTTTATTAATTGCATACACAGAAATACAGTTACAGCGGTCTAGTCACTTCAGTTCTATGTTTTTAACATGGTAAAGGCTTTATATCACATTTGTTTGTTCACGTTTGTTGTGCACTATTTATTTATTTTTACTGCTAACGTACACTTTGTTATTTGTTAATAAATAATATTAAGTACATTAATATCTGTGTTTATTTGTTACCTTTCTTTAACAAGGCCAAAATTTTTATGTCAAGCCTGATGCCTTCACTCACAGGTATAGGGATGAAGTTCATTCATTCAACAGTAGGATCGGATCAGTATCGGCAGAAATGCTCAGCCCTGGGTTCGGTATCGGATTGGATCGCAAAAAACTGGATGGTGCATCTCTAGCAGGAACCCTAAAGGAACAATTTTTCGCATTGAATGTCTGAGATACACCCCGAATATGTGTCACATTACACAAGACAGTGTGTGTTTGTGTGTGTGTTAGTGTGTGTGTGTGTGTGTGTGTGTGTGTGTGGGGGGGGGGGGGGGGGTCTGTAGGACGGAGCAGCGTCAAGTCTGTATAATTGATCTCTCCCTGTCGGTCGGGAGGACGTTAGTGGGACCTTTCTCTCTCCATCCCTCCGTGTGATTCAGTCGCTCTTTCCCATCACGGTGTGAACGTCAGCTGCTTCACCCTCCGCAAACCACCACCACCACCACCACCGCCGCCCCCTCTACTCCTCCTCTTTCTCTCTACGCGTGTGTAAGTGAGTGATAGTGTGTGAGTGTTAGTGTGTATGTGTGTGTGTGTGTGCAGGAAGACGAAGCGGCAGGCAGGAGGAGGCACCAAGGACGTCCTTTTTTTCACAGCCCCGGGAGCCGGAGATGCGAGGGACGAGCACTTAGATTAGCCCGCGCTGCCGTTGCAGGATAACTTCGCTCCGGAGGGTGCTGCACCTGAAGCTCGGCTCTCTGATCCCCCCCGTTTGGTGCGTGAGTGTGTGAGGAGGATTTCAGCCGCTCGCCGGACGGAGGTAAATCGATGTTTCATGCGCCCGCTCCAATGCAATGTAACGGCTCGGGGAGCTATCCACTCGCGGTGGTGCTGAAACCGGGCTCCGAGCGAACAAGGAAGTGCACGTCTACTCCCGCGTTTCCACCGTCTCTTTGCACGCAGACGCGGCGGATGATGAGCATATTTACCGCACGTACGCCGCATATGTTAGCCGTGAACATGCGCGCGTCAGTCCGCGTCTGCCGCTTAATTAACGCACTGAACGAGCCGCCTGTTCGATGCCGGAGTGGGATGGATGTGTGTCCCTCCAATGGAAGGGGGAAAGTTTTACCACATGATCCGGAAAAAAGACACAGCGGCGGTTTAGTCCGGCGTCCACATGCATGGCAGCAGACTGTCCTGCCGAGCCGAGGACTTGCACCGTGCACTTTCCCAAAACTCGCTTGGCTGCGGGCAGAGCTCGGCCACGGAGAGGTTATTAGTGATCGTCGTGACACACTCCCGTCAGAGCCCGCCACTGGACACTCAGCTGTTCGGGGTTCTTTGCAAAAAGCGCCACATTCGGGAGGAAATGATGAGCCATAGCTGCTGATTCGGTCTCTCGATTTGAGGTGTTTTTCTGTTTCTTCCATTGTGTTCAGGTCGTGTTTGAACCATTGACCTTGGCGTCCTTCAGTTGGCGCATTGAAGAAACTGCAAATACAGATTCTATAAGCCTAGACGTGACTGCTTGGCTCATGTGCAAGCTGTCAATGAAGCTTATAGTCATTTGTGTGCAGTATTCTTTCAATATGTAATGGGAGAGTGTCTGTAGTAGAGTAAAGTGAGTTTATAGGGACCTTCGTATCCTACTTTAATGGAATTCAAAATCATGATCAGTCCTTCTGTATACTACATGTTGCATTGCTCAGTGCTTCTGCTGTCTTATTCTCACATTTTAGATTGAAAGAAAGTGTTTAAAACAGTGAATTTGCCTCCTCCTTTTCCAGATCTGGCAACAAAGGACTTCTACTTTTCCGCCACTGTTGAATGTGACATCGCTCGGACAAGGAAGGCAGGGAATTAAAAGCCATCATCATGAATTTCGTTATGAAACAAGCGTTGGGAGGTAAGATCAACCCTTTTTCTGTGAATGAATGATTTTTTTTACTGAATGTATATATGTGCGGGGGTGCAATGGTGTTTCCTGGAGCTTTTATTTCCCTCCATCATCACAGAAGTTTTTCTGTCCGACCCATTTGATATTGATATTCACTGCTTTCCCAATTTCGCGTCTTGATGCACACATTCACGCATCGTTATTGTCTTCGGTCTGAGACTGCTGCAGTGCAGGAAGTCAGTTGATGTTTCATTTATTTCTTTGGTCTCCCTTCCCTGTATGTGTGTTTCCTCCACATCTGCTGCCGACTTGCTGCACACATGGCGCAGTTGGCCCCTGGGGCACACTGAGTACAGCTTACTGTAACAGGCTGATGATTTGTAACGCAGGCTGAACTGCTGTGGCCAAAGGGGCATTCCATGTTCCAGTGAGTGCAACCTGCTTACCAAGTGTTAAAACAGGTCTTTGCCATGTGGTGACGCGCCTTGACTGGACGCCGCAGTGACTCTTATCTCAACATGCTGAGTACACATTTCCCACCTGAAGGAGGGGAAAGATAATCAAAGCAGAATCTAATCTTCTGTAATTTCATTCCAGCATGCAGGCATGTGAAAGATTCTCTAATTGCTTGTGCTGCAACGACTCCCCCCAGACGTGAGATTATCATAACGGAGTAATGACTTTTGAAGGAATATTTACTTGTTGTTATGTATGAATATGCAGATGGTCCAGTGGAAGGTGGAAGGACCTCTGTGCTCTTCACGCAGCAGAGATGCTGACGGGTAATTTGTCCGTAGGGGGCCTTTAAAACAAAGCACTAAATACGTAAAGCCCCTGAAAACTTCATTTCATATCTAAAGTGTTCACCATAGGGATACATATTCACAATGAAAGAAATTGAAATTTAAGTCAAGAAAAAGAAACATCCTCCAGTATTAATATTTATTAAGAGTTTAACAGTCCAAAACAACAAGTCCTTCAACCCATACGAACACATAGGTTGTTTGTTCTTACCCTCTTATAAGACCCACTGGAGCGTTAGCAGAAGTTTAGCATGTCCTCATACATAAATGTAAACTTGTGGTTAACGTTGTGAAAGGTCGTAATTCGGTTAGGTTTAAGCTACAAAACCACTTGGTTAGGTTTAGGAAAATATCATTTTTGGGGATAAGTTAAGATAAGTGTGTTAGTTATGTTACTTAACGTACATACGTAAGTAAATGATGTAGTTACGTATGTGACATTGAACCTTACGGAACTATGTAATGTGCATAACATGACTTACAAATTAACTAACGTCAGAGTAGTTCAAATAACATTCAAACAGGTTCTTAAGGTTGAACTGCCTACAGGAGAATGACTGGTTTGCTTTACCCACAACTATGGAAACCCGTTGGAATATGTCTGGAACACTGTAGCTGTCCCTTTTAAAGTCCCTTATTTGCTCTTTATACTAAGTCACCTCACTTCCTCCTTTGCTCCTGTCACAATAACAATGACCATTAGAGTTCACTGCCTAACATTAACATAAATATGGGTCTTCCACTGAACAAACGTGAAGCCAAATATCCTGAATACGAGTGCCACCATGTTGTAATTTTGGAGCCAGAGCATGTGCCATGTTTTCTTTCTGAGGATGGCGAAGGCATGATCCTCCCTCCTCTGTCTGTGATTGTCTTACCCTACCCAAACCGAACCATTCCAACCAACGAAGGCAACAAGTACGAGCCAATCAGAGAAAAAGCAGGGCAGGTCGTGCCTCCACCATCTTTTTTTGTGCGCAGTAGTCAGCGAGCCGTGGAGCCCCGTCTTTAAAGTCCCGTCCAATCGACAGCATAACAATTCACCCCGTTTTTATGGCATCAAATCAAAATCAAAACAGACATTTCACTGTGATAAAACTGCCTAAAATAACAGAAACCATCTTTGGGAAAAAAATGATTTGACATTTGCTTTTTTAGTTTGGTCAATGTCCTATCCGCTAACATGAAGGGGGCGGGACTTATGACCTACACTGCAGCCAGACACTAGGGGACAATCCGGATGTTTGGCTTCCCTTTTAGGGCGCTGTGGAGTCGTCCATCAGATTTTATTCAGACACACACACACACACACACACACACACACACACACACACACACACACCCTGCTTGACTGCCTGCTCTCCATTACACGGGTTAATGTTGCATGTTCATGCAGTCATTGTGATGGTGGATCTGAGGTGGTGTCGCAGTTATCTCTACAGTGCAGCAGGTAAAGATGTTAGAGATCTAGCTTTCGTGGTTTCATTGGTGTCAAACGTAGACACAAACTCACCTCATTTCTCATTCATTTACGCTCTGACACAGACACTCCCCTTCTCCTTAGAGTTGTTTACTGCAGGACTTCTGCTGTGTACTTACTTGTAAATCTATAATACGGTAAGATTTATGGATGAAGCTGACTGTGTGATGTTGTCAGCCACAACAGTGTGCTGCCTACTTCCTTTTTCTCCGATGTTTACATTTTCACAGGCTGATTGCTCCTCTTCAGTTTGTCCAGTGTGGGCTTTATGATCAAATAAATCTTACACAATAATAAAGGCAGGAATTGTTTGTAGTATAGTTATAAAAACATACAGTTGAATATGCTTTAAAAGGGAAGTAATGTCAATTCTGTGTACCCCAAATTATCCTTTAAAGGCCCACAACAGTGGTTTTGCATATCTTATCCAATTTACTCAAAACATTTATACTTTGCATGACAGCATTAGAAATGTGTGAGGGGTTACACAACAAAGAACCTGCATATAGATTTGTATATAATACAGAAATGAATTGAAACCAGTAGTAACCAGAAATGGTGGAAAGAATACATCCAAAAGTATAAAATGATAAAGCCTGAATTTAAAAAAATGTCATGCTTCTTAGTGAAAGACCTGCAAACACACTGATATGTTGGCAGCTGGTCTGTTTTCTGTTTGTCTGTGTCAAGTACAGTAGCTGTGTGTGTGTGTGTGTGCGTGTGCGTGTGCGTGTGTGTGCGTGTGCGTGTGCGTGTGCGTGTGTGTGTGTGTGTGTGTGTGTGTGTGTGTGCTTGTGTGTGTTTGTGTGTGGTTCACTGGTGGTGGTGGTGGTGGGGGGGGGGTTATGTTAGTGCAGGTTCCCACCACCAGGCTCGTACAAAAGCTCCTCGTCAATAAAGACGAGTCAAATCCGCTGAACTGTGCATAAAAGAAATTTCACACATGAGGAAAACCAGGCAGTTTGTGCCGAGGCCTTCACCTTAAGCCGAGTATTTCTTTCACGTCTTGGGGAGCAATATTTTTTTTGTTTTCTTCTTAAGGAGTAATGAGTTTTCAGTGGATTAGCTGTGGGCTATTATCTCACTCTCTCTCTCTCTCTCCCTTTCTGTGTGTGTGTGTGTGTGTGTGTGTGTGTGTGTGTGTGTGTGCTCTGAGGAGAAACTAACACTCCATCTGCTCCCATCTAGGCCGTGGTTTGTCTGTTTTATACAGTGCAGAGTGAGGTCATCGTGCGTGGTACCATGAAAGACCCCTCTCTGTAATCCTCGACCCTTTCAGCCTTTGAAATGCAAGTCACGAATCAGAATGTCCCAAAGTTTTTCACGTCAAGGACCCCCAGAAGATGAATGGCTTATCTGAGGAGAGTGTTGAAAGTCTACATTGAGATATAAGAAAAAACCTGCTTGTTTCAGCTGGTACACCACTAACCTCATGGATTTAAGTGTAACTGCAGGCAAATGTATTTCCTGTGATGCAGGCTAGTTACTACGTATATGTTTTAGGTTGGCTTTTTCCATGCAGTGCGAGTATGGTCGCAAGTAAATCCCACTTCATGTGACCACACACACCCGCGATCATGGGTGTGGTGCAACACATCTCATATGATATGTCATGAAAAGTTATGTACAACAATTTGTATGATATCATACAAAATATGAAGTTCCATTCAACGCCATTAAACAGCTGCGAGTAGGTGGCTGTGATGGTTTAGTTTAGGCGCCAAAACTACTTGGTTAAGGTTAAAACAAGATTGTTTGGCTTAGTAATTGTGGTTCAAAGACATCGGTCCCCTGGGGGAAAGCTTTGTGTTTTGGGACCCATCCATCACCCCAACCCTCATCCCTAGCACTCCTGTTATACATTCCCTTTCCTTTACCTCTATTTCCTTTTATGCTCCAATCGTTATTTCTACATGTGGATTACAAACAAATGTAGGTGCATTACTTTTCCTACTTAAATGTGTGAACAATGAATGAGAACAACCTGTGTGGTGAAATAAAAAAATTAAAATATTCAGCAAAATCAGTGTATTTAAATATTATATTACATTTTATATACCACGTTAACAGTTTCCTTGCAAGGTCTAAGTACATCCAAAACTAGCAGTGCTAACTAGTGTTAGCATGCAACTGTCTGGCTGACATGTCCGCAGTAATCTTACCAAGGTAGTTCACCAACAAGCCCTACAAGTTGCGACTCAGTCACCAAGCTTCTTGGAACACCTATTTGGTGCACCACTTTTTGGTGTGAACCGGATATTATATACCCTTTCGTTCAAGATTGAGCAGGTCAATCTAAGACTCTTACCTTCAATGCAGCTGTTGGTTTCTATTCATTTGATTAAAGAAGAACAACTCCTAAATTAAGGACTCCAATATTTATGTTCCATAGACAATTAATGGGAGACGGACTTGGTAGACCCACAGAATGTTGGATTTATTTGATTTGTATACCTAAATGAGCTTTATTCTATTGTATCCTCAGTTCTGAAACAGAAACTTTACTCATATACTCAGTGTAATCTATAACATATTTCTAGTACATTGTCTACGGCGCAGCTCAACACTTGATACTTGATGACGAGTATGAATGTTTTTCGGGGGCTGGAACATGGAGGCTTCACACACATCTTGAACTTGGCAGCACAGAAAAACTATACAGTCAGCGAAGTTTCAGGTTTAGTGTCAACAATTCGCTATCCAACCAATTGTCCCCTCTTCTGTTCTTGAGTTATGACATTGAATAATGGACAGAAACATTAAGATTTCACAGTTAAGTTGACCACTGACCTCCAAGATCCATACTGTTCACCCTTGAGTCCATGTGGACAAGATATTCCCTCCAGGGGTTGCTGAGATATCATATTCACAAGAATTGGCCAGATGGACAGACAGACAGACAGACAACCAAAAAACATACAGCAAATCTACTGGCATACTAATCCACTTCAGTAAACACCTCAAAGCCCCTGGTACACCCCTACATGTATGTTTTGGTATAGGAATTTCACTTAATTGCCAGCACAGTTATACCCAACTTAACCCTGAGCTGAGGTCGGATCAGTCAGAATCAAAGTGACAATGGGCGAATAACTCTACATCTATGACAAGTAAAATGGTCTGCACGAATGTAAAATATAGTATAGTATAGTAATATAATGCAGATAAAGGTTTGAAGCATGCACAAACACCTGTCTGGTTCTTTAATGTGTAGTGAATGAAATTAAACCCAATAGAACCACTGCTGGAGTCCCTGAACTGCTGACCCGGGCTTATCAGTGATATGTAGGGAGCAAAGTAAGGACGAATGAGGAATTGATTCAGTCTGCTGGGCAGTTGGAGCAATGTGTTTGCTTGTCAGTGTGTGTAGGAATCTTATTGCAAGAACAGGAAACCGTGCCGGAGGAGAGGGGGGGGATTTATTGCAGGTGACATCATCAAAAATGCTTGTAAATAGTAGTCAGCCTTCTCACCTCTTTCTATCGCTGAGGCTGCAACTCCAGCTCCCCCCTCGTCCTCCTCCTCCTCCTCCTCCTCCTCCTTCTTCTTCCACCTCCTCTGGCATCTCTGTTCTCAGCCCCGGCAGGAGAGGAGGAGGAGGAGAACGAGGTGTAGGAGGAGATGAAAAGTGACAAATTGATCTTTAAAACTGGGTGTTATATCATCAGCGGTTGACGCCAGAGGTTGTAAAGTCGCGCTGCACTCTGGGCACGGGAGAAGCTGTAATCTCGTTTAATGGGAGATGTTTTTGCCTCTGCCTCTCAGTTTCTCTGTTTCTCCTCTTTCCTCCCTTACTTCTATTATTCCTTCAATCATCATTTTATTCTCAACCCTTTATCCATCTAACACCCCTACCTCCTCATTTTAACCTTCTTCGTATGCCACCTCCTAATCACTCCCCTCCCACCCTGAGCAGCTCCTTAACCCTCCATGCTTTTACTCCACCACTCTCTCGACAGTTCCCCGATTACAGTAAATCAAAAGGGCGAGGCAAGGAAACCTCAATCAGGGGAAACTGTGTGTGTCTATGGGGTTCAGTGTTACATTGTGTGTGTGTGTGTGTGTGTGTGTGTGTGTGTGAGTGTGAGTGTGAGTGTGTGTGTGTGAGAGAGAGAGAGAGAGAGAGAGAGAGAGAGAGAGAGAGAGAAGGAGAGAGAAGCAAAGTGTCTGACAATAGAGCACCTTGGGAGGACCTTGATTTAGCTGGCATTTAGGTGTGTGTGTGTGTGTGTGTGTGTGTGTGTGTGTGTGTGTGTGTGTGTGTGTGTGTGTGTGTGTGTGTGTGTGTGTGTGTGTGTGTGTGTGTGTGTGCGTGTGCGTGTGCATGCTCAAATAAGACGAAGCCAGACATGATGCTGACACAAACACATAGAAAAACACAAAATTGGAGAGCAACACACCAACACTGTGAACGCTGACACACAGCACCAGGATATAAACATCCAATTGAACCCCTCTGACATACTGACAAAGCCAAGCAATCGCACGTGCATACACACGCACACACACACACACACACACACAATCTCTAAGAAGACAAACTTCTGTGAGTCAACAGAAGAAACACTGGATAATAACAGTGTATGCCCTGCAGACAAATAGAGCAGGATACATACACACATTGAATGGGCGTTATCAGTTGCTCATCACTACCATATATCAGTGGGCACGGCCCTACTATACTTCCTAGTTGCCTTAGTTGGCCGTTATCATTTATTATAATGGTAAGATGTATCACCCGACAGCGTCGCTCAAAGCAGTTTAACCCTGCCGCTGTATGATGATGTAGTAAAAGACCAAAATGTCCTCATAAGGAGGAAGGTTTGGGTGGTGGTCCAGTCAAACACACACAGGACTGTAACACAGGAGACCTGAGTTTGCGCCCCATGTGAAATGGTGATGTTTTAAATTCACTATCTTACAATACATGCTGTAGTGTTTTAACCCAAACCACTATCTTTTCCTAACCCTAACCATGTAGTTAGTGTTGCAACCTAAGCAAGTCACGACTGCTTTGTTTGAATTCGCAACACGTTTCCCTGACCAATAAAAGGTTTCACCAAGGGGTCCTAACGGGGCCGTTTACAGGCTGATGTCAACTGATAACAACCATTTAATGGAGTGATAACGTCCAAAGCAGGTGGATACACACACACACACGAGTCAGGGATTTTAAAAAAGTCACGCTGCTGCTTTCCACAGTTTTTGTGCAAACAGTGTGGAAGCAGTTTTATTTTGGTACTAAAAACTATGCGTTCAAGAATCTTTTGAAAGAATGAAAGAATTGGTTGATCATATATTATTTTAAATATAGTAATAATAATAATAATAATAATAGTAAGTATTGCTGCCTATGTACATATTTTGAGCAAAATTGCTGCAGAGGTGAACACAGTTAGTCCGTCCGACAAGGACAAGAGGTTTTAACCTTTATTTATTCAGCCCAGGTTTGAGCACAGATGCCTCTTTCAATGGCACTGAGCAGCTTCACTGGATGGAGGTTGAGTGTGTTGCTCAAGGGCACCTGGACTGTGCCGATGAAGGTCACAGAACTGAAGCGAGGACTATCAGTTACAAGCCGTTTCTCTTACTTCGAGGCCGCAGCTGCTCTTTTGAATGGGTTTCCATAATGGAGAGCAGACACATCTGGATTTAGGGTAATATTACCGGAGCAATAAACATAATTTATGTACACACATACAGCACAGCAGTGCCATATGCTAAAATAATGTGGGTGTACTGCCTAATATTGATCGTGTAACTGTGAAAATACCGTATGAGGCAATTCCCTGTGCTCTGGTTGTGTGGTCACACTGGAGATAAAACATAATTATCCTGAAGGATTAATTAGGATTAGCTGGAGAACCCTTGAGGATATACGGCTATATGGAGAATTTTAACTCCTATGTGACCTCACAGGATATACCTGTGGGTATAGGCTGTTATTTGTTTACGTGTTCAAAGACTCATCGACCCATTTGTAGTTTTTATGTACATCATGTATGGATTCCTTTTTTGTTTTCACATAATTCACATAATGCTGATGTGCATGTACATTGCCTTTCTCAAAGGATGTACTTAAACAAACCTACATCTGTAAATGAGTGGCTTTAACATGCCCTCTCCTGCCTGTCCTCCCTCTTTGCTCATCCTTATCTCTTTCCCTTCTCATCCTCTCCATTTTTCCTCCCCTCCCTGCCTCTACCCCCTTTGCTCTGTCCACTCTCTGCTAATGAGGCTGGTATGGACTGTGGATTTTAAGAGCTAGAAGCACGGCCTCTGTCCTCCTGCTGTGGAGCAGATTCATGCACAGTCTTTGTACAGTCGCTAGAACGTTGTAGGCTTTGATTTTTAACAAAAAATAATAATATTATTAATAAAGAAATGGGATATTTATGGCAGTTCTCATCAGTGCAGCAGTGATAATCCATGTTATTCATACCCTTCAGCCCTGTAGAACAGAGTCCTTTGTGTTTCAGATATCTTGCAAATGCTGCTGTGTGCACTATACATTTCAATCAGACCACCAGTGCACGTACCACACCTATAACATGACATGTAATCTCTATGCGGCATACGCTTCCTGCTGGATATCATATAAAAGCTTTGCGCATGGGTGGGCAGTCTCAGTGAGCAATTCCAATGAGTTCCTTCACACTTAAATGGCTCTCAGTTGACTTGGCGTGTAAGAATAATGTTTTATGGCGGATATCAGCCTATTTGAACCCAATTCAGAGAAATGAGCGAAGAAGGGCGGCAATGTAATCCTGATAAATTGATGTGCAGTAATGATATCTGGCCTCTTTAAACACCGCCGCTGCACAGCACAGCGGGTTTTATCGTTCATGGTGCGGAGCCGTTTTTTGGGGGGTGGATGACAAAAAATAAATGCATTTAATGTTAACTTTTGTATGAATTTTCCAGACTGTCCGTCCCGAAAATCACCCCATAGGTCAGGGGTGTCAGACTGATCCAGTAAAGGGCCGTGTAGCTGCAGGTTTTCATTCCAACCAATCAAAAACACACCTGGTCCAACAAATCAACTGTGTGAAGACAGTTCAGGTGACTGAGTGAGTCGAGTCAGGTGTGTTCTTGCTTGGTTGGAATGAAAACCTGCAGCCACACGGCCCTTTACTGGATCAGTTTGAAACCCCTGCCATAGGTCATGGTGACGTTACATACTGAGCTACATATTTAAATCACATACCTGCAAACGTATCTGGAGTATCTTAACAAGCACTTATTTTAACCCAAACCAAAACATTTTCCTTAACCTAACCCAGTACTTTGGTTCTCTAAACCCAACCAAACTGGGACCTTTTCAGAGACTTTCAAAACTGAGTTAGAGGACTTGCTGGATCCTTATATTACTAATACATTAACAAAAATATCTTAAATTCCCGAGACAACCTCAGACTTTCAAGGTTCAGGGGTATTTTTACACAGTCAATCAGCCAACAGCCGTCAGCTAAATATGTAAAAGATCGCATATCTCATTTTAGAAAAGGCCAGTCAATTGAAACGTGGATATAAAGTTCACACTATGGTAATATGGTTAGGTAGAAATCTATTGGAAGGAGACCACGCTCAATATAATCTAACAAGGAAAGGGATAACACCTCTGAGCTGTCAAAAGCACTATAATAAAAAGAAAAATGAGTCCGCCGCCTGGTTCTACTGAAGGAGCCAATGTATAAGAAGTGTCAGTGTGATGATTGATGTATCTGTATTTTATTTGTCATCACAGTCCAGCAGCCAGAAGGTCTTCATGTCACACTGTGTGCGTTGTTTGAGTCATAAACATGGGGAAGTGACAGCGACTGACCTGCAGGGATTTTCTGAAACTGAAGTTAGACCGCCGTCTTTAGAAGCAGCCGTGTACAGAATATCTACTTTGGTAACTTATGAAGCACCCTGAGGCTCGGACAGTCAGGACTATTGCCATGAATTAAAAGGGGAAAGTGTTTTCTTTTAACCCGGGTTGGTCCTGGGACTGTTTGGGGCACACATGCTCTTTTTCAGCGGCCGTGAGATCCATGTTTAAATAAATCAAAACGATCTTAACAGAACAATTAGGGCTGGGCGTTATGGCTGCTTTCTTATGTCTGGATAAAGTGCATTTCATATCCCAATAAAGATATACTATACATCAGAATATAGCGTATTTTCTGGTAATTCAATAAGTAACAAGTACTGAGTGTTTTTTCATTGTATTAAGCACTTTAGTGCAAAATGAACATAACACTTTCTGGAACTATAGGGGGAATGTTTATATGCATACACAGATGGTGTGATGTTAAAAAACAAATCTGCAATCTTCAATTGATATAAATATATATATTAATATATATATATATATATATATATATATATATATATATATATATATATATAAAGAGCTCTTCATATATAGATAAATATTTCACACCATATTTCCTGAGAAATTTGAGTTAGCATGTGCTTGTTGTTACCAATGTAGACCAAATAACTGTATTTCAATAAGATTCCTCTGAGAGATGAATTATATTGTACGATCAGATTATTCTGTTGGCAGCTTCATCTTGCTTCCAGGCCTCTCCTGGAAATGTAGGTGGAAAAAATGTAGATTTGGGCCGAAATGTAAAGAATAATGCTACATATTTATTTTTTTTAAATGACTGTTCTGTACCTCTACACAGGCTTTAACGTCTACTTAACTGGTGAGGGGAAAATTGGACTAACCTGTGAACAGTATGCAAACACTTTATACAGTTCAGGTGTTTATATTGCACAGAGGATAAAATAAGATGGTGACCAAGACTGAGAAAATCTATTTGTAACAATGTTAAAATAGAAATAGACTAGAATAGAAAAGTCAACTTAATTATAAATATGTGTTACGGGTCCCAAGGATGAGGACCGTGGTGACAAATATGTTACCTGTAGAAGCAGGTGAAGAGCGGAGTAATAAGGACACCATGCGTCTCCGTTTTCCTCCAGAACGTGTCTTATTTAATTTTACACAAAATATTAGCCATATAAACATTACACAAGTTTTCACTACGCAATTCAGCTGGTTCTTAGTTCTTAGTCATTTACACACGATTCCACAATCTCAGTGAAATATGTTCTCTTTAGCTATTTCAGTTTCTCTAATCATCATATTTATCACATTTCTTCTCCTACACAGTTATGTTCAATAAACAGTATCAGTAAATTCATCACATGTTTGTCCAATTCAGTATATTTACTGGTAGAAATAACTATCCACAGTGTATCATGAAAATCAAGCATGTTGGAATACCCCTTTAATTGCATGTTAGCTACACAAAAGTGCTCATAGTGCTTGTGCTACACTAGCTAATAAACTCAGTCACTTTTAAGCATAACTGTAAACATTTACATTAACAAAATATATTTCAATAAAAAAGATAGAAAATATAACCCTTTGGTTTTTTTAGAGTGTACAATAGGCACAGACTCTCATTAATGAGCATTTGACCTGAATGAACTCGCCCCGTACTGGCGGGCGCTCGGGAACTTTCTCCCGTTTCTAGTGCATTTTACCTGTAAATAACTTAAGTAAACCGTCTTAAACTCTCTTGTTAACATTAGCATAGATAAAAGGCGACAACACAAACAACATTGTCCGGTTTTCACACCGTTTACCGACCTGTAGAAGCAGGTGAAGAGCTCCGCTCTTCTCTTTTTTGAAGAGCGGAGTAATAAGGACACCATGCGTCTCCGTTTTCCTCCAGAACGTGTCTGAGGTAGCAGCGGAAGGTGGGGCTCCCTTACCGTACCCCCCAAACACCTGGAGCAACCGCAAATGTTCTGCCCCACTTCTATTCAAAATAAAATGACCCCTTTCATATGGTTCTCGATATTTAAATAACATCAATGAAAATAAATACATATATTAATGAAAGTGCTCATGACATGTTATACAAAATAATATTAATGTGGCCATTCCCTCTCAGGGGTGCCACATATGCATTTACAGCACAAAACAAGATGGTGTAGTGGTTAGCACTGTTGCCTCACAGCGAGAAGGTTCCAGTTTTGCACACATCTTCTGTGAGGAGTTTGCATGTTCTCCCTGTGTCTGCGTGGGTTTTCTCCGGGTTCTCCGGTTTCCTCCCACAGTCCAAAGACGTGCAGGTGTTCGGTTCATTGATGACTCTAAATCACCCGTAGGTGTGAATGGTTGTCTGTCTCTGTTCGTCTCTATGTGCCCTGTAATAGACTGGCGTCCTGTCCAGATCGGCTTTAGCCCCCCCGCGACCCCGACAGGGACAAGCGGTTGAAGATGAATGAATGAATGAATGGATCCACATGTGGCCCAAATGTCTTAACTTTGTTAGCTGCAGACATTCTATATTTCTATCTTTTATAATAATAATAATAGAATTTGATTGACATTCTCCAATCTGTGGGGGTATTCATCCCTGCAGCATCCTGCCGTGGTTGGGCAGTCCAACAACTGCAGCGGGAATCCCCATGCGGCTGACGCAGCTGTCAATCAAATCTCTTTGTTTCCGACATGAAGTATCCTCTTTGTGAAAACTGTTACAAGAACAGGGGAGGGAATTAGAAGTATAGACACCTTAAATAGCTCAATGAACATCTGTATTTGCCACATGAAAAGCCAAAGTAACAACTGATGATGTTTGTTCATTAGGTATATTTAAAGGGATACTTTGCTGATTTAAATCCAGCTCTGTTTCATGGCAGCGTGTGCAGGTGAACAGTATTTTGAGCACCTTCACATTCTGCAGGATGCAAAAGGCTTAATATTGTGCCATACATAGTAGTTTTTCAGTATTTTTTTTGGCTGATACCTTGTTTGTAGGCTACCTTCCCCTTGTGTGAACTCGTAAGTGATTTCACGTCACTGGCTTGATGTCATGTCAGTACTAAACTGCCATCAGCATTAAAAACATGAATGCACACATGCACAGACACTAAAACCACATCCTGCTCATTCATCTGTGCAGACAAATGAGCCTTTCTGAACCTGAGCACACAGCACATGCTCTTCATGGTAATGACGTCTCTTTTTTTTTCTGATCTTGGAGGGGAGTTCAGGGAATCAAAACATTTTACCTGCATGGCTGTGGAGCTGAGAGACGCTGTGCTGCGTGAGAGCCGCTGATGCTTACTGATTCACGCTCTGACCTAGAAAGCAGTTGCATGATACTTAACTACGCTACGGTGAGAGGGACGACTGGGTGGCACATTAGCGTTATGGAGCACCCTCTTGGTTCAGTGTGTGTGTGTGTGTGTGTGTGTGTGTGTGTGTGTACATGCATACAGTGTTCAGTGTATCATCATTATTCGGCAGGAATGTCTCTGCCCTCATTTGTCTTTTTAATTGAAAATTGCAGTTGACTCTCCCTGGTGTTATTATTCTATGATACAAGTTCTTGTGGCTCTAAACGAACCATTTTCAACTGTAATGTAAAATGTTACAGCTATAAATACAAATAGTTTTGTTTTTTGTCACCCATGAATCTGAAAGTATAGTGGACCTGTGACCTTGAACACTGCTCTCAGCTGTGTATACGATCATTTTGCTGTTTTTTGTTTTTTTTTATGAATCTTTTGAAACTGAAATATCTTGGACAGTAAATGGTGTTGTATCACATCGGTGTGTTGGCAGAACACTGACAGCGCATACATTTGTTAGATCAATGCCAAGAATCTATAACAACCCCAGCTGGCATCCTTCCAGCCACATCCATCCAGCTGGGTGGGTGGGATTAAGTGAGGAAATAGCAATGTTCTTGACAAGTACGGTTCATCGGGGTTATTCTAAGGCGAGAAATTTCTATCTACCAAGTTCATTACTGCGCTCTGGTAATAACTGAGTCAGGACAGGACAAGGAACATATTCGATTTAATATCATCAATTATAATCCCAGTTTCATATTTAACATCATACCTTTATTGCTTCTTAATGAATGAAGAAGAAGAAGAAGAAGAAGAAGAAGAAGAATTACTCTATTAATCCCGCAACGGGAAATTAGATTTTTAGATTTCTCTATTATTATTATTATTCATGTTACACACACACATGCCCAAAATACACACACATGCACAGACAGGACCTATATACATGCAATTAATGGAGAGATGTGAGAGCGAGGGGGCTACCAGTGACCGGCGCCCCGAGCAGTTGGGGGTTCGGTGCCTTGCTCAACAGCACCTTGCAGTGCCCTGTAGATGAACTGGCACCTCTCCAGCCACCAGCCTAGTCACCTACGGACTGAGCCACTGTCGCCCCAAAGTAATGTCAAAGTAACTCAGACGATCCGTAATCCCTATATATTTGTGCATCAATCTGCAAAGTTTCACCAAAAACTTTTTGATATCCAGGAGAAGAAATAAAACAGTGTGAATGGTCGACCATTGCGCTGTAATATAGCAGCTAATGTACATGAGAAGCTAAGTGAAGTGCTTCCAGTGTTTCATGTGGGTATGATATGAGTCACTGTCTCAGACAAATCCTCCAGATCACCGGCACTTAGCACACCAACGTCAGCTCCTTCTGCTGTACAGTAGATCAGTGCATCAGTGCGAGTGCAGATAACTTGTTTTACGGACATGTAGCCTGTGTGCGTTATCAGATACACTGCCAGATTACTAAATCACCGTCCCGACCTGTGGCAGCAGGTCAACACATCCTCAAACCTAAACACAATGGTTGTTTAAACAAGTGGTTAACGTTTTGAAATGGTTTTGTTAGATTTAGGCCACAAAAATATTGGTTAGGTTAAGTTAAAAGTCATTGTGTGGTTAAAAATAAGTATGTTTGTTTCGTAATTTAACTTATAAGTTAACTTAAGTAAGTCAACGTTGACTTTGGCTTTCACATGGGACACGAACAGTGGTCTGCAGGGGGAAAGTTCTGTGTTTGTTTGACCCATGCTTCACCCCCACCTCCACCCTACACAGACGTCATTGCTCTTTATACTACGTCGCCTGACTTCCCCCTTTGCTCGTGTCATCGGCCGCCACAATAAATGTGAATATGGGTCATAATCATTTACTTGTAAAATCAATCTATGGGATCCTGTTTGGGGGGCAGTTTATTTTGAATTAGCATGTAGTTTTCACTATAGACCAAGGTACACAGATGGAGGGCAGATGAAAGAAGAACTGGCCAAGACAGCATGTCAAGCCAGCAGCCATCCAGAACTTTCCGCAGGGGTCAGCGGTTGTACTCTTGACGCGCATACACGCACATATTGGCAGTGGCAGGGCTGTCTGAGCTAAGGGCAGAAGGAATCAGTGATGTGTTGTGGCCTGCTGAGCCGCCTGGAGGATTCTGATGCAAAGAGACACCGCCTGCTGCTGTGACACACACACACACACACACACACACACACACACACACACACACACACACACACACACACACACACAAAGGGGTATGAAGTTATCAATGACCGCAGCAGGACTGGTAGAAACTGCAGAGTTTGTTTGCTACAAAAGTTGGGGGGTGAGAAGTTTTAAAGCACATCACAGAGTCACTGTCGTTGCTCAACAACCTTAGTAACCCCTACAGATGCAGTGGGGCAGTCTGTGCAGTCAGGCTGCAAAAGTCAACTCATCACTCTGTTCATGGTGGTGAAACATACACTATAAAACATATGCCTATCCACCGAAAAAGACGTCTAAACATAGATAAAGATGTGTTTATGCAAGCACACTCATAAACAAGACTCTGAGGCATAACCCCAACATGCAAACACACACACATATGACAGGCAGATATGGCAATGCACACAAACACTTGCTGACAACTGCAATTAAAAGTACAAAATCTATAATGTACACTTTAACATACATAACCACACTCATTCAGGTACACAACTGTGTTGCGGCACACGCGGAGCAGCACCACCACAGATGGGCTCCATCTCTACCTCTGCAGCGAGGCTCTAAGGAAATGAGTCATCTGTTTGGCCTGAATATTTGCACCTGCATGATGCGACATCACTGTTCGTCTTTAACAACAGCTGTTTAGTTGTGGTGGTAAGCACTGTTGCCTCATAGCGAGAAGGTTCCTGGTTCGAATCCCGGCTGGGGCCCTTCTGTGTGGAGTTTGCATGTTCTCCCCGTGTCTGCGTGGGTTTTCTCCGGGTTCTCCGGTTTCCTCCCACAGTCCAAAGACGTGCAGGTGTTCAGTTCATTGATGACTCTAAAATCACCCGTAGGTGTGAATGGTTGTCTGTCTCCGTTTGTCTCTGTGTGCCCTGCAATAGACTGGCGTCCTGTCCAGGGTGTACCCTGCCTCACGCCCAGTGTCAGCTGGGATCGGCTCCAGCCCCATGCGACCCAGACAGGGACAAGTGGTTGTAGATGAGTGAATGAATGATTGACACACAACATAGTTAATCAGCTCAGCCACTGAAGTGTGAAAGTTACTAAGAGGCTCCTCACCAGGGTTCTTCTCATCGAGCTACAGGGAATTAGAAAGTTGCAAAGTTTTTTTTTTTTGCTACCAAATGTTTTTTTTAAAGGCAAAGCTCAAAGTTCCTCAACATGGAAACACCAGAGCCTCTTATGCAATGGGCTATATGTCAAATGGCTTTAAACACAGCAACACCAAAGAGCTATATACATTATAGCTATGGAGAAGAAAGTAGTCAGAAGAGCGAACCAGGGGAATAAATTCAAAATGCTTTGTTGTTTCAATTTTGAACAAAATGTCTTCATTTTCATTTCATCTAAAACTGACTGAGCCAGAAATTGTAGAAATCATATGTATATATATATATATATATATATACGGCAATATATCATATAAATGATTCGCTTTAGCTTCCTGTGAGCAGTGCACGAACCATAACTTGGATGTTTCTTTAAGCTTCTACACACAAGCGCTTCCCTTTTTTTTAGATAACAACACAGTTGTTCATCTTTTGTATTGATGATTAAACCAGGGGAGTTTGCCCCCAAATAAGCCTTTAAAGTGCTCCAACTTCTACTATCTAAGCAGGGAATGGACTGGACTTTTACTTTCGACACCATAGATGCCTGAAATAAAACAAAACACGAGTCTAAATAACTAGAAAATGTATTTAAAAAGTACAGATTTTCATTTAGGATCACGTGGCAAAAGCCTAGTTTTGCTAAAAATGAACTGAATTGAATGAACTTGAGACGTCAGCCTGTTTATATAGAGGAAAAAGGT
Organism: Echiichthys vipera; assembly: GCF_963691815.1. Lineage (NCBI taxonomy): Eukaryota > Metazoa > Chordata > Actinopteri > Perciformes > Trachinidae > Echiichthys > Echiichthys vipera. Next base: position 4,217,100 of record NC_139831.1, read on the forward strand.
ATGTTTAAAGCATACAAAAGTTATATTATATATATTATATTATAACAACAATAATTCAAACTCTGCCGTTGTAGCTGAATATATAAAGAAACCTCTGTTGCCTTAAATAACCTCTGTGACGTCTTCCCTTCTTAGATAACCATTAATTTTCCACTTGGCTCTCTGATGCAACACGCTGGGCTTCTCTGCCCAGTGAGAGCAATACATTATTTTCTGGCGAGGGTAAAAAAGCAACAGCTGACCTTCGCTGCACCTTCTTGACCGCCATCCAAAATAGCCGCCTTCCTCAATATGTCACCTTGGCATAAAATGAGGGTCCACTCCTCGTCTGGAGTTTCACCGTCATCAACATGGATGATTAAGAGCGAGTCCCTTTCGTTTGCACAGTACACCCACACACACACACACATACAGAGACCCACCTTCTCTCTGAAAAACAAACAAAAAGACTCATCAATTATGTCTACTGCAGGCTGCGCTGCTGTAGGTCCATTAAATTGTGTGGCTCTATTTGTTTTGCCGGATCATTAATCAGAAGACTTCTACTGTCTGCTGCAAACTGCCTCGGCAGGTGTGTGTAACTTCACCCTGTGCCCTGTATCCATCCAGACGACTTTGTGGTGCTGCTGGGAGATAAAAGGATGGGGAGGGTCTGGAGGCATCAGAGCAGTGACTTTGTATGAAACATATGGCACAAGGTCAAGCTGAAAGCCTCCTGGATCAAAGATGTGCAGCAGCAGCAGCAGCAGCAGCAGCAGCAGCAGCAGCAGCAGCAGCAGCAGCAGCAGCAGCAGCAGCAGCAGCAGCAGCAGCAACGCCCACCGAGACCAAGGCTGGTGATTTTATCCTCATTTAAACCAGAGCTGTCATGTACGGACATATTTGATTGGATAACTGAAATGTGGGCAATATTCAGCAAAGACTGAAAGATAAGAGAGGAATGAATTAATTGGACCTCACCTTCATATACGCGGGAAATAATCCACTCTTTGCTCCATCCAAAATCCTCCCGCATGTGCTACCTGTAAGTAACACAGGGACACAAGATTAGAAATTATTTTTATCTTTACATACTAAAAGAGAGTTTGGGAAAAGTTTCATGAGGTGAGGTCACATCAGTGTTAAGTCAAACAAGCCTTTGCTGCTGCACTAAAGAAAATGCATCCTTTAAAGATAGTAATCAGTCGTAAGGGAATAAGCAACCAAGTGAATGTTTGCAGACATGGCTGCTCATATGGCCACACCTTTAGAGTTTTGAGGCTTTTCTTAGACATGATGAAACAAAATCCTTCAATCTCTCCTTCAAAAACTTGTTTACGGCCGGCTTGAGACTAACACATAACATTCCCGTCTGCCTTTAACAGTGATTGGAAGAACGCCGTTAAGAAATAAGGGCATCCCATCGTTATAATGCCGTTACTGTTACTGCCGCAAAAAAATGTGGCGCGTCACTATAATTATTAGCTCATTGAAGCTGTTTTCATGAGACCAACTAGATCAGGGATGCCCAATTCCATGTTTTTGGTTTCTCCCTGCTCTAACACATCTGAGTCTAACCATTTTTTAACCTGTGACAAGCTTCAGCTGCTTGATAACAAGCACATCATTATAATCAGGTGTGTTAGAGCAGGGAGAAACCTAAAACATGCAGGACAGTGGCTCTACAGGACCGGGATTGGACATCCCTGAACTAGATCATTAAGCCGAGCGGCAAAGACTGTTCTTCTTGGTGAGGGGGGCGAGACAACCGCATAAATGAAGATGAGTGGCTGAGGTAGAGTTAAATTTCATGGTAAGTCAATCTGAGGTAGAGTTGGGTGGGTGGCATGCGTACTACAGCATTTTGGGTTGGTTTCAATGGTGTGAGCAGAGGCCGCATGGATGAAACATTTTGTAAGAACATCTGTTTTTGTGGGGACGAGGTCTGAGTCAACGAGCCACGACAGGAAAAGTGAGCCCAGGTAATTCCAAAGTAGCCTTCCTGAAGTGGAAGTATAGCCATTACTTTTCCTCACATGACTTTAAAGGAACGAATGTATACCTGTGAAGGCTAGTCTCACTTTGTCCCACAGCAACATTTAAATAGTTTGGATTTGTGTACACAGTTTCTGTTAATTTATTGCATTAAGTGTCCATTTCACTATAATATTCAGATTAATCATGAATAATTCAACATGCACATGTATTTTAAGTTCCGTTAAAGAAGGGTGGAGATGGGGTCCAAATTCTTTGATTTGACATTTGAGCATTTAAAAATGGACTTGAAAGTAACACAATAGTTAATTTCCAAAGTAAGTAGTTACTTTTATAATCTGTAACTTAGTAAACTAGTTCAGTTACTTTGTTGGGATAACTAATCCTGCCCAACACTGGCCTTTAAAGACAAATCTCCCCCTCTATATTCTACAGATAAGACCACTGCTGGGTTCCCATCTTACCAGTTAATTGGTGTTAACCGCAGTCACCTGGCCTCCCAGGTGCAAATCACTCCCTGATTAGTTGGCAAGAACAAAAGCCAGCAGGAAAGACTGCACTGATGACTTCTGCCATAGTTCTCTTCGGTCTATATGAGAGCAATGATCTCACAGAATGCACAAATGGTGAAAAAAAATCATTTGTGCATTCATTTATATACTAAATCACCGCTGTAGTCAGGCATTTGTTGGTCTTCCAATTCATAATCCTTTATTATAGACATTTAGTTTCTATAAATTCAGCCAGATGGTTCACTCAGCATTCCCTTTTTGCAGTTCGTACAGACCAACCTCCATGTCCCGCTGGCTGTCATATGCCGAGTGTCCCCAAACACTGCCAAGGTTTCTGGGGTTAGATTCTTACTGGGCCAAGCCATGCTGAAAAATGTATGCTTTCATGATATTGTATGGTTCTGTGGATTAATAAATGTGTGGCCTGATAGCGGTGAGCTGCCAGGGGAGAGGGACATGTGGACGGAGGTATGGTGGCTGAGGTGGGGGGTAGAGGGCACACAGAACTGCCCTGACTCTGCTGATAAGATAGGGCTACGTCATCCACCATCTGTCTCAGGGAAATTCCTCCTTCACTACTCTGGACAAAGCAACAGGAGCACAGAGCAAGAGGAGAAATGATGGCTGCAAGGTGAAGGCAGGTGAACACGTACAGAGGAGTCCGCATTTAAACCGTGCCTGAGGGGCTGTCCATACGAACATGGGTATTTTTGAAACTGTGTGTTGTTTTGCACGGTTTGGCCTTTCATCCACACGTAACCGCAGTTGTGGGTTCCTGAAACAGTTACTGGAGTCCAGGGTGAAGTTCTTTCGAAAAGTCCGGTTTCAACAGTCATGCGTGGACAGGAAAACCGAGGAAAACGCAATTTCTTGACGTCACACTGTAAACAACAATAAGTTGTATCCGTGGTGACTTGTGGACAACTTTTTTTTTTGTGGTTTCATGTGGACGGAGATATTTTTTCATCACACTGGTGGTGTGGACAGAATTTTTTTTTAACTGAGGGCCAAAGAAGTTTGGTTTCAAAAATACCTGTGTTCGTTAGGTGCACGCCCGAATGAAACGTATAAGCAAAGAGAACCGAGTCATACTTGAGAGCCATTCTCTGTAACATTGTGCCTAAATTTTAGTGCCTGCTCTATATCTGCAATGCTGTGTTCATGTTCGATCTAGCACTTTGCGGCACTTCTGCCTCCTCCTGTGATAGTGACAGAGTCAAGAGCAGCAGCAGCAGCACCGGGCTACAGGATGCAAAGACAGCTGTTACACCCAAAACATGCTTTTATCGACAGTTTTATCCAACGTGTGTGACAAGCTGGCAAACGTGACCAATGTTTGATCGAAAGGTAAGCCCTGCCCCTCAAAAAGTATTTAAAAAAGAACAATGAGACGCTCTTTTGAACAGCTCTCAGAAAGGATTGGAGCCATGAGATCGGGCTCCTGTCAAAGAGTTCCCAGTACGAGCAGATTCTGATCTGACTGACATGGAAGTTATGGAAGTCAATAACACCAAACTCAAATAGTTGCGTTTTGTCTGAGCTGCAAGCCACTTGCAGTAACTAAATGCACACCTGGCTGACACACAGGTATGTAGGAGAATTAGATTAATGCCAAAGAAAGTAGAAAACTACCGCTCACTCCCCTAACAAGAAAGAAAATGGAGGAAGCCTCAAGAGGAGCAACCAGGGAGCGTCATTATTAGTTGTTTGTTGTCATTTGAGCCCATGTTTAGGTCCATGTCTTAACCATTGAGAGTTAACTGGTAATGTAGCACGAGGGAGAATTACAGTTGCTATGGCTACGCACTGTTCAATTTATTAATATACCCTGTGTATTTATTTAGCACAGTGGTTAAGCTGTTCACCTGGAATCATATTACCATTATATAAATGGAATCGCATCATTGGTTGAGGTCACTGTAGTGCTAAATCATGCAGATTTTCTACATGTGTATGCACTCCTCAACTTAATCCTGACACCAGGCTACGTCACCGTTCTTCACCCTCTTTTTTCTTATTAAAATTTGGATGTTTTCAGTAGAAGTGCAGTATAGGGTGAGTCCCCGATAGGACATTTTTTGTTGTTGTGTGGAGATTACTGTAGCTGGAGCCTTTCGGGCAGATCCCTTCGGCACTGACTCAGGGCACGATTCATCTGTCTCCCGGCAAACCCCCGAGCTAAGGTGATGACTCTGGCAACTCATCAATCCTGATTCTAAGCTTTCAAAGGCTGAATATGCTGGCCACAGCGGGCTCCAGTCTGGGCTTTTAGACATCCCTTGTGTGTGGCGAAAGCACACATGCATTTTGTGGACACCCACACAACGTTTGCCTGCAGCATTTACCTTTGTGAAATTATTTGTTTGGAGAAAGTGAGATTTGCAATAAGAAACTGAAAGTACAAATACCTGTTCGTTGTTTCAGTCTTGTTTAAGCGCCACAAACCCCCTCACTTTTGCTGCACCTATATTATACTTATTATTTTCGACAGGTAAAGACTCTTTGTACTGTGAGAGCATTTGAAATTAGCGCTGAGGTGCAGCAGATCAATACCCTAAGGCTGAATAGTGTGACAGCAGTTTGGAAAGGAACTTTGTATTTGATTATTTGCCCTTTATCTGTAGGTCTTTGAAATGCAGACCTTTTATTTCTAAACATGAAAAGAGGAGCTCTGTGCTAAAGCTGGGGTCTCCAAGCTGCACCGGTTACTCTGCTCCGTGCATCTCTGTGAAGGTACACACGCTCAGGAGATGTGGGTGTTGAGAAAAGGCTGTCGTGGGTGGAAGTGTGAACTTCTGCTGAATGCTAAAAAGCTTTACGAAGCTCCTGGAGCGTTTCACCTAAGGAGCCACAGCAGGCTTCTGAAAAAAGAAGTCAAACCATTGTTACTGGCACAGGGGTCACAGATTACATACTCTTTACTGAGTCCATATATTTTTCCTGTGCTTCATGGGGCTCTTTCTTATGCTATTTTTTTGTCATTATTAATAATTCACCAATGTATTGAAGAGGAAAGGGGCTCTGCTTATATTTTGGCAGATGCTGTTTGTACCCAGATGTCAGAAACCAAATTTTGCACCCAGTTTTGTTGCCTAATCCTAACCAAGTAGTTTTTTTACTTAATCCCAGTCTCTGAACCAGTGGACTATATGTCTGACGACAATCGATCCTTTGGGGGAAATGGCTTGTATTTCAGGCTTTCCAGTTTAGCCAGTGGATATCCAGGCCAAGATTTCTCTTCCAAGCTGCGGTCATTATTCACGGTGAGACGTGAACATGGTGTTGGACTTGAAAAACAGCGTCTCTGCAAACAGATATCAGCACATGAATGCAGATAGATAGCATAACAAAATGCTAATGAAATGCTAACTTGTCGTCAGACAATAGCCGATGGGTTCTGTGATTGCATGAAGGTAAATGCATTCTGCCTAGTTTGCTCGCGGACTGTATCTGCAATCAAGCAAAGCCTGCTCAAACGTGATTGGTCCGTACTACTCGGAGTAAAAAACGGAAACCAGACAGCTTCCGCTACCCAAATCTTGTCCCGTTGCCTACGGAATCTGTTTCTAGGGATTATCCTTATCCTAATCAAGTAGTTTGATTAGCTAAACCAGATAGTTTTGTTGCGTAAATCTAACCTAACTGCGAAAAAAAAGTTGACTTTTAACATCAGCTTCCCACAAGGTTTAAACCCAGGTCTCCTGGGTAAAGTCCAGTGTTTAACCCACTCATCCATTGTAACCTTCTGCTGGGATGTCACTATTTATACCACTAGGCGGGAGGTGAGGGGGTGGATGCCAATAGCTGAGTCGCTGTCGAAGTGACTATTCTCATGAGGATGCAAATAGAAGCTTTATATATGTAGTTTTTTATATGTGCTTCCACAGTCTGAGGAATTAGGTTTTTGCTAATAGAGTTTTCTCAGTTAAACAGTACATGCATGTTGTGTGAACAACTATACACAAAAGGGGAAACTGAGAAAATGTCTCCTCTATAAGACACCAAGCCACTGTAAATAGAGAAACTTTGGACATAAAACAGACGTGGAAAAGAAGCCAGCTTTACACAATGGAGCTCTAATTAGTTTGCAGATGTGAATTGGATGGCAACTACCTCAGTTTTGGGGACGGTTAAATGTCACTGGCAGCAATGGAGAGAGGCATGAAATTAGTGTGCTCACATAGTTTAATGAATTGCTGACGACCCTTCCAAATAACATTAAGGTGCTAATTTAACCAAACAAGTCCAAACAAGTCAACAAGACTAGAAAATCAAACACTACATCAAACAGACTTAAGCATTACAGTGGAGCACTGGTTCCTGAGACACAAGGAGCTGTTAGAACAAAATACGTTGTGATAACTTAAAGGGAAGAACAAGAGGTTGAATGGATTTTGTATTGGAGTACATCTCAGGCTCAGAATTGTATTCAGCATTTCTAGGAAGTACCAGGACTTTTATGTTGAATTCAAACTAATACAGACCACGTCTTGTACTCCAGAGGACGGCCTTTGTACAATATCATCCTGGTCCATTATCAAGGGGCCCAGTTAACTGAGAGTAATATAGGAAATCATTTTGGACTCAACACCACAGAGAGCTTTACCATGTAAAAAGGTAACTACTCAGAAAAAGTCCCATCACAAAATCTGTAGTCACCCGTCAAGTGACTATTACTTGTTGACGCAGCCCAATGTCAACTCTACAACATGGTTAAGGAATAGGTTTCAAAGAAGTCAGGATGCATACTTAAAACCACTTGATTTGCGTTTTCTATTGATGAACACTGTTGTTCCACAGTATAATAAGTGATTGCATGTTATCTGTGCAACATATCAATCCTTGAACGTTGTACGGTTCTTAATGCAGATGGTGCAGGATAGGGCTGCATTTAACAGATTCAAGGGAGCAGCTTGGTCATTTATTCGATCGGGGCGAGGGGGTCAGGATCGATGGCGAGGAAGCTGACCTCCTGTCAGACGTTTAATACAACCTCCGTGTCCTGAATTTTTTTCCCAAGCTGCCACAGACCACAAAAAAATAGATTTCATATGATTGTAAAAGAGAAGTGTAGACAACCCTTTGCCGTAAAGGTCAGTTCCTCCATAGATGTTCAGACTATCACTGACTTAGTGCTTACACCTCACATACAATCACACGTACAGTTTGTGTGACATCGCTGATGTCTTGTCACTTCGCTGACTCCCGTGAGGTTGAAATGATAGAATCAATAGCAGCCTGCGGGTCATGCTGAAGAGGAGAATTGCTCTTTCTGTCGCCAGAGTGATTATGAGAGTGAATTGGCAGCTTTGTTATCAGGGCGGTGCACAGTTCAGACACATGTGCCAGTTTTTGTCCTCCAAGACAATAGGGAGGAGATATCTTCTTAATCCATATCTACAGTGCTACAAAGAAACATGTCCCACAGGCCTAAAGAGCAGAACAAAAGCCACAGTTGACTGAGCAGATTGTAAACTATTGATGGAGATGCGGCCAGTAGTGTTCGCAAAAAAGCTCCAGCCTCACACAAGAGAAAGTACTTGTATGCTCCAAGAAATTTAGGGGGGGAAAAATAACATTATACACCCTCAACAATGAACATTTGAGCACAAAGGGTCTCTTTTATTCACAGCGAACCAAAGCCTACAGTATATGGAGCACATCAGAGAGTGCCGGCTAACAACCATTTGTAAAAACACTGGAAATATCGGCATAGGATTATTTTTCAACCAAATTTCACTTAAAATGGTCCAATTTTTCAAGGAGGAGATTGGTTTCCCTCGTTTCTTGTGCCTGTCGACGCCGGCCCGGATCTGACGGTTAGCTGAAAAATCCTAATGAGGGTAAGAAGACGTGATGAGGAGATTGCAAATGAGTAAGAGGATCATTTACAATGCAGCAGTGATGGTATGCTAAAAGTAAAGCCGCTAATTACTGATGATTCGAGCCGGGGTGATAAAAAAAGATATTGAGTCATGTGACATGAAGAGAGTTGATTAATTAGTTTCTCCTCTTTTGCCGCCCCTCGGGGGGAGGCTGTCGAGCAGCAGCAGATGCAGTGAGGCGTCACATCAAGGACACTAAACTTTGAGTCAACAGGTTCAGAGCTTCTCTGCTTTGTTCAGAACAACTCAGTGTAAAGCTGCGGTGCACTCTCAAGAGGCAAACAGTGAGAGCTCCATGCCTGTCACGAATGCTTTGCTTTCACAGCAGTGTCTGTTTAACACTTGGATTTTGGTTTCAGCTCAATAAAGGTTCAATCTTAAAACTGTAAATCTGTCGTTGCAGTGAGAATATCCCAAACCGTTCCCAAAACCAACCTTTTCCCAGGGATTTTCTCAGTTTGTTGAAAGATGGAAGAATATCGCAAACCGATGCTGCGTAAGAAGAAGTCAAAGCAAACTTGAATTTAGGAAAATACTTGATAGAAGATCGTCTGATTTAGATGCAGAATAGAATAAAGATATTCTCACCGATCTGATGGATTCTTTCACTTCGAGGCAAATACAACTTAGCCTCGGAAAAGTCTCAAAACTTGTGTTGGATTCTTTGTTTTTCCTTCTGATTTTCTGATATTTGAGGTTTTCTAGATAATTGCATTGTCTTAATCCAGGGGTGCCCAATTCCAGTCTTAGGGGGCCTCTGTCCTGCATGTTTCAGGTTCCTCCCTGCTCTTACACACTGGATTCTAGGGCCGGACCCCTGCCTTAGTCGGATCCGTTATGGTGGCAGTCACCATATTTATACTGTAAACAATGAATAGGAAATGTTAAGTCTGATTTATTAGGATCCACCAAAGTAAATTATTTGATTAATCTAATCAACAACAGAAAGTTAATCAACAGCCAATATTCACTAATTTCAGCCTTTCAGTTGTGAGGATTTGCTGCTTTGAGTTTCAGATGAACCATCTCTGAGAGAGCATGCTGGGTGTTTGTTTTTACCTTCTTCTGACATTCAACACCAAACAATTGATAAAAGACACCTTAGACAATAATGAAAATGACGATTAGTTAGCCCTAAAACTGTATCTATTCAACATCTTTTTATTGTCATCTCCTATGTCCAGCAACATGAGATAGTGGTGCACCTGCATAAGCCCCTGCAGTGCAGAACCTTTTTTAAGCATAAGTCAATGTTGACTTTAGTTTTCACACGGAACCTGAGCAGCGGTCTCCTGCTCAGGGGGTAGAGTGGGTGTTTCCCATACCAAAGACCATCTGTTCGATCCCCTGCTCCTCCGGCCCCTTTGGTCCACATGTCGAAATGTCCTTGGGCAAAACACTGAACCCCCAAATTGATGTGAATGCAAGTCGCTTTGGATAAAAGTGTCAGCTTAATGAAATGTTTTGTAGTGTAATGATTACATATCATATGAATGACAGTGCATTGTGTTTTTCATGGGTGAGAGCAGCCTTATCTTTTCCATTAACAGGCTGAAACATGAATGTGTTACTGTGCATTATGTTAGAAATTGGACAGTGACACATTTTCTCTTGGCTCTTTTGGCTCGTCTGGCTCCGTTCTCCAGCATATTGGATTTGAAATGAAACAATGACCTTATTATACGAACAATAGGGCTGTAAGCACTTTTGTACAGGCTGCCCCAATTTATGAACAATGCAACAAGAGACTGGGCTTAAATTCTTAGATGTTCATCTGATGTGGATGTTAAACATCCTCAAAGGCAGGCTGAAAGTTGGCCCTTATTCAAAGTTGGTGTTGTTTGTAAGATCCATTGTGCTGCAGAGAGAGTATTACATAGAGCACCAAGTGAAACATTTACTATTTATATAAAGGTGTTTAATACTCCAGAAGACTATGCTAAAAAGTACTGCTATGAATATCTGCCAAAGTACAGGAACTATACTGCATATACATGGTGACTTCCCAGCCTCTTGACTGTACTCTATAAACAGTCGGGTGTCCAAGCCAGACTTCCTCGCCAGGCTTTTATCATCATCCAGCTAAATGATCTGAGCAACTCTGACATCAGTTCACTCCCCATGTGACACCCTCCAGGTCCAGTTAGCCTCCTCAAACCTGGCGCACACAAGCTTTAACATAGTCTGCCACCGACCAGCATTCCCCGTTCAACCTCGAGGAATAAAGGTTAATTTTCCAAGTGAGCTGCTCCTGTCACATGCATCAACATACTGATTCATACGCAGTGTAGTTGACTGTGTGTGTTGGTATGTGCTCAGTGCTCGGGGGTGAATGCATCTTGCTGACTGTGAGTCATACGCAGCCTCTGGCTCTCAGGCATCGAGCCTGTCAGGGAGTCTGAGCAAGCGCCGGCTTCACTGGTGCTGTTGGCTCGGACCGAGGGAGCAAAGAGAAATCGACCGCCCCTAACCAGGCAGCAGCAAGTGGTCCTATGTGACAGCATGTGTGTGTGGTTTCTGGCAAGACTTACAAAGTAGGTTTTCCAAGTTAGCTGGATAACTTTGCTGAGGCGAACAGGTTTCACGTAGGTCTACATTCTCATAAAATCTGAATAATCAGCTGAAAGAGGCTCAAAAGCTCCGCAGGGGAAGTGCAGAGTTGGCTGAAAGTGCAACATTAAGGAGTTGAAATCAAACCCTTTGACAACCTCAGACAGCAAATGCTGAAAAAGTCCAACTGGGACCTCACATCTTGCACATTATAAAGAACGCAGAAGTTGGCCACCAAACACCCAAGTTTTACACAGAACCACTCTTGCGCAAGTTAGGCTATTGGGAAACATTGGGACATGTGTTCAGTAAATGAAGGTGCAACCAATGCTAACAGGGCCATCCAGACAGACTGCATGGTGTATGAATTTCCTCTTCCTGTTTGCTCTTTCCCCCAAATATTTTATAATTGCAAAGAGAATCTAGTGGGACGTGTCTTTCACATCCTGAGCACTTAGCGGATTAAATGGATAGCAGACAAAGATATAAAAGTTACTGTTTCAGAACAGGCTTTTTCCATTGTTCCTCGGTAAACAAACAAATCCTTGAACATCATTCTGCGAGCGATAATCCTCTGTGCTAGTTAAAGGATCAACCGGTAGCACAAATGAAAACACTTTCACAGTAAATTCTCTGTTCAGTCTTTGTACTTCCACTAGTTTTCACCTCTGTCTTCATTTCAAAATAAAGCCCCCTTAGTTTGTCACTTCTGGCGGCAGAAGCTCAGTCCATAGGTGACTTGGCTGGGAACCATAGGGTCGCTGGTTGAAGTCCCGGTGTGGACCATGTATGGAGCGTGGACTGGTGGCTGGAGAGGTGCCAGTTCATCTCCTGGGCACTGTCGAGGTGCTGTTGAGCAAGGCACCGAACCCCCAACTGCTCGGGGCGCCGGTCACTGGCAGCCCCCTCGCTCTAACATCTCTCCTGAGCTGCATGTATACAGGTCCTGTCTGTGCATATGTGTATTTCGGGCCTGTGTGTTTGTAACATGATTAATAATAAGAGTGAAAAAATTAAATTTCCCTGTTGTGGGATAAATAAAGTAATTCTTCTTCTTCTTCTTCTTCTTCTTCTTCTTCTTCTTCTTCTTCTTCTTCTTCTGTATATGTTTTTATGGTTTGCCTGGTTCGCTGCAGTAGAAAAGGGGGCATATGTGAGAAGTTGTACATCAGCAGAGAAAGCCTCTATATGCACTCTCCCACTGGGCTGATTTACTGAACTATACCAACATCTAATCTACAGACTTATGTAGAAAATCTCCCCTTTTAAGGCGCTAATTCACTCAAGGGTCATAATGAAGACCTAATAAACTGCATTAAAGATACTCCCTATGAGGGATAGATTTCCAACATCTATCTTTTCTTATCCATCTAATAATACCTCAGAGCGTCCTCACCGACCTTACCTTGACAGCCTCCCACGATACATCAACAATCCATTTATAGTCAAGGAGCTTTGAAATGTGTTTTTATACAGTTTCTTTCAGAGATCAGAGCACTGGAAGTATACTCACGGACTTTACCCAATTGTATTTAATTTGTTTGGCATAATGAAACCAAGACAATAGAAATGATATTGAATTGCCTGATATTTAAAAAACTTCTTAGAAATATTCTTCCTGAATTTAGTTTTTCTTCCTTTCCTCCATTCTGGGGTAACACATCAGAAAAACAGCTGCTTCAGTGTCTCTCTGAAGGATGCTTTTAGCAGGACGGACGCACAACAAAACAACTGCTTTCACACATATAATGTACCTGAAGTGTTAGTCTCTTTAAAAGCTTCATCCGTCCACAGTCCAAACAGCTGTACCAAATATATTTGTGAGGCCAAATTCAAGCTGGGTAACCATGAACATAAGCCCCATCTTCCTGTTTTCCATCAAACAGGATTTACGCAATGGCCCTCCCCAAATAGAAGCCATATTGGAGGTACTGAGCAGACCCACTTTGTGGCTTTGCTGTCTTCAATATGTTTATTTATGGAATAAACTCAGTTAATATCTGTGCGTTTTTAAATTGGAGAATGTAGATTAAGTCAATAAAGAGTCCACATTAGTAATGAAGGGATGCAACATGTTTTTCACCGTGCATCGATTGCATGGATTTGACTGCTGTGCGTGTTTGTGTGTGTGTGTGTGTGTGTGTTTGTGTGTGTGTGTTTGTGTGTGTGTGTGTGTGTGTGTGTGTGTGTGTGTGTGTGTGTGTGTGTGTGTGTACGTGTGTGCGTGTGCGTGTGTGTGTGTTTCCTTGTCCCTACATTGATGAAGCAGATTCATTGAGCTCACGTTTACAGTTTCTTTTTCATTGACTTCTTCTGTGCATATTTGTAGGAACAAGAACTATATGTTTGGTCCCGGTAGCATCCTAGTCTCCTTTTATTGTCTTAGTAGATTTGACCAATCACGCTCAAACAGTCTGTGTGGAGAGCAAATGAGGAGGATACTTGCAGAGCAATCTTGGAACTCATCGGCTAATCGTCTGATGATGATTTTTTATTTATATGAAGATATCTGACTATAGAGACGTCTGTCACCTCCATTCTCTTGTCTCAGGTCCCTATTCAGAACTGGTACACAAAAGAGGAATTCCTGGCCCGGACACAAGCGTCGTCGTCGTCAGATCAATAGCCGATTAGATCTGAGATTGTGTGTTTCTTAACCTTACAATTTTGCTGCCATTAGCTTGTTGGTCATTTAGCTAGCTAATAGTTTTCTTATAGGTTAACCAATGCTATTTAAAATGCAACTTTGTTTTGGAGTGTAGAGCCATGTTGCCAAGAAACACTTACTGTATCTTTTTCAGACATTTACCATAGAGTTCTCATCGCACAATCATTCTGCTAATTCACCAATAGACCTCCGTAATGTGGATGTGTAACCACAATGTTATTTTCCCTGCAATATTCTTTATAAAACTTATTGGAGCCAGACTTTATTCTCACCAGATATTATCAGACATGGTTAAGCACATGTAAAGTGTTGCCCATCTCTGTCATCTCCACTGTAGAGGGGAAAACATTGATATTCTGTACGGCTCCCCTTGCTGCAGCCAAGGTCACTGGCATGGATGAGTCAGCATCACAAACCCCTCTGTCACACTCTGCTTCCTTTTTCTCCTCGGTGACAATGAACTCTCAGCCTCAATCGCTCTCTATTTTCCATTTTCCTTTCCCCTCTCTATTTTCCAATTTATTTCCCCCTCTCTTTCTTTTATTTCCCCCCCTTCAGTCTCTCCTAGTGTCTTATTCTCACCATCCTTCACTCTCTCAATCGTGTCTCACTCTCTCTTCCATCACATGGGGATCATATTTCTTGAAAAGGGGGCGATGTGGCTCACCGCTACAGAAAACGTGCGGGGAAGCCAACACTGACCTCAATTCTCAGCTCACTTCTTACACTCTATTTCGCTCTTTTTGCCCGAGAAGAACTTCAAAGAGCTGTGGGAGAGGCAGGTCGCCTGGTGAACATCAGAGGACATCTAGAAATACTCCCAACATCTCCCCAGCATGAAAGTGTGCAAGAGTGTGCGGTATAACTGAAAATCAGTCAAGGGAAAGGCATGATGGCATATTTCTGCTGCAGTCAGTCACACTTTTAACACCTCACTGGCTGCACGTGCCATAGGTATGGTGGAAAAAAAATGAAGGTCAGGACGGGTTTCATGGCAAAACAGGACATTAAATACAAACAAACATTAAATGCAGCCATCCAGCCTTCAAAGGTTAGTCATTCAGCACCGCCTGGAAAAAAGTGTAATCAAAAACTGTTGGAAATTCACCTTGCTGTTTGTTTGCGGTTGGATTCTTCACTACGCCTACCTGCCAAGACTAGAAGGAGTTGTGCCTCTTTTGTTTCTCCAGAAAAGTCTCAACCAGAGAGGTCGAGCAATTATATTGGTGTTAAATTCAAAATGCTAAATTCCCTCTTTTGTCTTTGTTCACCTTTTCTATTTGCCTCTTCGCTCTTTATGGGCGTGACATACATACAACATTGTTTGAAATCCTCTCTGTTCACTTTTAAGGGAGTTTTTGGAGGATTTCCATAATCTTCAGGCAGCCATGTTGGATTCTGTTTACAGAAAGCAGCCACTGTATTGATCCAGCACGATCACGTGACTGCCGCTTCACCACAGCGAACTAGTACCTAGAACTAGAACTAGAACTAGAACTAGAACAGCGGGATTACGTTGAGAACTTTTTTTTGTTACTCGAAACCAATCTCTCTTTTTAAAGAAGCGAAAATCATATGGGTCAGTTTGGGGGGTATGGATCGCAAGACTGGGGGTGTTTCACTCAGCATTAAAAAAACAATGCTAATATATGGGCAACATTCTCTAACAGCAGTCAAGTTGTCATGATTTGTTATAATGTAACCTAAAAACAGGAAATGACTAACTCTATGCTCAAAGTGATGCTCGGAGCTCCAAAACTGTTGTAGCAGAATCACGTGAATAATTCCAGGATAACTATGCTTTTTTTTCATTGGTTGTTGCGTTTAATCTTACCCAGATACAATAGTGCTATTTTCTGATTGGCTATTCTGTTGCCCCTCTTTTTTTTGATTGGCTGCAACTGTAAGTGGCAGGCTAGTCTGAGATCTCCAGGGGCGACGCGTTTGATTCCCGCCGGTTCTATAGTGAGAGCCAGAGAAAATTTGGGCGCTGCGGCATACTATAAATGGTTTTACGCACAGGAATACAATGTGTAGCAGGTCTTCATGGGCTAAGTCTGAAAAAAAGAGTGACTGTGATGCTCAATGCGTGACACCTGAGCGGCCTGGTACCGCAAGCCACAAGAAGAAACTGGCTGCAAAAGCCAAGCGGCAACGGCGTATCCATTTCTAATAATACATCCATGAGAAAGCCTCAAACACAAATGCATCAGCCTGAGAATGAATGTATGAATGTGGACACCCTTTATGAAAGAATAGGAAATGTTTCATTATATTCTATCACATCATTTCATTGGAGGGTTTTATAGAGCTGAAGAAAGAAAGAGAAAGGCTGCAATTGTTCATCAGGCTCTCATCACAGTTTGAATCAATTCAGCTGTATTTTATTATTATAATTATAATGATTATCTCTGCGAGACGTGTGTGTGTGTGTGTGTGTGTGTGTGTGTGCACGCGCTAATGTATGCCCTGTATGCTCCTCTCATAGTTGTGTATGATTCACAGTTTTAGAAAAGCTATTGTATTGACTGCTCTGTTTTCTACTGTCAGTGACTCACTCCTTTCAGGGGCCACAGCTGATCAACAGCTGATTCAGTAGCAAAAGGCCTGATTCTGAAAATCATCGCAGCTAAAAACTGGCATTTTATCGTCTGTTGCAGGCCACATCTTGGCCTTTGTCGTGGCTCAAACACTGACATCCATAGAAAAGTTTGGATTCATTTTGAACCAGAGCATCTGCAGATTAGTTCCACATCTGATATGTTATAATCCACTAAAGTTAGGCACAATACATGATCAATAAATCCCTGTTTTTGTTATCTTTGCCTGCGCTGTCATCTCGCCTGTAGAGCTGCTATGGGAGCAGGGATGTACAAGCAAGTGGAAAGTGGAAGTTAGGGGTAAGGCTGGAAATGAGACGTGTAGTGTCTCGGAGCGCCAAGTCCCTGAGCGCATGCCTATCCTACAATAGGGGTGGCTGTTTTGACACACACCGTCTGACGGCGTCCTATCATGACCTGTATCTGCACTCTGCTGCGTGCACTTTTCTAGTCACCAGCTGTCATTTTGCTTCCAGATGGGACGGCGGCGAATAAGTCAAAAGTGGAACTTCCAATCTGAATTTGAATGTGGTGCTGGCTCCTGGACAAGAAAATTGTTTTCATGCTCACACACACTCAGTCAGTGCATCTATATTCATCTCCTCTGCAAGTCAGAGTTGTGTTTTAGGGCCGGCTTGGCTTTGAAGTGGAGCGTTTTTAACTTTTTTTTGTGGTTATCAGGTCTCGTTGAATGCATAAAATATGAGGAACACCTGGTCTCTTTGTAAAATACAGGAAATATAACAAGTGAATTCAAGGGAAAGATATGATCCCACTTTGATTTCAAATTTAAGATCCACAGGAGGACTCGGAGCCTTGAAACAGAGGGTGGTAACAAAGATGACTCAGGATTTTGACACTAGTGTCCACGTGATTATCATAATCTTAACAATATTTGATGGTACTTGTATTTCAGTATTTCTATTTTATGCGGTGCTGGAGGAAGTGTTGGGATCTGCATTTATAGTTTTAATCCTACAGTACAGAATAACAAGCAGTTACAGATTGCATTTGGTTGACACAAGACAGTAACCTGTTATGAGCACAACGCCTCATAATCCTGTGTTAATGTGTTCTAGATGAGATGTGTGATCTCAACATATTTCTGTATCACCTGCTTTGTAAAAGGAGTGCATACGAAGTACAACTGTAGATAAATAAAAAATTAAAAAAAGATGAGGGGTCTCTACAAATTTTGTTAAACATCACTTGGACTAATCATGACTTTTTCATAGTAAACTGCAAAGAGATACCTCCCAAGAGTGACCAGGATAATGCTGTAATGAAAAAGGTTTAAGTAATAACCATTTTAATCTGGGTATGTCATTCTGAAGCATGTGCAGAAAAAAAAGTTTGTGCTTGTTAAGTTAGTTCCTAACTAACTACATGTATCAGTCTACAAAACAAAAACGCTTTCACTCTTGTATATGCACATTCAGAAAGCAAAGTAATCTGAGCAACGCAGAGCTCCACAGCCCTGCTCTGTGTGTGCGCGCTGTCGTTCCACCTGCATGACCACCCATGCTGCGAGAGGGATTCATATGAATAGCATTTTCATATTTCACACGCTCCACAGCCAAACAAATCCGAGCCATGGGTGAATGCGTGGAGGTCGTCGCGATCTCATGTTTGAATAATGGCTTTGGTTATCATTGAAATCAGATTCCCCTCTCACGTGATCGATGGGCATACTCAGAGTGGCAGGGAAGGATGAGGCCATGCTGATTATGCTTAGCGGGAAGCCATAGATCCGTTGAGATAATTCAGAGACTTTCCAAAGCCATCAGGAGGGACAGAGGATTGAATCGTAGTTCCTGATATTAGTGTAGAGGCAGGAGGCGAAATTGGAGCTAAAAGCACAACTTTGGAGGGGGGATGGGGGGGGGGGGTGCAGAGCCTCGGGTCTTGAGGATCAATGTGCATGCATAATGCTGAGAATATATACCAGAAGAGGCTCTCGGCCAGCTTAGCTCCATGGGGAATTTCATGGTAATGCCTCTTTTGGAAGGTGACAGCAGCATCACAGTGCTCTCAAAGGAGCTCCAGGCTTTGAAAAGATGGCTTTCCTCAAAGGTTGTACTGCAATTTGGGGTTTAATTTAGACCTACTCTTTACCTTGGCAGGTTCTTCTGTAAATAAGCTCAAATAAGTTCAATGTATTTTCTTAAATCCATGCAACCAAATTAGCTTTTTTGTGGTGTCCCTCATGGAAAAGTTTTTAACCCACTTCAAGAACTCCGAGTACGCAACACTGAAATACTTTATCCTGTGAAGCTCTGTTGCTTATGTTTTTCTTTTCTCTTTTAGAAAGAGATGGGCATGCAGGAAACTTAGATCCTTAACCCTCCCTGCTTGGTTGATGACTTCCAGCAGTGTTTTATATACTGTATTTTAAATGATCTTCAAGGCATCTGTTTGTCTCTGTTTTAGTCTTTATCACGGCAATGATCGGATCTCATTTTTAGATGAGATCTGCAAATTGTGTAAAACAAGAGCCATGTCAGAAGCTGCTATTGTATTAATGTGAAAGAGTCTTTTAGCTGCGTGGATGATGGGGAGTTTTGTTGCGTAGCTGAAGAGGGAGCGGCATTAGCGTCTGTAGTCATGTGGGAAATACCACCACTGAAAATGCAAATCTAGGATGGATGGATTCTCCTAAACATAGCTCTTGTCTAACAGCGAAAGCAAATCCCCTTTTCTATTCAAGCTCAGGTTCAGTTTTAACTTTAGGTCTCTTATCTGAGGAATTGTAACGACCAGGGGCTGTATTCCTAAAGATCCTTAGTGCAAAGAGTTGCTCCTAGTAGGCAAATTCAAAGAAAATTCTTGTATCGAATCGTGGTGTTTTCTTAGAATTTCCCCTAAAAGTGAAGAGTAGATCCCAGTAAAAATAAAAGCTATTCCAAAAGAATCTGAGCTCTTAAGGTGAGATCTGTTAAGAGCAGGGAAGAGGCCTTTTTAGCAGCTTAGGAGTTCCCTAAGCAGAGGACAAAATGGCGGACGGAGTAGGCAGGAGAGATATTCTCCAAACACTGGATGACACTGAATAAATGAAACGCTACAGATTGGATTGTGCAGGAATCACGTTTGTGGTTGATCTCATTAGAGATGCACTTACTTCTCCAACCCAATCACACAGTCTTCATAAGATTAGATTCTATAATTAAGATGATCGATTTGAGGGTCCATCCTTTGCCCATAGTATATTTTCTATCAAGCTTTTAGGATCAACCAATCACAGCTTTTGAAATGATGACTCATACCCAGCAACGGGGTCAACCACACGTCCTCACTAAGAGAGGAGTTTCTGTCCATTCCTTGCTCAGAGTTCAGAGAATGTTCTGGATTCACTCCTAAGCTACGACTCCTTGCTGGGAATTTTTAGGTTAAGTTAGGAGCTCTCTTCTCTTCAGGAATACGGGCCCAGATCTATTTTCCCTTCCTCACATACAGTACAGTCCTAATATCCCAGCTGAATTGATTACCATAAACACAATTAATATTCATGGCTGCTTTTGCTCCACAAGAAGAGTTCAGTTCAGACATGTTTGCTGCTCATTCTCATGTAACGGGGGAGATGGAGGGATCTGTTAATTATTTAAACTGTTAATTGGCTCTGGTGTGTTAGAAAGGTGTTAGAAGTCACATCTCAGGTATGTACGAAGCGTATAAATAGGACAAGTGAAAATGGGAGTGATGATTTTCAGGTAAGGCTGGGATGAATTTGAAAGCCAAAATAAATTGGGTGGATAACAAAGAAGTCCTTTTTAGAATATTTTTTGAGAGATCTGTTGAATGGCGCTGCATTGAAACAGACTCACGGTTCGATCCTTCACTCATTTTCTGGAAACTTTATTTAGACGACAAGAGAAATGCAACATGTTGATGTTAAGTCAATGAATAGCTTTCTGTTTCATTTAATTGAATGTAGCAAGAGCAGCAGCGTACTCATATCTCTACACAGAATATACACACACACACACACACACACCCCACCCTGCAAATGGCTACATGATAGAAAATGCTGTGATAGATACCCATTTATAAAAATGTACGCATTCAAGCATGAAGTGACATCAAGAACAAGAAACAGGATGTGAACAAACACATTATCACACGGAAATTAGAATAAAATGGATTAAACACAAGCTGAGAAGGTTGGGAAATACCATGAATGGGCACCTGGTAAGCATCATTTATACTCTGTTTCTTCGGGCGTTTTTTATACTGATATCATGGGAGCTATTTCCAAGGTCATACACAATCAGGGATCAGTAATCTGATGCAGCTCACTGAGCTGTCAGGACAGATACACATGATTTAAACTCTGGGGGAAATGACAGGAGACAGGAAGTAGTTCCCGTCATCTGAGAAGTATTTTATCCACTTTTTTAAAACTAAAATGTATTTAAATTCTGACCAGGAGAACAACTCTTCCATCAAAATGGATGGTTGAGTTTTCCACTTTAATAATAACCATTTAAACAAAAAAATATCTTTCATTAGTACGTATTAAACCCAAATGCTTTCACTTGAATGTGTGAGTGTGAAGAGCTCTTCATTATGTTAAGGAAGTCTGCATTAATACCTCTTCTCAGAGATGCATTTAATGAGCTATCTAGAAATACTTCCTTAATGTGTGACAGTAAGCACACACAAGGATCAGAAAACCAGAGACAGCTGTAAACGAAAAAGGGAAAAAAGGGTGTAAGATTATAACTTCAAAGTACCGTCTGATACCTTATTGATTGTCTGTAGAGGCAAAAACAATCTCCCATCCCCGACTGTCGACCCGGTGGCCAGGGTCAGCCATAGCAGTTCTGTGTTTTAAAGAGCACAGCAGATGTTTAGTAATCTGCTCAACGACACTTCAGCAGGGCAATGACCAACCCTTCAATCGATAATGTAACCCCAGCATAGCCATAGAGTTCTTGGGGAGTGTTTGGAGCTAATAGTGCAATGTACCCATGCATAAAGACAAAATCGTTATATTAAAATGTATGTTCTGCCAAAGTCACCCACAGGTTTTACACCCATGTGGCAGTTTGTGCATTTAGCCCTTCTATGCTGCACAGATACACAAGAAATATATTTTGACTTTGTTATTGTTTCATTACTTCCTCAAACCATAATATATTGATACAAGTAGGAGACCCAACATCATCAAAAAAAAAGTTCTAATTTGTGATAGTTTTAACTTTCCTATCATCCAAACTTACCTATTAGGGCAACATTTTGGTGAAAGAGTCCAAAAGTGTTGCAACCATTATTTTAGATCAGTAACTGAATGGTGAAAATGGAAGAGTGTCAGGTTCAAGCAACCTAACACATCCAAAACATAACAAAAGAGAGAAAGACAAGAGTTATATGTTTTACTTGCAAGGAGAACGGACAGAGATGCGTTCAGTTACAATCTCCTACCGCTCTGAAGAACACTCTGCCGAGCCCTTTCCTTTTATTTCCTTTAGTTCCTAGTTACAATATGAGTTATTGCTCTAAAGGTGAGGGGGCACACAAGTGCAACTCGTCACATTTAAACAATTCATTATCTTCATGAGTTAAAGCTGTAAGGGAGAGGGGGCACATGTTGCTCGTCCTTAAAACATGTTCTGTCTTTAAACAGATGAGCAGTTTCTGTTTTCGCACAGGTACCTCTTTGGTGACTCATCAGCAGTCATGCTTATCTGATTTCTTCTACCTGCAACACAACTCTACACGAATTAGCTGTTCACATACACCAAGTAAGGTTAGGTTAAATGTAAAGGCAACTGGAGAAAATATGAGATTACTTTATGTACAATTATTCCTACAAACAGCAATACCTAATGCCAAAGAAACTGTGATTAACATGCACAGTGTTTCTTTTCCAGCACTGATCAATAACATGGATACAAAGTAGAAAAATCTCAATTACAGGTGGTCACTTTT
This sequence comes from Echiichthys vipera, assembly GCF_963691815.1. Classification (NCBI taxonomy): domain Eukaryota; kingdom Metazoa; phylum Chordata; class Actinopteri; order Perciformes; family Trachinidae; genus Echiichthys; species Echiichthys vipera. The sequence goes on from NC_139831.1 coordinate 4,239,217, forward strand.
GCCTTAAAAGTGAACTGTAACCAGCATATTATACATGGTGAAGCTCCCTCTTGGTTTCCTGCGTTTCTGAAAGTAGTAGTATTATGGCCACGGTGTCTCCTCCATGACTCACTACTGTGTGATTTCAGAGTAATTGCTTATGAAGTTCTGCCATTGCTCTCCACGATCTCTGGCACGCGACCAAACACGCCACCCCGAGCTGTCTTGGGTTGTTAGAGCACGCTCCAACACAGATACAGTAAGGTTCATCTGGAGAGCCACGAGAACCTATCAGACCCACATTTCATTCAAAGCCAATTATCATATACCGTATACATATAATGAGCCAATGATGATGAAATCAATGTCACGATTAAGTGACTGCTAAAGTGATGTTATCCTGAAAATCTTCCACAGAGGAATTGTATGCATTTTTGGCTTGATGTGATGTAGTTTTTTGATGGGTGTTATTTCTGACCAAGGATACATTGGTCATGTGACTGCTCTGAAAATAACATTTTCATGATTGATAGTGTCATTTATCAAGCCGAATGTCCTTGGTCCGCACATATTACTAAGGAAAACTAAGAAATACACAAATAACAGTGTGTTGTTGTGACCTGCATTTTGTGTGTGTGTGTGTGCATGTGTGTGTGCGTGTGCGTGCGTGTGCATGGATGGATGGATGGATGGTTTGCTCTGTCCTTGGTGCCAACCTCAGAGGTGACAAATGTGTCCTGTCCCCGCTCGCTCATCACCGAGGCCAGACCCTGTGCGGCTGTCTTCCAGTGATAATGGTTGCAGACGGGTGATGATAAAGCACAGGAGTGATGGCGCTCAAGCCTCCATTTTCCGTGTGCCCCAGAGATTTACAGCATTTCCTTAGTGTCCTCTTTTCATTTTGCTTTCAGCACATGAAAAATCCTTCTGCATTTCTGTCCGCTTTGCCAGATACTTCAACTACTGACATGTTTCCAGTATTTCCACTCGCTCTGCTGCTGAGCTCCTCACTCAGTTTTGCACGTGCATGTTCACTGGACTTGGACTCCTTTAATCCAATGTAGTTCATTCAGATAACGGTGGCTGATTTATCCCTCTAGCCTCGTTAGTTTTAGCCTAAATTAAAAAAAACTACATCTGCCCATTGAGCTCTCCATTCATCAAATCTCCATTCCCATGATTGACTTTGGCAAGACTTTGATAGACGGATGGTTCATCCAATCACCTGCCAGGTATGTTTTTTGAAAGCATCTGTCCTTTCTCAATCATTTTCCAATGATGCCTGACAAGTTAAGTAACACTATGAACAAACAAAGACGCATCTGTGTCTTGCTCAAGGAAACTTGGGAGTGGATTGAACTTGGCATCATTCAGCTATAAAATAATCTTTCCCTGGTTAGCGTGTCACTCTTGCCAATATGGAGGCACTTATCTGTACCACGCAGGGCTTTCATCTTTGCCAAAGTGTTATTAGAGCTCTGAAAGGAAAACTGTGTCCCAAAAACCAAACCAGCCTTCCTGATTGAGTCAATAGTTGTCAAGGACCGACTCAGACAGCTCAGTGTGAAAAGTGACTCAGTGCTGCTCTAACAAAACATTTGTTTTGATATTTTTTCCAAGGCCTGACATAAATTAAACTTAATCCAGTAGTTGAAAAACGCAACCATGACATCTATGTGACCTTCAACACGTTGGTGAGATGTCTTTGCCACTTTATAAACACCCACACTTGCACTTAATTGCTTCTTTTTTCTGCAGCGACATTGTCTTTTCATAAGTCATGAACTGCCCAAGAGGTGATTATTAAGCTTGATCGTGTGTGACGATCCAGATTAGTCAGAAAGACAAACTATCATGACAGTGGGTGTAATAGTTTCCTAGTCGTCAATCATTAATGATCCTCATTTGGCGAGTAAATTGCAGGCATCTTTATAAAACCATTACTTTCCTTTGTGATATGTGGCCACAGAGGCACTTTGGTACTAAAATACTTTTATTATAAACAATAATTACAGAGAAGAGGAATATAAAAGGATGAGCATCAAAAACACCACAAATGACTCAAGTTGTTGAAATTCTCATACATCTGGGGCCTCGTTTATAAAGCTGTGCGTAGAATCCTTCTCAAAACATTGTGTTCGCACAAAACCATGAATGTGCTGCGGCAAAAATTTTTTAGATATATAAAACTGTGCGGCGCACACTTGCACGCAATCTTTCCTTTATAAATACAGATATATTCCCACCTGCAGTGAATTGGGATGATCTCCACCCAGTGTCATCCCACTTTTCCTCCCACAATCTACCATAAATGGCATATGCTAACTAGCTCATGAATATCTAAATGAGGATGTTACATTGAAGAAGCGCGGAAAAGGCAAGGTTCTCCGAGAAGGAAATGGAGGATGAGCGCTGCAAAAATGTGTTGTTTGGAAGTCTCAGTGGAGGCATTTCAAATAAATATATCACTGATTCCCGAGTCGGAAAAACTGTGTGTGGCTCTACTCACAGGTGATAGTCAGCGTAGGAATACGCACGCTTCTCCATACAGAATTTTTCTATATATAACCATGTTTGCCACCACACATTTTACCGCACATTTCTGCCTGTCAATGCAAGGTTTTTGTGTGCAGCAAGCTTTATAAATAAAGCCTCTGAGCATTTCTAACATTCACAAAATCCACATACTATGCAGCTGGAACAAAAGTCTCTGTAACATCACACACAGGTTTGTGAAGAGCCAAAATGGAGATCACAGTGGCTTCAAGTGGCTCTCGCCATCGCCAGACTTCACCGTGGATGGAAGGACTTGGGCCATATTGAGGCCGACAGTCTATGATAACTACTTGTCCTGGCACCCACCTTTCACTCAAAGTGCTGTGTGTCTCAATTATGCATAACTTTAAACCTAAATATAATTTAAATGGGTGGGTTATATAAATATGTACTGCTGTACAGTTGTCGTGATTGGGGAAATTACCTATAAAGACCAAAACGTTTTATTGTACCAGGCTGAAAACCTTTCTGCTGTGAAGTTGGACATTTTAACGTGGGGGTTTATGGGGATTGACTCGCTTTTGGATCCAGCCTCAAGTGGCCATTCAAGGAACTGCAGTTTCTGACACTTCCACATTGGCTTCATTTTCAAGCCCTGGAGGTTGCTGCTTGTTTTGAACGTAATACGTAATCATGATTTTACATCATACTTGGTTTGAATATTATGTTAAGGTCCGATTTTGTAAGGAACCCTAGTATTTAGTGGGTTTATCAGAGCTTGTTTGCTGAAAACAGCTGCTGTTGCTAGAACCAGGGTTGAGAATGGTGACAATGAATCTTGTGCTAAAAGCGGCTGAGCTCTGTAGAGCTTTTTTTGGCAACACTGCAGTCTTCTAACCCCACTAAAAGATTTGAGATGCAACTCACACAACAAACACAGTCTGCTATTTCTATTCACAGTCATATTGTTTACTGCACACCATACAGTAAGGCTCCCTTGGTAGTCTTCCCACTGGGTTTTGGGACCACCTTCTTCCCAGCTCGGGGCAGGAGGCTGATTATAATGGTCTGGGCGGTTGGTGTGGGCTGCGGGGACCCACCAGTCAGCAGCTGTGGGACTGCTGAGGACCGGTGACAGATGGGAGAGCAAGAACACCGAGTTCTTGAACTGGTCCCGCGGTTTCCATCCCTCATGCTTTATCACTTTTTTTTTCCTGCAGTATCTCTTGTTTTCCATCTGGTTCTCACAGCACCCTGGCTATTTCATCTCTCTTCCTCTCTCTTTCTCTAAATCGCTTTCTCTATTTCTCGCCCTCTGTTCTCATCTTTCTTTATCTGTGAATGCCCTCGTCTTCTCTCTCTTCCTCTTATCTTTCCCCGATATGGATTTCATAATTATCAATCAATCACCATTCTCTCTTGGCTTTGTTCCCCTTCACGGCGCTTTCTTTCTGCACATTATTCCTCTTTCTTTTTGTTAAATACACCCTGTTTCTTTGTTCTTCTCTTTTGCTAAATGACTCTATTGTACATGCTGTTCTCCTTCAACCGTCCTTGTTACAGATTTTGTACTTTTAGTCTGTCACTCCCTTTTCTAATTCATGCACATTCATTTGCTGTATCAATTGCTCTGACGTGCTGTCTTGTAGTGGAAATAATCTCACTCGCTCTCATTCTAGTTAACCTTATTCCTCTTTCCTTGTGTTTTCTGTCTTCAATTTCAGTCATCTCTCTTTCTCTTTCTCTGTCCTTCTCCGTGTGCCTTTGGGCTCCACAGGGGACTCTTCTCATGCGGTGTCACCCGTCCATCAGCATGAAGTACTCACACACATACACACAAGTGGAAATGCTCTCACAGCTCAAAAGCACCTGGAGGACACACACTCGATCACACGCTCAGCTCTGACAGCGCACACTTACTGTGACACACACATCACACTTGCACAGATGCATAGTGGGAATTAGGAGCTGTACATTTTGTTCTAATTCTTAAACACCCAGCAGAGTGTCATCCACAAACACACACGGAGCTCCACAGACTTTTCCAGACACTCTCTCCTCATGATTTCACACGCTCTCCCAATCTAAAGCCAGCCTTTATGTAACTCTGCCCTGTCTAGTCCACAGCATGACCCGACAATCCATAACTTTCAAACTTCTCCCTGATCCCTTTTCAGTTTCTTCTTCCTACTAAGCAGAGAAAGCCTTCTCCTATTTTTTAGAATTAGCCCATGGGCCTCAGCTGACCTTGAAAGTCCCTTTAGAGCTGTAATGATTTAGCACGGTTAACTTGCTCTCCACACTTGTGGCAGTGATGTTACTAAATTTGTACGGTTGAAGTAATGGAATAAACGGCGGGCTTCTGGGGATATTAATGGATGGATCGCCATGAAATAAACCGACATTCATGAGGAAGAAGACTGCTGCGCCTACTGAGTTTTCGTTTTTGACTGAAACACCGTGGACTTCATGGTGCCTGGAGGATGAATCCTCATGACTCATCCAGTGTTACCGGCTATTTTGACATTTGTATAGTGAGATATTTCGATAGTTGTCGGATGGATTAGCACGTGATTTGATGCAGACATGATCTTCCTGAACTTTCGTTGCTCCGATTTCAGGTCAAATCATCGGGCTTAATGTTGAATTCTTCCAATACTTCCAATCAATTAGTGTTTAAAAAGTGTAATATACTGTAAATAAAATGTATCATCATGATGACTTTGGTTTACAGTTTCCGTTCAGATTAATGTCTGTCTCATAGCAAGAATTTGACAACTCCAGTTGAAACGCAGTTGACTTTTACAACCATTTCGAATAATCAACCAGCATGTTATGTTATGCTCTCATTGTGCCGAGGAATACGTTAGTCATTGTGCTTCTAATTAAGTACTTTAGACCATGTTTCTGTGTGTTTCTAACTGTATCCGAGGCTCTCAGCTCTTCCTCTGGAGCTTTCTCGCTTTGCTGACTGTACCCAGACTCCACAGCTGGCAGCGCATGATGACACACAGGCTTTTGGGAACGACAACTGTCTTACGCTCCTACACAGCAACTTTGTCACAATCAGACGAGCTAATTAGCCCTGAGCTTCGAGATTAGTCATGTGAAACACAAGAGATAAAGTGGCTTCGGTTGCAAAGAGGTAGAGACAAGAAGTTTATCTTTTTGTATATTAGAGCTGATTTATACTGAAAATACTTTGTTTTAACAAAAGTATAATTGTAACAAAACACAATTATACTGATCGAGTTACTCTGTTAGAAACGCTACATTATATCTATATTTTAACCTAATTTTATAGACTTTGCTTGCACAAATTAACATTACTCGCTATCTGTGGCAGTTCTAATGACAATGTGAATACTGATCAAGCGTCACATTTTGTTTGAGCTTGGACTTTATGATTAGATATTTCTTCCCACTCTTTGCTTCTTAAAATTTAATCTGCAGACTTTTATACATAAATGTATGAAAGCGTTTTATTTTTAAAAGTTTCTCTGCTCATCTTGGCCAAAGAAGAATTATTATTATCCCTGAAGTGATGAGAGATATTCTCCACCAGAGCCATCTCGGCTTGTTAAGATTGCTTTGCATACAAGATTTGGTAAATCGCCTCAAGCTACTAGCAACAAGTCAGGGAGAAAGTTTACTGGCACATTCAGCAGTCTGGTTTGGCCTGGGGGCAAAGCACTGAGAGACAGAAAGGTTATTTAATTGTATTCTTATGACTGTTAGTGCAAAAAAGTAACTCTAAGGTTCTGCTTAATGAATTTTGGGCAATATTTAACATTTTTCCAACCAGGTTAGGGGTTGGGGTTGTCAGCTCAACAACCAGGGATTGCTGATATATTTGTACAGGCATATATGCTTTAAAGATTAACCCTTAATTCACTAAGTTCAACGTATTCTCATCAACAGGGTCGTAGGACATCATATGTAAAGTAATGCACAAAAATGTGTATGATATTTTACGAAATATGACGTTCTATTTAATGCAGGAAACAGCGATCGGCAGGGTCTCACGACGGTTATATTTCGTTACGTTTAGGAAACAAATAGAGATGGTTTCAGCCCCTTTATGTGCATCATGTTACTGTATATCTTACGTCAGCTCTTCTGCACACTGAGGACTTAATGAGAAAACATCATCGTGTCTGTTTATTAATTAGCCGTCACCCTGCTCCGTATGACTAAGGACCGGGGCTTGTCCTGGTCGGTCAACATGGCAAGTTCGGACTGCAGCCAAGAACCTCAAGGTCACCGCAGTCTCATCAATTTCACGCCTGCAGCAGATGGCTGTGTCTTTGAGTTGCTCCTCCAGGGAGCCTGCGAGGCTCAGTATAGCAGAGAGAGGCGCTAATGGTAAGAGGGAGTGTGCTGAACTCGGAAGCAGAGAGAGCGCCAGGCGTATTTCAAACTTGCCCATTTGTGCTCCTGGAGGTCCAGTTCTCATTAAAATCAATTTCTTTGCTGCGAGTCGGAAGTGAGCAGAGAGTCGTGGGTTCAGGGTTTGTCGGGCCACTGTTAGAGCACTGGCTTGTTTCCAGTCACTGAGCTGGAAAGAAGAGCGAATGCCTCTGGGGTGAGAGCACATAGCCGGAGTACTGTGTAAAGGTAATGTTCAAAAGCAGCTCAACACACAGGACGACACTCAAGATTAGTCCGTGCAACTTCCTGATATGAACTATGGCCTTTGAAGTGGTTATAGTTTAAAGGATACCAGCATTTGTTATTTAAGGGTTTTACTTAAGCAGTTTAACCGACACCGTTCTTGCTGCTCAGAGTTTAATGAGAATCTGTTCTGTTAAAGGTACTGCCATGTAACAACTGGAGCTAAATGAAGCAAGGCAGTTAAGGTCTATTGTAACGCAAGCATTGGAGATTATACATTATAATTATACATAGGTGTTTATGTTTGTCTACATTTCATTACCTTTTACCAAAAACACGACTTTTACATTTTTCACCAGTGAAAATAAAGCATCAAAGTCACAGTAAAAGTAGTAAGAGAGTCTCTGTTTCGAACGTCGGCTTCCTGGGGAGACAGTAATTGACAAAACTTTGACTGTGAATGACCAAGTATTGCTGTTTTCATGTTGTATAAGAGTAAATGGCACCAAAATGGCTTCATCTGACAGCTCCGATAGTGCTGACACTGTGCAGACACCAGCAACATATGTGCATGATTCATGGCTGATGTTAGGCAGTGATTGTAATTGTGGCACATTATGTGTACTGTATGGTTAAGGTTGGTTAACACAGCTTACACCGCTTTTATCACTGCTTATACTTTACACATCGCTACATAAAGTACATACTTGTTTCTGGATTGGCACTGGACAAACACTGAAGGATACCAGCCGAGGGCAAAACACACCGGCCATGTGGTGACAATGAAGCATGTCATTTGATGCCCATAGCACTTACCAGATGCTCCATACAGACAAAAGAATTCAAGATACAAGACAGCTTTGCTCAACCAGTCTTCAGTCATCAAGAAGAATACAAAAACATATACATTTCATTGAAGAATGAAGAAGAAGAATTACTTTATTAATCCCACATGGGGAAATTCAATTTTTTCACTCTGTTATTATTCATGTTACACACACACAGGCCCGAAATACACACGCATGCCCAAACAGGACCTAATTAATGAAGATATGTCAGAGCGAGGGGGCTGCCAATGGATCGGCGCCCCGAGCAGTTGGGGGTTCTGTGCCCTGCTCAACAGCACCTCGGCAGTTCCCAGGAGATGAACTGGCACCTCTCCAGCCACCAGTCCACACTCCATTCATGGTCCACACAGGGACTCGAATCAGCAACCCTACGGTTCCCAGCCAAGTCACCTAAGGACTGAGCTACTGCCGAAAAAAGGAAATACCCATATCATTGACCTGTAGAAGCAATTAAATAAGGAGCACACAAGTCAAAGTTACAACACCAGACCAAAGCTGTAATAAACATAAGAATTAATAAAAAAATATTTTTCTTTGATCTCCTGTTTAACATATCTAACAAGTACAGGCAGGGGATGGATCAGGACCAGATTGAGCCCCAGTGTCTGTTAATTATGGCCCTTTCAACAGCACTCAAAGCCTTTTGTTCTCAGGTCTTGACCTATAGTCCGAGTGGATGCTTTGCATGAGGATGTCAGAGGAAGCAAAGACCCAAGTGAGCGGCACAAAGGCAATCAAGAGAATTGCTAATAATTTATTGCAGTGTCTTTTATCTCAGGCTCTTGTTCCTGGCGCTCAAATCTTGTCCCATCTATTGTCACACTTGACACAAAGACACTTTTGTCTTCAGTCAAGGGCCGCTCTTTCACCGGCCCAAAGGAAGATTGAAATGCTAAGTCGATGTCTATTGAATTATCCAAATCTTTGATGTGCCACTGTGCACACTGGATGCTCAGCCAATAGCCGAGATCTATTATGTGCAATTACTGTGAATTGCCGGTGTTACTCGTTTCTACTTGACATTTGTGTAATTTCTCACTTTAATTTTTCTCTCTCTCTCTCTGTCGCCACCAACAACAGGGGCCACCAAAGACATGGGGAAGATGCTTGGCGGAGAAGAGGAGAAGGATCCCGATGCTGCCAAAAAAGAGGAAGAAAGGCAAGAGGCGCTGAGGCAACAGGAGGAGGAGAGGAAGGCCAAATATGCAAAAATGGAGGCGGAGAGAGAAAACCTCAGACAGGGCATCAGAGATAAGGTAAAAAGACTTCGATACAGCTAACATAGATTACAAGTCAACAAAGGTAACACCCATGTTCGCTTGTTGAATCATTGGAGTGAATCTGAAACCTTTCTAAAGTCTGACACGAATTCCCAGAAGTCACTGGTCAGACATGTATTGGTGGGACGTCATTCTCTGCTCTGGACGCAATTACACCACTATGTGTTTACATAGCAAATACTTGTTTACTGCTATATTCAAGCTGGGGTGGGCAGTTTGTTTTTTGGCAATGTTGAGCAAAAAAGTCCATAATAATCTTTCATCATATTGCAAATGTAGCCTTGATTTAATTATGTTGTCGACCTAATGACCCTATGTTTATATTAAACACTATTTTGTACATTTTTCACTACAGTTTTGGTTTCATTTTAAAATCTCATCAGCGATGTGTCTTTCTGGATAATCTAAAGGATCCCACTGTTTTGTGGAGGAGCACCTGAGGGGTTGTAGTAAAAACGAATAAACCAACGTAAAGTACTAACTCAGCGGGTAGGAGACAAGCTGTATGCTTTGTTTAGAGAAAGATGGACAACCCTAGATTACTTCGTTGAGGAGACTTTGAAGAAGAAGAAGAAGAAGAATTCCTTTATTTGTCCCACAATGGGGAAATTCTATTTTTCACTCTATTATTTATCTACACACACACAGGCCCGAAATACACACACATGCACGGACAGGACCTACATACATGCAATTAATGGAGAGATGTTAGAGCGAGGGGGCTGCCAGTGACTGGCGCCCCGAGCAGTTGGGGTTTCGGTGCCTTGCTCAACAGCAAGTTGAGTGCTGTGTGCAGTTCAGTTAACTGAGTCAACTCTTTTTTCTTTTGTCTCGTCAAGTCTGTCTTGTTTCTGATAAATTCATGCGTACTATTTAATTCATCCGTAATGAAATGCTAATTGATGGTATCAAAGTGTCTACAGCTTGATGCCATTCTCTTGACACTGCTAATAAGTCATTGAATATTTGACTTGAACACTCTTTGAGGATTTTCAAGCCGAGTTTAAAAGCTTCCCAAGCGTAGCGTTGGAATGCAGAGCTGATGCCCAGTGATTCTTTAGTTTTGGGAAGCACAGAGGAGGGAAACGGGGCGACATGACAGCAGATCTCTGGAAACTGTTTGATTATAGCGAGTGGAGAGGGGCTGACTAAGCGTGACTGTCTTCCCTTCAACTGGCGCGGGCCTTGTTACCGCTGAACAACTTTCAGAGTAAGGGAGAGACGGAGTCAGACAGATTGAGGGAGAGAACAAAACAAAGCGGTATAAAAGCGAAAAAGCAGAGACAAAACAAGGGAGCAGAAGGAGATACTGAGGAGATATCCGTCAACCTTAGAGTCAGAAAGAAACATTTTTCAGGTGTTGAACCAACACGAATCCTTCCACACCTCAAACCTTGTACAAAAATGTCTAGTTTCAAATGACTTCTCACTTTCAAATAAGGAATTCAATCATTTACAGACAGGATCTGCACATATTTAACTAGAACATTGGCAGGCCTGTGAAGTATGTATAGTTGTTAGGATAGTGCATCTCTCCCTTTAAAAGATGATCCGATACGTAAGAGCTGTGATACGATTCAAGGAACAATACATTTCAACATAAAACAATTTGGCTTGATTCGATCCACTGATTCATTCATTCATTCATTCATCTTCAACCGCTTGTCCCTGTCAGGGTCGCAGGGGGGCTGGAGCCGATCCCAGCTGACATCGGGCGTGAGGCGGGGTCCACCCTGGACAGGACGCCAGTCTATCACAGGGCACATAGAGACAAACAGAGACAGACAACCATTCACACCTACGGGTGATTTAGAGTCATCAATTAACCGAACATGTGCACGTCTTTGGACTGTGGGAGGAAACCGGAGAACCAGGAGAAAACCCACGCAGACACAGGGAGAGCATGCAATCGATCCACAGACATATACAATCATTTCATAAAATACCAGGAAATCTTAAGTAGTTTACTGACATTACATTATATCATTGGAAGAAAATGGAAGACAAATGTATCATTTCAGAATTTCATGTCATCGTGTTTATTACTTTTCCACAAGAAAGATTTATCCAACTATCTGAACAAACATTTTGACTGTAGGCGTGTAAGTGGAACGGTCTATAGATGCCATGATGCTTAGACCCCACCGAGTTGTGGCCGGAAAAGATTTTAAGATCTGTGTCTTTGTCTGAGATTTTCTCTGCTCTGTCTTTTACTGATGCTTTTAAGTGCTGATTGAATGTTGTCCCCACACTGACTTAAGTGCTATAGCCCGACATGGTTTGGCATTTATTGCTGAGGAAAAATATTTGCACAATAAGACCAAGGATCACAAAGCAGAGTCCTGTTAGCTGACAGAAGATAAAGAACTTAGAGGACAACTATATTATTCTTCTGTGTGCTTCGGCTTTGGAAGTCTTCTATTACAAACATCTTTTTACAGTGTATTATCTTACAAATGATTTTAAAGTCTTTAGCCCATCACTCACACATTTAATATGTCTCCTATTTCCCTTGGAGGCATTTCTTAGAAATAACTTCACGACAGAAGATATTATTGAGCTGAATGCAGACTTTAATGAATGGCAAACAAATTTGAATAATGACATACCAACGGTTGAAAAGTCACAGTATTTGCATACCCGTGTTTTGTTCCATTGTTCCCTTAACAACCCTGAGGCTCTCCTGTCTAAAAATACACACAGAGATGCTCATGCTGCCCCTGTGGACATCTTCACAGCGGAAATGGACACCAGTAGCCTTCCTTTAAGATATTTATTGCTCCAGAATCACATTAGCGTGCACCTGGGAGAGCAGCAAAGAGGTCAGAGAGGAGTGCAACTCATTTTCCACATCTCTGCCTCAACATCAACCATCACTCAGCCTGTTGCTCTTCAACCCTTTTCTTCGCAGTGCTACTGTATTGATTGTACTCAAACTAGGACCAAACAGACATAAATTATACTTCCTGTAACAGTGAACACAGATCCAAAACACTTTCATTAAAACAAAAGCTAACATGATGCTTGTTTCAAATGTTCTTGAAGGTAGAACCATTAGCATCCACTCCCCATCTGTTTAGGTTCATAAAACATGTGTTCAAATAAGGACAATAAGGAAAGTGATAAAGTATGTAGGTGTACTCTTGACCTTGGATACAGTAGTTGAGATGGAAAGATTCCAGAAGCAATCATCCATCCGTCACCTGTAACTGCTTAACCTATTCAGAGACGGACAGGTCGCTAGTTCATCACAGAGCTGACATATAGAGGCCAATCTCAGAACCCATCGGTTGTCTGTCTGATGACGATTTAGATATCAGGCTTCCCAGTACAGTCATCGGATATCTGGGCCAAGAGTTCCTCTTCCGAGCAGTGGTCATTTTTTACATTCCCATTATTAATTTGTGAAGCGAGAATGGCGTTTCAGTTTTGAGATGGCGTCTCTGTAACCAGGCATCTGCACATGAATGCAGATAAATAAAAACAAAAATCTAATTATAAGCTAAATCATCACCAGGCAATGCCGACGTGCTCTCCACACAGACTGTTTACCTGCGTGCAATCAAAGCATGCTGAAACATGATTGGCAGCAAGGCTACAAATGGAAACCAGACCTCTTTTGTCACCCAAATCTACGGAAACAAAGGACTTTCACCGGGAGTCACCTACTGGTTGCCGTTTCATGGTGTTAAATAGGATGTCATACAAATTGTTGTGTGTAACTGTTTGTTAGATACACAGACCCACTGATGAGAATACAGTGAAAGTCTAAGGCCCTGTTTAGACGGAGACGATCTAGAAAGTAAACGCAAGTGTGGCGTTGCGTTCTCACTTTTTATTTCGCCTTTATTCCGCGTGAGATATACAGTGACGCAAAATTGTGTGAACTTGTTGTAGTATACACGCCAGGTGACTAGAAGACGCTGTGAAGCACTGCCACACAACAGCACCCGGAGCTAGTGCATGCGTAGAAACTTCCTTCTTACTTCTCTCCCCAACAGCGGAGAAGCAGGACGCCGTACAGTGTGACAGGGATCTGCAGCACGGTCTGCAGCCTCCCATCGTCTCGTCTCCCACCGAGGACACTTGAATGTCCCACTGATGGAAACAGTCCGACATGTTTATTCTCTGCACATGGCTGTTGCGTAAACACGTATGCGGCTGGGGCAACATGAGCAGATCAGAGCACACTTTTACCCCTTTACACGGAAAAACAACGGCGGAGCATTATTAAGATTTCCACTCTGGAGGTTGGTTTCTCTTTTGTGCATTGTTTAACCCCCCAAAACGCCGTCGCCGTCTAAACGAAAAGCACACCTGATGAAATATTTTGTTGTTTTAAGCATTGTCGTGTAATTAGGGCCTAAATGCAGGGTCTACTCACCAGCTTTTTCCAAAGCTTTCGTCTGAACAGTTTCGTTCGTTGTTGTAAATTGCAATTTTCTCTTTCTCTTCTAAACACACTCCTGATTTAATTGTCTGTTGGGGTTCAAGGTTTTGTGCGCTAATCGTTAGTATTGTCCATTACACAGACTGTGTGCCTCTGCCTGTAATTGGTACACAAAGTATCCAGGAAGGTGAAATTAGAGCAGTTAACACTCCCACACACAGAAGCACACGCACGAATCCCAAATGTATCATCAGCTCCAACTCGGAGTCTAATAGCAGAAGTCAGTTGTTCCTGTTTTTCACACAGAACCCGAAAAGCTACAGTGCTGTGTTTTAACTTAATGAGGAAGCAGCCTGGAGCGAAATCATGCAAATGAAGAAATGGGAATTACTTTCCCAGAGTCCCAATCATTTTCAACCAATTTACCCCAAATGCACGAAGTAATCACGTCACGCCTCACAAATCACTATTTTTAAAAATTGCCCCATTTTGTTGTCAGTCACAGTTTCCACGGCAGCAAGTGAGCACTCGGCTTCGTGCTCACTTCTGACGTGAGGGGAGAAGTTGTTCCAACCCTTATTCTAAACATAGAATATAGAGTTGGAGGTATGAGGAAAATATCATTTTTGTCAAGGTACCTACATTTTGCAGTTTATAAAGTTTCTTATTGAATTGGGAACACTAACGTACACAGTGTCTTGTGGTAGAAGTAATTTAAAATGGGGGCTTTTCTACAGTTTGCAGGGTTAAGGTTAGGTTAAGGTGTCCGGCCAGAGGAACATGTAAAGGTGCGTTTCCACTATTGTCGACTACCAAAAATGAGGCGGGTCTATCTCTCCAAAACGCCTCTAATTTGCATGTGGGTCACTCAGGAGGATGTTTGTCAAACGGCCGCCCAAACCCTGAGAAAAGCCTGATTGCTGATTGGGTGTAGCTCTCAGCAGAATGTGACGTGTGGTAGTACAGACGCCACAACAACACAGCAAAGTAGAGTAGGCACTTTTATCCAGTGGTGTAGTAGAACGCAGTACAGAAAATGATCTGTGTACCGATTCTGGATTGAATTCCTGACCCATGGTCCTTTGCTGCATGCTCCCTTTCTCTCTCTCCCATTTACACACAAATGCGCACACACACACACACATACAAACACACACTGTACTGCAGTGGGGTGACAGCCTGTCTGTCCACACACTCATACAGCACCTCGGATATTTAAGGTGGAGTGTTTTCTTTCATGTTTCTTCTACATAAGTTGACGTTGTGAATCATGGGGGCCAAACTACAACTATTTTGTATTTCTCACTTAAGAGTGGTGCGCTGCTGTATCACTGATCAGCTGAACACCGCGATCAAAACGTTCTAAACCCATACCCAAGAGTGATACGTCTCCCTCTTTTCTTGTAATGGAAACACGGCGAGTGCGCGGCCATTTGAGAGGGAGTGCCCTGAAACTCTCTGAACGGACACTTTGTAGGGTTGGTGGAAACACGCCTTGTGAAGCATTAGAATTTGGCTTCAGGGAAATAATGAAGCACGAAAGTGTATGGCTTCAGCAAGAATAAAAGGGACACAACCCTGTAGTGGACACAATGTACTCTAAGAAGGGACTGTACAAAAATGTTTGGTTTATCATTTAAATACAGTACTTTCTTCCCTTTTTTGCTGAGAGTTAGATGAGAAGATTGACACTGTGTGTGTGTGTGTGTGTGTGTGTGTGTGTGTGTGTGTGTGTGTGTGTGTGTGTGTGTGTGTGTGTGTGTGTGTGTGTGTGTGTGTGTGTGTGTGTGTGTGTGTGTGTGTGTGTGTGTGTGTGTGTGTGTGTGTGTGTGTGGGGCCATGTGGCAATTAGCCTATTGGCTTAAAGGCTAAAAGGGGAAAGGGAGAAAGCTAGCCTGGCTCTCTCTCTCTAAAAGATTGTCGTTTAAGGGGACGTTCTCTGCTATAATTATTTCTATCCAGGCACAGGGACGTCCGATAGCTTACCCCCTGCATCCAGGCGATATGGTAACTAATTACCTCCTGGTTCTAGTTTAACATCTGTAGTGGACAGAAACAAGAGCAGTCTCAATCTTCTCATCTTTCCATTCAAACTGTTGCTGTAAGGGTTCGTTTAAAACGTTAACCCTCAGAAACTGATTGTTTAAAGAATGTCAAAAACTAGCGGTTTAACTTTAAATCACCCCTGGAGAAACAATTCCCACCTCGAAGGGGCTTAACATCGTTGCCTGTTTTTGTTTTTTGTCTTCTCTGCGCAGTATGGCATCAAGAAGAAGGAGGAGAAAGAAGCTGAGGCAGCGGCTGCGATGGAGCAGGCCTCCGAGGGCAGCCTCACCCGTCCGAAGAAGGCGGTCCCCACCGGCTGCGGCGACGAGGAGGAAGAGGAGAGCATCGTGGATACGGTCATGAAATTCATCCCGACCCCGCTCATGGATATGTTCAATAAAAAGTAACGTTGTTTGGGGTGAAATATGATTCTTACAGCGCTCATCTAACCAAGACTACTGCCGTATCACCCTGCCCCGCCCAAACCTGCAGTCACACTTTTCTCCACCCTCCCACCCCTTCAACCCAGCTTCTAAGTGTCCTGCAATGGAGCAACGTGGCGTGACTTTTGCCTTTAATTTGGCTAATCTCTGTCGGTGATATGTACTTTTCAATCTCTCATGCAGAGCATCTTTCTTGATAACCCCATTTAAAAGTATGTAACACCTGCACAGATCTTTAGTGCAAGGCAAACGTTATGGCACGTTCTCAAAATGTCAGGCACGTAGAATATGATCAGACATCACCCATCGTCCACCCGTTTTATTTGTAAATAGGCTCGGGTTATAAAAAGTATAATGAAAAATATAGGGAATTATGACATATAACATGATGACTAAGAGTATAAGCCATATTTTTAACTTTTAGGAAATTATCCAAATCATATCAAAATTTGATTGAACGTTCCTGTTCTGTTCTTGCTAATATTTGATACATACAGTGTATATAAATACTTGCATTTTTATTAGTTCTCCGTTGTGAGGATCCACCCCATTAACTGTCCCTCATGTTCCCATCGGTTTGTTGTGAATGTGCAATACGCTACAGTCAAAACACACCGACTGTAACGCCAGAAAGTGAAGGAATTCATTGGAAAATTAGACTTTTCTTTTGCTTTTTTAACTTCTTTTAAAGCATGCGGTTCTGTGAAGTGAAGTACACGTATAGATGCCATTTCATTTGTTATGATGACGTGAAATACATTGATATTTGAGGCAATAACTGGTTTTTCCATTTTTATTTAATTGGCATCTCGTTCGCCATTTAAATCACACGATAATTGACTTTATGTCTGAAATGTTCTTCCATGGGGAAAACTATACATGTTCTCCGTACATGACGTTTGTCTCAAAGCGGTTAGATTAAAAACCTACGATAAATTCACTCGCCGTACACGTTTGTGGTTTGAATATTCAGTTTATTATGTCCTGCGGCAGGCGTCGCTCGCTCTGCTTCTGCAGTAGCACGTGTAAATCTTAGACCAAGCTAGTTCATTTCATTTTGTAAACATTTCCAACCAATTATTTTGTAGAAAAAAAAAAGAAACTTCACAAACACAACTATGTTGTGACCACACAATATGTGAACAGACAGTGACAATAGTGCAATATATTGTTCGAAATGAAGTTGTCCTGTGTCCGTTGGTTGAACCCAAATCAGCAATAACAGACAATCTTCATGTTGCGTGTTTAAACTTACTCCTTAATGTGTTCGTCGGCATTAAAGGCACGGATGTGTCCGCATAGTTAAGGTCCGACATATTGATTATTAAAAAAAGGAGGGGGGGGGGATTTGTTTTGTGTCGTAAAAAATGTTCAGTCTTGTGTCACAGAACGATGAGCACAAGCTGATGTTTGAAATCACAAAAACCAAAAGGCAAGTCAAACCGTTTACAAAGGCAGACATTAACTACACATGCAAAGAAATTGGATTAAATAATGAAAGCTCAACGGCTGTACGACAGAAAATGTTCACCTGCTCAGTAGGGCCGGTCGGTCCTGCTGGTAAATGTAATGGCACAACCTAAAAGGGGGTCATATGAGGGTGAAGATTTCAAAAAAATGTCTCCATATGCCTTGTTTTTTTAAATATTATTATTATTATTCCTCCATTATTCCGCTGTGTCTTGTTAAAACATTCCAGATATTTCAGACATTCCACCAGACTCGTGCTGGTAACACATAACCGTGGATATTTACAGTAGGCCGCAGTCAATGCCTTTGTTAGCCTACAAGTATATCATGATGAAACTTTGATGTTGTTATAACCTGAGAATACACGCTAGAATGGGTCAAACGTACATATAAAGGTTCATGACTTGACCGAGTAAATGCGGAGTTATTTAAAGCTGCCATGTACAGAAAAAAAAAATCCCACGTGACGTTTAAGGGTAAAGCCTAAATGTGCTTTTAGCGGAGATCAGTTCGATCTCGTGATACAGTTTTATTAGAAGATGTTTTTGTGATTCACACGAGCACAGTAGCTGTAGGCGTGATTAAGGTTTTCTAAACCAGCTTTTTTGCCACTGTTTTTATTAAGCTAGCTGAACATGACAACATAACATTAATACCGAACTTGTGCATTCCTGTCACGTAGACGAGGGGAACGCTCCGTAATCATGTTGAATAGATTACCAGAGAAAAAAAACATCCAAGGGCACAGAAAGGTCACATTTATAGAACTTCTTGTGCTTTTATTGTACATTGTAAACTGCCTTTACCAGCCTTCATTCAGTATGCTAGCAGAGAGTTGGCGACTGATAGTTGTTTGCAGTTATGGAACAAAGCATCGACAACACTCACATCCATCATCAGCGCAGTTATCCAATCAAACCAAAGAACAGTGCTGGTAGTAGTAGATTTAGTGAAGAGGTTTCATTTCATTTATTTCACTGCATATCTTATTGATTTATTCTGAACTTCTCAGGTATTTTAGCTTTAAGTTTCAATAGAACCATAACTAGCCTTCTCTTAACATAATTAGCCTTGAACTCAAATTGAATCATTGCCAGGGGCCTAACAAGCCTACGTTCAACTTTCAATTCTATCTCTTGTTTGGCCCGAGAAAATTCCAGAAAGCTACGATTACTGCCCAACCAACCCAAGTAGAGGACTTCCCCAGCGACAAAACCTTAGCAGACATCACGAGCATGTGCAGTCCTTCAGGCTTCCAGTGAGTCTTTTTCAAACTGGCGTGCTCTAAAATCAGATAACCCTTCGCATCTCATCCGCCAACGCCATCAAGAACCCATTTATCATCATCTCGTGAATCCCCATTGATTGCGCTCTAAATGGCTTATGAACCACTGCCCAAAACCAACTGCCCAAGTCATGCGTAATCAATATGTCGTCGTCCAGTAGTGTCAGAAATCCACTTGACTTTTAACTCGCCCATTTGTGCCGCTCATACAGCCATTCATAGGATTAAAACACTGCCTGAAAAATATAACACGTAAAAAAAAAATACTCCTTTGATGTGACTTGAATGTAACTGTCTGATGTTTCTCTCCTTGCATCTGTCTTTCTCTGTTCTGTACTCGTTGAGAAGATGCTTACTCTTGTGCAGTATTTATCCTTTCTCGTCTGTAGCCGGTCCTGTTTCTGTCCTCTGGTGGTTGGTATTTTGAATTTTTAAAAAATGGCGTTCTTTTGTACTGCGAAATCTTCTCACCCTTCTCCTTCCTCTCTCTCTCTCTCTCTCTCCCTATTTGCTGACAAAATGTATGCATGCTTATGGTGTGCGATGTAGGCAAGGTTGTTGATAATCGTTTTGTGTCTTCTCTGTGTTTCAAAGCTCCACCTGTTAGCCTCACTGCATGCCCTTTTAGACAGATATTTCAGTCTGTAACTTTCTTGCAAAAATGGAATCACCGCACACTCTGAGAATAAAGTGATTTCATATAATTTTTCATCGTCTTGTGTTTCTGCATAAACAGTACTGCAACAGGCCTTTGGCTGCTGCTCCTTCTGTGTAAGATAAAATCAAAAACTTTATATATATACATATATGGAGGCCATGGTAGTGACATACAGTGTATTTCTGGTTCAGGAGGAAACATCATCCCTGACTTGTGAGACCGAGACGTGAGTCATGGATTATATCCCATTGCATGGCAACCGTTAAGGAAGTATATGTGCAAAGACCTTCAATGTATATCACGTGTTACTGTTTCTGTCAGTCAATCATGTTTTTCATCTCAACCTTGGCTGTTGTGCATTTCTTTTTTTTTTACATTTATTTTCCCCCAAGAAGGAATTTCAACATCTATTCAATAAAAGCGAAAAGGGCTGTAAACCGAATGCACTGTGTCGTTCAAATCGTGATTGGAGGGTTTTTCAAAACCGGAAACTTGTGATCGTGTCACACCACAGGGACATCAAAGAGATGCAAATATAATCTCTCTCACAGCAGTTTGTTTGTCATAAGTGGGTCTGTGATATGGGTACAGGCAAACATTTTAAATCAAACAAACCCACTGAAAAGATAATGGAGGAACGCCAAGTAAGGATTTAGGGATGGCAATGACTTCAGAGTTGGGTTTGATTCCAGCACAAAAAAAAAGGAGGCTGACATTAAAACAAAATCAGTTGATTATAAGGCTTTGACATTTTCAGGTTTATTACTTATCAGAGTTTTGGTTTGCAATTTAAATGAGGTTCTCTCAAAAGGTTGCTGGCTTCACCTTTCAGCATGCACAGTGCAACGCTTGTCATTTATTTACTTTTTTACTCATCATACATCAGTAAATTTCCTTTTTTAAAGGTTAGCTGCCTGTCAATCTTTAGTAGCAATATGGCTGTGTTTTTACAAAAAGGCACAACTTGTTAGAGACAAACAGTCATTATTTAATGGCTCAGTCGGTACATAAATAAGTAATTTCATTTGCCTGATACATCAGACAACTCGGTGGTTTGCTGTCGTGCTTCAGTAAGCACATGTGGTTTGCAGAGCAGGGGGAAACAAAATCTCTATCACTGTCTGTTGCAACAGATGTTGAGTGATATATGGTCTGCCAGTTACTCAACAGAGATACTCCCATCCCATAGACAGGTTGTTGTTATTATTAGCATGATACCAGTAGAGGCAATGGCATGAGAATTAAGTTTGACTACAATCTACTCGCTTCCCCTGAATGAAAAACCAACCTGGCTTAGTCAACGAAAAATTTAAGGGTATCTTGATCTCTTATGTCTAGTAATTAAAGGTCCAACTTGTAAGAAAACCTGGATGCTGCACTTCATATAATATTGTTCAATTTCAAATCATGCAGCATCTTCTAAATGCAATGAATATTGTCCAAAGTTTCAGCAAAAGACAAACTGGATTTATGTAATATCAGCATTTTAACCTTAGACTGTATAAAAAATGGACGTAGCATACCCGTCGAGATCTATTTTCTCAACTTGACCCAATTGCACTCGCCTACGGGAGTGGCCATCTTGTCAGACTTTGACTCCGCCTCATTTCGTCTTACCAAAAAAGGGCATGTATGTGACGTTGGGGGGAGGGACATACGTCCATCTGGCTGACGTTTACCCCCGAGGAGAAGTGAGAGCTGTCCCTCAAGAGGCCACGCCCCTAATTATCCATAAACTTTAACCTCCAATAAAATAAAAACTAGCCTGGTACACAAAAAAAAATCACCCCCTCAGTATTGTCATGGAGATATGACCTAAACATACAGACTAGAATGTTTTTGTACCAGGCCTGTTTAACATGGGAGTCAATGAGAAACTGCTATATTGTGAAAACTGCCCTAGTGGACACTTCCTTTGTGGATCAACCAGGAAGTTGCTGTGGTGGGGGCTTGGTTTTAACTTTCTTGGATAACCACCTCTGTCTTTATGTCAATTTAATATGCACACAAGCTCATATATGTAGTGAATACTAGCCTCATTAATGGTTAAATGGTTCATAATTAGCCAGCTACTGAGCAGTTTTAATAAGTAATAGTTTAGCTGTTATCAAGCTACAGCATTTAGTTACATACTATGGAACAGAACTAAAACAACAGACAAGACAGTTTTCCTTGCCATAGAAAACTACATTTGCATACAGATCTACCTTAACCGACCATTCGCCAACATTTGTTGGAGAGGCACTTGACATTTACCCACATCAACATCCTCTTCCATTGGTTCCTCTTCTTCCAGTCTTCTTGCCATTTCTGGAGCTCCATAACGGCACCAAACCTTGTTGTTCGGTGTGTGACAGAACTGCAGAGCCTGTGTGTAGATGCTTTTCCACTTCCACACTGTTGAGCACACACAAGGGTCTAGTATTTATTCTCTGAGGTAGCCTTTTCAGATTGAGCTAGTGCTCTCTAAGCAGCATTCAGGCTGCAGGGGAGCCTTGGCTCAATTGGTGTCGTGTAGGCATGTAACAGTCAATGACAATTAACTGGGCAGCAGAGCCATTAACTAGTCAGTTGGAACCGGAGTCTTGAATAGAGGTATTTTTCTTCATGAGAAAACATGGAGAATTAAAAAATGTGATCAGTGACCACCTGGCTGTGTTGACTGCTGATAAACTATATGGTCATTTTCTAAAGGACTACTGTGTCAGACTTACAGACACAGTGGCACAGAAAAGGATATTGACTGCAGTGCAGATCTGACGTCTGGTTAAAATATTTTTTCAGAACTGCTCTGGAGAAAGAAATAATCCCATTTGTTGAACTAAGAGTCTGAAAGAGCTAAATGTGTAATTCTACTATAAAACGTCATATTGCATTTCTGAATGCACCAATCATTGATCAGGCACTGCACTAAATTCCAGTACAAAGCTACAAAATTGGAGGAAAAAGAAAAACACCCAGCTTGTCTGAAGTAAGCCTTTAACATAAGTTACATTAGCCTGAACCCTGAGAAAAACGTATAACTAGAAGAGCACTCAGAGAACGCAGACCTCTGCCAAGGCCATGCTGCCCTACCTCGCAGTCACCAAAGTGAAACAATAATTGCTCCATCCACCCGAGCGGTCAGACCCATTCCCAAATTGAATGGCTTCTTTCTTGGTCCATGCTCGCTTCCCCTAAGTTTGATGAAAATGGGGCCAATAGTTGTGTTGAGCTGTGATCCTGCTGCCAGACAAACCAGAAAAAATAAATCTTCTTGGTGGCCAGCTCCATCTACACCTCTGACTCTCCGGACAACAGATGGCACATAAAGACAACAAAATCAGCACCCCACATACAGCATGTTTACACATGACATTGCTTTGTGAATGTGAGAGCGGTGTGAGCCACAACGGGGTCTCAGATGTAGATGGCAATGTACATTGCAACCAACGGTGCATGACCAGCAGGGCTGAATTTCCATATTGCAAGACTAATACTCACAGACAGGCAACCACCAAGAAAGAGCTTTGTTTATTTTTTCATCAAACTATTTGCAATGGAGACACAGATATGCATAGACACTCTCTCTTCTGTTTTCTATATTTCAATTTTATACAAATGAACAAACGTGATGAATTTCAAATTCATCAGACTGCTATGTGAAGCTGACTCTCTTCCTCCATCTTTCAGCTTTAAGTCGGGGGACTTGGATAAGTATCACAGCATCCTGAGGAGACTCTGATTGACATGTCCATCGACTTGAGATCGCAGCGGCTGCAGCAGCTCAGATGAAGCTATAATGGGTCCGTTTAATGAATAAAGTAGCCCAGAGACCTTCCCCACCCGTATCAGCGACAGACGTGGGAGTTGCTTTTCCATCCCCCTCAGTGACAAGAGGTCTGACGTATTATAGGGCATTTAATTTCAGCACAGGACTCCGGGGGGACACTCTCCATTTCACGGTGTTAAAAGGAGCGGACAAATGGGTTGAAAAGGATTAAAAAATGTTCGGTTAAAGAGCACTCCTGACCTCAATTAGGGAGAGTTTCTCCTTTGAGCGTGAAGTGCTAGCTGGCATATGATAATGTTAACTCTTAGACAACCTCTAAACCTTATAATCTCATGTAGATGCCTGCATAATACATACAATTTCCTCCACAAACAGAAGACGTAGACTGGTAGTATGAATATTGCATGTTCCTCATCAAGGATCTGAACAGAGTAAACAGGATGTGTGGCTCTTTCTTTAAATACCGCCACGCTTCAATAACTTTTCCTCCAGGGAAGCTGTCACTTCCAAACTGTTACTGATGCGCTGTCTGTCTGCAACAAAAGAAATCATCTAACACTTCATCCCACCAGGTGCGGTGCACATATAACGAATGTGGCTCAGAATAGCACTTTTTGTGGTGATCCAATTCTAAGCACCAACCATTAAATGCAATATTGTTGGAGTTTCATTTGCTGCATTGCTTTGTTGGTGGTTAATGTTTTAATTTATCCAGATCCAATTGTTGAGTGGTATTTTCATTTCCTTGCGAAGTGACTGATAAGACATTCAATTCTGTTCAAAATCTGTTTGGTTGAAGTGAAACGTGAGAGTGGATTTACCTTTAGGAAAGAGTGTGTGATTGAAGTTTCCCACATACATGGAGTTTTTAACTGGTTATGAAACAGTCTCAGTTCAATACAGATTCCTCTAGATGACCTATATAAGCAAATGAGACCATGAGTGAGAAGATTGGCTATTTTTCTATATAGCTATTCTTAATGCCTTTCCCTGGGTCTGACAGTCTGCAAAACCAGATGAAATGATTTACAGCATGCAGACCAAAAGAACCTATGTTTACATTTTCCAAGGCACAGTAATATCATAGACTAGTTATATATTATGGTAATGGCCGATACTGGGGCAGCATCAGCAGAAAGAAAATAATAGACCGGATAAAAATTGAAGTGAGGAGCTCAGACAACAAATTTCAAAACCAATCCTGAATTGAACTCTCCCTCCTTAACAGGTATGTCGTGTTTATTTATTTATGAAATACATTGTGAGACGTGGTTTAACACACATGACATTACGTTTACATCAGATACATCTCCTCATCGCTATCGCGTCCAGCGTTTCACTCGCGTCCAAAACAAATACACAAGCTAACCAGATCAAGATCCTTATGAAACAAGGTGGTGGTGCTCCTGGAAATACTATGCACTGCCAAAATCACTACAAAACTAAGCTGCTTTAAAGAAGAAGACAAAATGAACAGTATATATTATATATATGTTCACTGTAAGCATCATTAGCGGCCTTCCACTGTCAGACTTTTTAAGATAGTCCCTTCAATGTTTAGTAGAAATATTTAAGGCCTGACTAAAACCCTGCAGTTTGTAAGCAAAAACGGCCCGAGATGCAGACCTCCACAGGGAACACGAAATGTTCCCCTCCTACATTTTCCTAGCTTGTTTACTATTCATCTCTCTCGTCCCATGGTTACTGCCCCTCCTTAGACTATACTTTACACGATATGTTCATAAACAGGCCTATTTGTAACGTAACATCTCAGGCTTTATTTGTACCTTTCCTCAGCACGGTGTCATTACTTCCCAACAACGCACTGAACATTACAGCACATTTCGCTGGGCTAAATCTGCAGCCTTACTTCCAAGAAAGTGCTCCTTTGGATTAAGCTCTGCTGAGCTGCAAAATTGAACTGCCAGTCGACTATGGAAATTTGATAACGGAGGGTAATGCTCTGAGCCTGACATCTGAATTTTGACTCTCGAGCAGCTGTGGCACAGAGTTGTGTAAAGTAAATCATGCTCTCTATGGCTATCAGGCCATGTAGTGCACAGAGGAAAAGAGAAATGGAGGCAATGCAAGTGTGAGATATAAACTGTGGGCTACTGGTTCCCAATGGACACACTGTGATATCTTATTACCAAACTGTTTGATGAAACATCTGGGACTCCTCAGCCCAAGTCCCCTTGTTGCATCTCGTAATCCGCCCACATCGCCTCTCATCCAGGCCTGAGTTGTGACTGTTTGATCCATCAAGAAAACCAATTACATATAGCAGGCAGCCTAATTGTCTCAAATTTAATTTAAGACTCTCATTTGTTCCACAGTCAAGAGATGGGCCAGGATTTATGCAGAGGGACCCTGTGCTGCTTCAAGCAAATGGGCAGCTTTGAAATTGAAATGCTGGCTTTTGTGCAAGACGCATCAGGCAACTTATCAGTCTGTGGCTAAAAGAGAAGGTCATTTCATTTGAGATCATTGTCAATGCATGGTGTTGTAAGAGATTTACGTGCTTACAATTCAGGTTCCTCATTACTTTATACATAATGTGCCATCTTTCTGCCTTAAATGGTTAACAATACTGACCTTCAGTCTTTCAGTATTTCATTTGTAGGCTGCAGGGCATCTCAATAGTAATGTACATTTTCAAGTTCAGTCTCCTCAGTCACACAACACATCCCCAAAAGCTCTACATCCACTGAAGGCATTGCCTCAATCATTAAAAACACAGAAGTTTTGTCATAACCTAAATCTAAAGTAACCTGATTTTCATAATGTGCTACTTTTGATGTCTGAAAAGACAGATATCTCATTGTAACCTGGGACAGTCCGCTTACAATTAGTGAACACTTTTCCATTTGGAGATTAAAAAAACGGGACGGCAGGACTTTTAATTTTTTCTGGCATACTCCTTATCTGTGACACCATATGGATGTTTAGCTCTGTAAGACTCAACTGACAAAGGTGGGAAAATGGCTTTGCCGATATTCAGGAGGCTTTTCTGGGGATTGGAGTGGATTTCCCAAACGAGGAATGATGGAAAAGATGAAATGGAGATAACATGGGTGTTAAGTCTTAACAGTCACTTTTCAGAGAGTTACAACATGCTAGCAAGTAGTACCAGTGGACCCTACATCACCCCTTAGGTTTGTGCCTTATTAGGAAAGCTTCTCTTTAATTAAAAACAAACTTAAAGCGGTGGCATATTGCCAACATGCCCTTTCATTAAACACATTCAAACATGCAAGTATTATTACGAGGTGCAGATAAGACTGCTCATTAAGCCAGTGAGTCAGAAGCTGCAAGAGATTGCTCAAATGCAATAAATTATGGTTCCTGCACCTGAAACAGATGCAATTTTCTCAGCAGATCAAGTGCATCAATGGAAATTCTCACAGTTCAAATTGGACCTAAAAATAGAAACGGAGTTTGATGTAGACTGGGTGAGCACTGAACTGCCGTGCAACATGCAAGCTCAGCGTGTCTGGGGTAGGGGGAGGTAAGAAAAGCTATGGTTCACTTGCTCAACTGTCCACAAAGTGGCGGAAAGGAACGCTGAGGGGTTATAATTGGGATATGGAAAGGGGAAAATATGGCACTTTAACACTTACAGTTCCCATAAAACTACAGGGAGTATCACTGGCTTGTACTTATGTAGTAAGTACTAGTCTAGTCTAGTCTTCTTACTTCACAAGGAGCTTTTTACAATACTTGTCACATTCACACATTCACACAGACATTCATTCTAATGGCAGATGCTACAAGCCCATCATCTTATCTAATCTAATCATTCAAACCACATTCACGCACACATGCGCAGCACCTGGGACCAATTTTGAGTTCAGTGTTCAGTGCATCAAGTCATGACCTGTGTTGGACAGATTCGAGAAATGAGATAACACCAATTCAATCAAAATTTAACCAAATCCCTGTAATAGTTCAACAAAATCTACGCAGCTGCTTTAAAGCTTTTATTAATGCTGCAAGGCATTTTTGGGGGGTAATATGTTTGTAAACCCCAAGGTAGATGCCTAATTAAAAGGCTGTATAATTATATTTATTTACATTTTGCAACCTGGGAGGAGCAGAGCCCAAAGTTTTCTCATGACCACATGTTCGTAGGAAAAGTTCTGTAAAAAAAGTCGTAAGATACCTTTTGTGAATGTGGAAGTCGACCGTGAGACGGCGATTGACCAGAAGTCGGCCGTGACGGTTGTGTTTGGTGTTGGTTGTGTTTCGTTGGTACTTAAAATGCATGAGAACAGCCTGCAGAGCGTGCTGAGAGCCAGAGAGCAGCAAACTGTTCCGGTTATATCCCACAGACTCTCCCTTCACTTTTGCCCAGCATCTGGGAGGCAAGACACAGGGACACTGATGAGCTACAGCGTTTCTTCATGGGCAAACTGTAACCTAGACTGTACATTTACTGACATTTCACTGTCACTCATTGTCTTCCCTGCTGCTTTAAAATTACCAGACCGGTCGGAAACCGGTAGACACACGCTTCAGTGTCGGATATGCACTGTCGGCCCGCAGGTGTGAAGCTAATGTGATGTCCGTGGTCAGGACATGGCTTAAAAGAAACAAAGTCCGTGTAGGGAGGAGGTAAGGTTGGTAGATGGGTCACATAAACACAGAGCTTTCCCCCAGGAGACCATTAGTGTCCTGTGTGTCACTGTAGTTACATACTTATTTTAACCCCAGCCACATTATTTCCTAACGCTTACCCCTTAAAACAGCAACAATAAGGTGCTTTTCTACGATGGTCGAATACCTTGAATGAAGCGGGTCTATCTCGCCGAAACGCCCCTAATTTGCATGTCAGTCGCTTGAGCGGCCGTTTGAGCGGCTGTTTGAGCGGCCGTTTGTTGGCCCTGTGGGAGAGCAGGTCCAAAAAAACAGGGCGATGTGACGTATGGTAGTACAGACGCCACAAAGCACAGCGAAGTAGAGTAGGCACCTTTATCCAGTGGTGTAGTAGAACGCAGCACAGAGAATGATCTGTGCACGTACATCTTTGCATGGGCTTGCAGCCAGGTTGGGTTCTGACCTTGCTCCCTCTTTCTCTCTTACACACAAACTCATACACACACACTGCACTGCAGCGAGGTGACAGCCTGTCTGTCAATATACTTTTACAGCGCCTCAAATTTTTAAGGTGGAGTGTTTTCTTTCATGTTACGTGTACATAAGTTGACGTTGTGAATCATAGGTGCCTCCTTAAATCAAACTCCATTCAGAGGGCGTGCCCTGAAACTTCCCGAGCAGCCACATTTGACCCTAATGGAAACGCACGGTTTGAGGAGTAGGCCGTTGACAAGTGATTGATTGATTTCATTTTTTAACAATCTATCTGAAAGACAGCAGAGGTGGTAAAACTAGCATTTACCGTATGAGCACATTTCAACAGCGCGTGTGCTATGTGGTCAAAACACAGATGCGTCATTTTGAACAAAGGTCCTCGCACATACTGTTCACTAATCAATAAGAAGAATAACATTCTGAAGGTTTACAGTTTCCTCTTTTCAGAATGGGAGGCAGCAACAATATATAATTAGTACCAACCCAGTTACTATTGTGTTATAGTTCAATTGTGGTTACTACTATGGGCTTATCTTTTCTGTCACCACAAGAGAAAGACGGCAATGTGACCCCCAAAGAAACAAACTGCAGATAAACAAAGAGTCTTTGTGTGAGTGCAGGCTTCCCGTTTCCACTGCACAAAAGGAAACGCCGACTGTTATAGCAGCCGCTGCAACAGGGCCCTATCTCCCCAGGCGTCACGGAGAGGAAATACCTATTTTTTTTCTTGTAAAGAAAACGTACTACACAAAGGATGCCCTGCAAGTGTTTGTCTCTTTAGTGCTGCCATTTTAATTGGATTTATTTGAAAGTTCAGATTAACCTCGAGGGGGCCTCGGTCTCTGGCTGTGGCCTGACACCCAGTTCAATCTGCCTCTCTGTGAGGCTGATTAAATCACTACTGCTCTTTCTTGGGGCTGCTATTTATCGTGTCTAGACTTACTTTTGATTGATTATTGTTTAGCAAACAGAGTGTTGCATATAGGGGATCCATCTGAACGAATACATACATGCACATTTATGTTCTGAACAGACGTTTTTGTCTATTTTCTCTCCACCGTGGACTTTTATTTGGTCCTGAAACTGTATTTCTTGGTCAGTATTCTTCTTTTTGTTTTTATTATCATTGTAGTAGACCATACAGTAAAATCCGAATCAGAAAAACTTTAATAATCCCAAGGGAAAATTGTTTAAAAGTTTAAAAAACGCAAACTCAAAGGCTGCAGTAGTAACAGGCAGCATTCACCAATTCTGCACAAAAGCACATACACTTTAATTTAAGAATAAAACAAGACACTGTGGCAGTTTGCAGCACTTTGTGTCCTGCACGAAGACGTACTTCTTAGATATTAAATGACTCTTCTCATTTAAATCTCATTTGGTACGTGCTAAACACCAATATCTTCCTGTGGTGGCCTATTCTTAGGCCTTATAAATATTCAGCTCCTCCATAATTATCTTGATTATAATCAAGTGTTTAATTATGTGTAATTAAATGCTGCGGGGGTCATGAAAACCCATCCTTACTATATCCTATCAGACTTCACAGAAGTTAAATGATAAATGTATGAATATGATTAATGTGAAGCTAATTTTTAATATTTGGCTAAACAACCCAACCCACGAAGGTTATTTAGGAGCTTTAGAGTTTAGGAGTTTTAGAGCTTTTAATGCATCACATGATCTTGTGGGAGAACTGTCACCACACAGCAAGAGGGTTCCTGGTTCGAAACCCGGTGTGGAGTTTGCATGTTCTCCCCATGTCTGCGGCTTCCTCCCACAGTCCAACTAATTGATGACTCTAAATTGCCCGTAGGTGTGAGTGTGAGTGTGAATGGTTGTCTGTCTCTGTTCGTCTCTTTGTGCCCTGCGATAGACTGTCGTCCTGTCCAGGGGGGAGCCTGCCTCACGCCCGATATCAGCTGGAATCGGCTCCAGCCCCCCCTTCATATTTATATTTTTCTAAGCCTTTTCATTATTTCTTGTCGACATCGGCTTAAAAGTTGAGATTTAAGTTCATACTTCACGATACAATCCCTTCATTTAAGTGCTGTTATCGAGTTTCACACATATCACACGTTCTTCATCCGCTGTATGTGGAATGGTTAAGATGAAATATGAAATATTCACTTAAGTAACAGATTGATGCAATGGTAGAAGCCTAGTTTATAGTTAGTTTATAGTTCAACTAAATGGGAGGATGTTAATCTCATTTGCATGAATTAAAAAAAAACTGAGGAGACGCTGACAAGGCTCAAATAAAAACATAAATTAATACAAATACAGCGAATAAATGTTCACAGTACTTGTTAAATCATTCTTGATTTCATTGACAAAGTCACTATTTGCATTTTATTTTTTTCATTTTGATGAAAGATGAAAACGTGGTCTCTGCTTCACACCAGTTCTGGATCTATAAACAGTACAGAGTCTGCTGGTGGCCTGAAGCAAAGAGGCAGCGGCTTGCAGTGCCCTAGCATCTGTGGGGACCAGTGGAGTGAACAGATCCTGAAATATTGATGTGGAAGGCACACATGTACATGTGCCCCCCGGTGCTGCATGGTTTCTCAGTCACCTCAAGCAAATAGTTGCAGAGTAGAATCTGCCAGAGTGAGACACAGTCACGCTGAATAAGGCATAGCTCTGTATTTACCGTTTATCCTGTTATAAAAAGAAGGGTTGGTGGCTGTTCTGGAGTAAAACCAGAGTAGCAGCTCTTCTAGCAGAACACGGTTTCACTGTGATTTTGCTCGGATTCCCTTCAGCCAACCGTAGTTATTCATAAATGAACAATAACAGGATTTATAGTGAAAGATCCCCGGCGAGGGCACCGAACCACTCAGAGTCCAGCTGTGACAAAACTGTGACGGCGTTCAGGGAAGATCTCATTAATTTCCCATCATGGACCCTTATCGTGTCGGGTTCCCCCTCCCTGATGATGTGTGACAGCTGCCAAGTATTTTTTTTTTCATCTTGTCACACACTGATTGAAGAATTATCACTGTGGAAGGGAAGGAGGAAACTGACACATTGATCCAAGTGGGAAAGTCACAGCACTGTTTGTCCAAGGAGGAAACTTGGTTTGGCATCATTTTGACTCGACCTGCTTTAGTGCTGATATTTTATACAACTACAAATGCAAAATATGAACTGATGATTTTGTTTTGTTGTTGGTCTTTATTAAACACCTCCTTTAACTTCCAAAAAAGTCCAAAAAGGGAGAAATTACATTTATTTTTCTTTATTTTCAGTTTTAGAAATTCTTGCTTTGACTAAAGTCGGTTTACATGAGTGAGTGTAAGTGGATTTCATTTCAATGTTTAAATGTCCCATCATTAGATAAATGTCTCCTTTCTCAAACTCAATACACTTTCATATTATTCAGATCATTTTTGTCCTTAAAATCATATTTTCCTAAAACAAAGAAAATCTGTGCAGTGGGAAGATCGAAAAACCTGTTTCCAATGCAAATAATGTTTCCAAGTATTTTGAATTATATCAAGTTTTAATTGTGACGTTTCAATTGTGTCTTGATTTGACAGAAGTTAATTGATACATTTCTCAGATTGCGCAGGTCATAAAGAGGTCGCTTCGGGAGGCAGTAGCTCAGTCCATAGGTGACTTGGCTGGGAACCGGAGGGTCGCTGGTTAGAGTCCCTGTGTGGACCATGAATGGAGCGTGGACTGGTGGCTGGAGAGGTGCCAGTTCATCTCCTGGGCACTGCCGAGGTGCTCTTGAGCAAGCACCAAACCCCCAACTGCCCAAGGCGCCGGTCACTGGCAGCCCCCTCGCTCTAACATCTCTCCATTAATTGCATGTATATAGGTCCTGTCTGTGCATGTGTGTGTATTTCGGGCCTGTGTGTGTAACATGAAAAAAAAATAGAGTGAAAATTGAATTTCCCTATCCGGGGATGAATAAAGGAATTCTTCTTCTTCTTCTTCAGTTGACAGTTTTAAGTTTGGTGGATCACCCAAATACTGTGAAACCTCCGTGGAACCATAAATCCTAATACTGTTTTGAGTTTGACACGCTGGGTCATGTATGTATTATTTGACAGCTAACTGAAGTAAAACTAGTTAGCACATAAGGTAGCATTTGCTCATTTAGACGTTTAAATGTGCTAATGCTTATGTTTTGTGTAGATTTTCACTTAGCTCTTTTGTTTTTTAATGCACAGCAGCTGAAGGAGGATTAGCAACTGATCTGGTGGCAGGTTTACTGGCAAACAATTTTTGCGAGTAGGGCTTTTTAAAAAAAGATGGAAATTGTGAGAGAAGGTCGACCAACCCTGCCTTTAGCGGCCCTGTCAGGGAAAGCAACAATTGAGTACTTATGAAAGGTACACCTGGCTTTCATACCTGTTATTTAGAAACCAACCAATATGGTGTTTGGAGCCATGCTGGGGTGCATATGCCTGAATTGCATAACCAAGACAGCAAAGAGATACAAAAAGCATGGCAGGTCGCTGGCAAACGGCAGTGCTACTGAAAAGTGAATTTACGGCAACAAATGCACAGGGACACAGAGAAAAATAGGGAAAGACTGAAAAGATTGATCGATTGTGTCATCCGTCTGGGTAAAGAAGAGCTCTTATAAGAGCCCATCAATATGGACAACTATGTCAAGCTTCTTTCCTTTTAGACTGAGCACGACAAAGAATTACATTACCACCTTTCCACGGGCAAAGTGTTTATTAGAACTTCAGGAAAAACACAAAACGACCTGATAAGTGGCATAGCTGAAGTGATGGGAGAGGAGATAAAAAGGGAGATTAATAAAGCACCTTTTGTTGCAGTTATGGTGGACTAAATTACAGACGTGAATACTTCATCCCAACTGGCACCGAGGCTCTGTTATTTGACAGACACTTGTTTCAAGGAGAGGTTTGTTAGATTTGACGTTTGATAAGTGCTAGTGGCAATCAGGCTGATGACATTGCGGCTGTCGTTATCAGATTCCTGGAGGAACACGACTGTTTGGATAAAGTTGTGGCACGGTGCTTTTAAGGCGATGCCGTCATGGCATCTGAACTAAATGGGTTGCAGGCTAAAGTTGCAGTAAGGAGAGGGCTTCTATGGCCTTATTTAAAGATTCTATGCACATCAATTTTATTTTATGTGTTAAGGGGCATCAAAGTTTAGAGATGTTTGTGCAGCGCACACTGTTGCTTGACAATATCGATCTCCGCATGTAAGGTGGCAATATAGTTGTAGATCGGTGAGCAGTCTTTGAGCTGACTCACCCTAAAGGAGCTATTTCAGCACATATTTGAAAACCCCTATTTGTGATGGAGCGTCCTGTCATACGGCGTAATAGTGATGGTTTCAGTCACTGTGTATTCATCTCTTTGCAATAGTGTATTGTAACTCTCTAGGTGTTGAGCCTCGTGTTAAATCATTTCATTCCACTCGATAAAGCCCTCGTGTCATGGTGAGGTTATTTGAAGGTGGTCTAATTGCGGCAGGAAAGTGCTGAAGGCCCAGGTGTAAAATACACGGCACACTACTGATAGTTCAGGAGATAAAGCTTATACATTATGAAAGCCACATTTGAAAAATCATTATATTCATTAGTTGAATGTAAAGTGTGCAAGTGTATAGCATCCATAATGGCATTAGTGGGTGTTGATCAATTTTAATACCATTAGGGATAATCCCCATAGTGCTCTCATTGAATGAAACCCACATATGAAAAGGGAAAAGCTAAGGTATGTACTATCTTTTTAGCATTATCAACAGCATGAAAAGACAAAATTAACAAATGTATCCTACTTCTACAGTATCGTCTGTTCGTGTTTGTGTCTTTGGAAGATCTGAAATACTAACAGTTGAGGAAGTCAGTTGAAGAAAATTATACTTATATCAGCTGCAATAAGAAGGAGACAGACTGAGGGGAGTTTCCCCGACTTCCAGTTTGTTCCAGCTAATGATCAGTGTTGTATTTTTTCTAGGTCTTCACATTGGGAATATTTTTTCCCCTGATCCACCATCTGAACTGAAAAACTGCCAAACCATCTGACTGCTTTTTTTTGCAGTCTCTGTTCTGAGATCAAAACACTGAGTAGACCTGGCATCAAAGACACGACAGTAAAGCCGTAAGAGAGCTAGTTAATATCTAATGCTATAAAGTCTTTATGCACAGAATTACCACGGGCAGGCAGAAGGAGGTCTTTCCCAACACTGTCAGACATGTTGGCCTACTTATACTCGAGGTCCCGCAGGAAAGATGTAAATAAATTATTTACCAGACCACTGGAGTGGTTGAAAGGGCATGCGTGCTGCTGTCTCTGAAGAAAAAAATCCATACGCTTTGCTCTGAAATCAAACATCCTGGGTACCCTGTGGCCATGTATCACCCAGAATGTCAATATGCAGTGGGTGTGGGAAAGATTTTGAAACCCAAAATGATGGATGGCTGCAGTGTAGTTCTTGACACCCTGGCTGACCAATGCCCACTTCATCTCTGACATCCCTCCCCTTCAGCAGCCTTTGTGGATCCTGCGATACCTTTTACTATCACAGACTCTGCTTTGCAAAACTGTTGTCACATGTGGGGTTTGATCAGCGTAAGTGTGATGACAATACTTTTGCGTTAAAGTGAGAAGAAAACTGTAGGAGAGTTTCCTCACTTAAATGAATCAAATTCATTAAAATTCCATTCATACATCACGCAAATAAAGAGGTAATATGGAGTTGGGAATGTGATGGTGTCCCAAGATAGAGCTGAATAGTTAAATTATCTCACAGCCTAAAGCAGGAGACATACATGCGTTTTGAGCATGCGTTTGCATACACCATTCACAGCTACGGTGTGAATGGAATTAGCCCTTTGCTTAGTCCGGCCTACCTTTGTTACTGCTGTTTGGCCTGGCTAGCTTAACGTTTTAATAACTGTATATTAGTGAGAGATATTCCAAAGTAAATATAACAGCAACTATCTGTAGTAATAATTGTGATATATATCAGACAGAGGTACACCAAAAGGACTACAATATACATTTGAGAGCTATATTCACAATATAATGACTGTAGAGAACATCTGGTGACAACCACGGAGGTCACTATGTTATAAATTCTGAAATCGTGGCAGAAACAGAGACTATAAAAAATGGATGTGGCATACCCGTCAGGGTCGGTTCTCAGAACTTGATACAATCGTCCTCGCCTACGCGAGTCGCCATCTTGTCAGACTTTGACTCCACCTCATTTCCTCTTACCAAAAAAGGGCAGTGATGGGACGTTGGGGGGAGGGAGATACGTCCAACTGACATATACCTCCGAGGAGAAGTGGCCAGCGTCACTCAAGAGAAAAAAACTAGCCTGGTACAAAAAAATTCACCCCCTCAGTGTTATCATAGCGATATGACCTAAACATAGGAAACTAGGAAACAAGGAAATGTAAACGTCACACTCAAAGCTTCTGTCTCATTGGTTACGGTTTTGAAAGGTCGGCGGCAACAAGGTCAAAGTTCAACTGATTTGAACTTTGAGCGCAGCGGCAGAGAGTCAAATCTGAGCGGTGCGTGCCGGGACCATGGGCGCTGCCACTCTATTCATGTGTCAGTCGTCATGGCATGTGTAGGAGCCTTTAAGAGGAATCACTTATTTCCTTATATCCCAATCAATCGGGCAAGGCTGGACGAACACTGTATGCAGAAGTAAACAACACATCCATTTACTGACTGAATACATTCCCATATTGTTTTCAAAGTGTATTCCCAACAAGTGAATGAGCAGTGACATGGAATAACAGATTATCAAAGTACATCACATGAATGCACTTTTTTATGAGGCTGGATTAACCCCTCCCAAGGCAAACATGCAAAGAAAAAGTCTTCAGACATCAGCATGAAATCTTTTAATCAAGAGTCTATCATTTGATCAGCATCCCCACTACACTGGCGATAGCAGTGGCAATTAAAAAATAAGATTTGAAAGAATTAGTAATGAGATCGATGAAAGCGGAATTGTGGATCCATCCTCTACACCCTTATTCTTTCCAGCCTGCTTCACCCATGACACATCCGATGGTGCCTAAAAAAGAAAGGCGCTCAGAGACATTTTGGGACAGTGACGATATTGAATTTTCAATTATTCATTTGAATCATAACAGGATAATGAAGAGGAGGAAAATTAATGGACCACCTTTAGCTCAGAGTATCAATTTGTCCCCATGCATAATTGAATCGATTCCCTATGGAGCATGCTCACTCCAAACACAAGCAGGGGAGATATGATTGAGAGGAAAATGGGAAATTAATGTACCAAAGGCTCTTAAAATATATGTTGTCTCATTTTGGAAAGGTTCCTCAGGCGGCTGTATATTATTTTGTGTTCCACTTCTTTCAGGAAAAGTGACTCACTGCCAACTAAATGTCAGAGATGGGAGGAAGCCATCACTTTATATCACAAAATTGAAGACATAAATCAAGTCTTTAAGTCAAGACAGGCAGGTCCCAAATGCAAAAATCAGGGATCATTATGGATTGTAAGTCAAGATGGATGCAAAGCTTAGTTTCTATTAACCATTGTCTTGCTCTATTTCTAAATAGTTTTATATCATTTTCTCAGATGAACTGTCTGTACCTGATTTGTCAGCCGTTTTCCGGAGTTGCCCTTTTACTGTACACTGAAGCATTCAATAGGAGTCTTTGTCAGATGTAGAGAACACATCTGACAAAGACTCTACCAGGGTCACCTAGCCAGTTCGTCATTTAGACAAAAACCACAGAGTCTCTTCCTTCCTGCCCTTCCTTGAATTTGTCTGATGATTTCCGTATCATCAACCCTTACCAACAGACGTTCCAGCCTTTCATCATTGTTCAATTAGACCTATGGTTATGCGTAGTCCGTATGATAGAATAGTCATCAAAACATCCACTCATTCGCCGTTAATTCTCCGAACAATGAGCAGCTCTATTCAAACATGGGACCAATCGGACATTGTACTTGGGAGCTTGCAGGTTAAAGTCCATTTACTGTCCGGTCCAACTGATTCAGACATTTGTGTTCCTACCTACAGCTCCTCCGGTTTGTCTAGAAAGGTTCAGAGTTGCAGTGCATCATCTACAATCTTTAGTTCTGGGCTCTTACTGACTGAACAATATACATCCAGTGTTTTTTTATAAAGAGAATTTGTGCACACATAAAAATAAGTGTACACAAGGCTTGAAAAATTGCTTTTGGAAACAGTTCATTTTCCCTGAATGTGAAAAACTTATATTTTTGCAGCCTGCCCTGATAATACAGAAATGATCATTTACCAAAATATCAGTGGGATTCAGACATAAGAATGTTTCTGTAATGTCATGGCTTTCATTCAAGCCTCTCTGTTACTATGCTCCTCTACTAGGGACTCTAGTCTTAGTATTGCAGAGGTATTTTGAACATGTAACACATCAAACTCAACACAATTTGAAAAATCATGTGTCTGACCTAAAATCAGTCATGTTATCACCAGTTATTAGTGCAACAGCAGAACCTCAATTCAGTGAAGTACGTCTTGACTTGTTTCAACAGACTGACTGGGAAGTAGTTTAGGCATCAAAGAATCAACAAGGGAGCATTCATTTTAAAAAACACGTGAAGCTCCTCTATTGTCCAGCTCAGCGTCTGATGGGTAGGATTATCATTGAGGCATGGGAGGCAGTGATACATGAAGGACAGTGGTGCCTCAGACTTTCTCGCCTTTTATCCACACAGGCTCATTAAATTGGGCTGGGAAACAAAAAGATTGGACGATGTGTGGAAGGATATCCGACGTGCCATTATCCACACCTGACACCCAGGTGGATGAAAACTTTTAGACTTTCTGACAGTCAACTTGTGACCTTCTCACTGCCGTTCTCAAAGCTGTTGCTGAACTCTATTGCCCCCGACTTCCTCCTGCATACTTTACAGATAACACCGAAAGGTCATCCGAGAAGTTCATGTTCATCATCTGTTTGTGTGATAAAGGTTAATAAATATACCAGGAAGACACTCAGGTGGAGATGGCTCCTCTGAGGCTTCTGTTTTGCATTCCAATTATGCTCTTTCACTTTCTGAGAGACAGCATTCAACTTGCATTGTCTTTTCATTGCCTTTCAAGTGCCCAATTAGTTGTGTGGAGCACGGAGGTACTTCGAGGACTAATTTATTTGCGGCAGACCTGCACTGTTGACTGACACCACTGGCCATGGATGACGACCCCAGTTAATTGCATATTTGGATGAGGTAATCAGAGAAGAGGGTGATCTGAAAGAGGAGACATTGTATTTCCAGAAGAGGATCTTGGACACAATGAGGTCCCTGAATTCTGGACCTTGGTGACTTTTCCCTCTTAGCTATTGTTATTTTTTTGGCTACTTTTTGTTGTTGTTCTCCCTGTGGATATCAAGTCTTTGAGCTCTAATGGAGCAGTCAACAAAAGAATCAACTGAAGCTGTTTCTGTGTAAATCACCCTTCTTCACCATCGGTGGTTTGTTTTGCTCGGCTATTGGCTGATGTATGATATAAACGTCATCAAGAGACCCCATTTGATGTCCGGTATAACTGTATTGGTATTTACATTCACACATAAAGCCCTGCCTTTTAATGTCTAGATAATATCAGGTTTGCAGTGCATGTGTGAAAGGGGCTCTAGACACAGGAAGGTCAAAGGTGATTATAACGGTAACTCCAGTAAGTTGATCTGGATCAAAAAGCAAGTAATATTAAGTGTTCTCCTTCACAAAAAACATAAAATAAAAAGATGATTTGACACTTTGTAGGTTTTGCATTGCCGGACCATCATTAACTCTCATTTGAAATTAGCCATGGCACCGGAGAAACAACTTCCATTATATGTACTTAAAGTTATTAAGTTAAATCTAGTCAACTACATCTGATCCATGGTCCAGTCTGCATAGGAATTGTGTCCATGTTTGATGATTCTGCAGGACATGGTTTATGTCCAGTGTTAACATTGGATGCTGATTCAGAATTTGACA
The DNA here is from genome assembly GCF_963691815.1 of Echiichthys vipera. NCBI lineage: Eukaryota > Metazoa > Chordata > Actinopteri > Perciformes > Trachinidae > Echiichthys > Echiichthys vipera. The sequence continues at coordinate 4,278,563 of NC_139831.1, forward strand.
GAGTGTGACCTTTATGTAGGGGTATTTAACCTTTATGTAGTAAGGGTGTTGATGTTGTAGTTCTCGATGTGTGTGTCCAGCTAAGATCAGTAATTCATATTTGCTTAACATCTTGAAGCTAAAAGTACAGTAGCTCCTAACTTGCTGAGTCATTTTTTTTTCCTTAAACTGGGCCCTGTTAGTCAAAATTTTAGGAATCCTTTTGAATTTTTGGTCTAAGAGTATTTCACAAACCATTTTAGCGCTAATAACCGCTTCTAAATCTTTAAAATTAAGCTGCAGTCCACCACAGAAAATTAAATGTTGTACATTTAAATTCTCTCCATCGCTCATCACACTTTTAATGGCAAAGGATTTGCAGGAAGCATTGATTTATGTGGACCATGTAGTGGTTCATCCCGGTCTCAATGTAATGCTCCTGAAGTTTTCATACCATGCAAGATTATGACATAAGGAGTTTAGCTTAATATCCGGAATCTCTATTAAGTCTTTAGTCTCTATTACTCTCTATTAAGGACCACACTGACACAAGTATCCCTTACTTTATGTTTTAAATTGTCTCATGGACTTTGAAAGATATTTATTTGAATTAAAGGCTGATCAGACTATCATTGTTGTTTGTTTTTTTGGTATACATATAGGTATCTTATGTTCAATCTAAAATCCACTAACACCTGTGTCTGACAGGGTGTCGATGTTAACTTGAACTCCAAGTTTGATGGGTAATACGAGATCAAGTCTTCAGGAAACATGGTTCAGGAAAATGCTGAGACAGAGTTAAACAGACAGATAGTCCATTTAACTCTTCCCTTTGCCTCCATAGTTTCATGAATTCCGAATGGGCATAGCCTCCAGGATAAGATTGGTTTTACTTTTACTTTTCTTTATCTTTACATCAAAATACAAAAGAGAGGGAATGTTTCTCCCTCAGAGCATAAAGATATAAAAAAGTAATGAGGTGTGAAATCAGATAAATCAGAATTAGCTCTCGTGGGTTCCAGCTAAGAAAGATAGGATCTGGTTGAGCAGCCTTTCACAAACTTTCACAAAGTACTGCATGGACTCATGGGCTTTCAGAGGGCAACGAAAATATCTAAGTGGTTCTGGAAGGCTAGTCAAACCCCACTCTCCTCCACAATGAGTGAGGCAGCCAGCTACACCACATCAGTGGTCACGGTGCCTGTCGACTGCCATCACAAGGTTTAAAGTGAGAAAAGCCTGGTGAGGGCAAGAGCTGAAGAGTAACAAGAATGAGAAGAACTGCAGGGTGGGAGAGGGAACGGAACCAGAGGCTTCAATTTTGAAGTTTTTACTTATTTTTAACCCCAATGTATATATGTTTTATATGCAGAAGTACACTGGCAGGCTTATTAGCTTCAATCACTTGGCTGCATTAGACAGCACCCCATGTATTTTAAGCTTTTCAGCCCTGCCAGATACACCTGTAGGTCCAGACACCTTACTTACAATCTCATAATTTGAAGCCAAGACTTGGCAAAACCAGCATAGATCTATTTGGCAATTTGCCAGCGTTTTGACAGATACTAAATATATCATGCTCAATTTGTGGGTAAAAGATTTGAAAGAGAGATATAATATGTCCATATGACAGCACTGCCATAAAATAATGCCATCGTGTGTTTTAATACTTCACTCAATACAAAAGTAAAGTAAAGATTCAATATATTCTCTATTATATCTGCATTAGAAAACAGATACAGCTTATATATGTGATATTGTTGTGCAGGTTCAACATGTTATTTTCCAGGCACTGCTAAACTTGCAAATGAAAAAAAAAATACTCATCATATATCAGCACAACCATTGCAAAAGGCAGTCTATTGAAGGTGCCAGGCCACCCATGTGTTCAGCTGTGCTGCCGTAGCCAACGCTCTGATTATTTCCCTTCAGCTTGTGAAGGAATGAGTAGTATATTCCTGCAATAGAGGAAGCTGCAGTTTCAGGACCCGAGTTTTTCGGGTAGCTGCTGGAATGTAATTATTAGATCCCTTACCCTTCATAGCTAGCTAGGTAGCTGCTAACTTGTCTTTTAACCTTAGCCTAGTCTCGCATAACTAGACCCATCTCCACAGCCCTGTGTCAGTGCGCGTATGTGGTCTGGCTACACCAACTAATCATTCTGGGATAGGGGGGGAAAAAACACTCTTGGTTGTTTCCATTTCTTTATACCAATCACAATTGTCTTAGGCGGTGCTAAGCCGTGGAAGCAACAGTGCCTTTGCAAAACAGATAGTGGTTATGAGCCATGTGTCAGATGTCATCCCAGCACTGTAAATCCAGTGAGCCAGACTAACCCAACCCTTACCGTAACACTTTATATCTATCTGCTAACTTAAGTGTTGACGCAAGCAGTATGCCTGTTTTGTTTGGTAAGTAGGGTCGTAGAAATTAGGCTGTAGAAAGGTTGGTCCTTAAACTGCAGCTTCCTCTATTGCAAGAACATAGTATAGGCAGGAATAAGCATTTTCTCCAAACATGGGATACTGGCCCTTCTGGTCTGTGACCGGAATATAGTGTGTTGATGTTTTGGCTGTTTAGTCACTGCTTCTGTCATATCTGGCCTTGGTTGCTATGGTTGTGGGTGGTGTCCTGGCTCTGGCTGTTCATTTATTAGGCAGATATTAACGTCACTCTACAATCACTGCTGTGCCAAACATGGCGTATACTCACATGAAGAAAATAAATCAATTCTGTTCACTAATTATTTTGGGGTGTTTGGTGTGTAAGCCTCTCTGCTGAAAAGCTGCATTGCAGCATCTAAGACTTCACAGTCCACCAGCTAGATTTTTACCCATGTTCCCAACACCTTTGAACAGCAGCTACTCTGACTTTCGGGCCGCCATCACCCTGCTGGCTTGGCACCTGAGGCAAGGGCTCTTTAACCTTTCAAGCTTGGGACTCAAATGGGAACTATAGTCTTTTGCCCGAGGGCTCCATACAAAGAGCAAAAAGGTATTACTTTTTCTTAACTAGAAATAACATTTTTGGTCGAAAGCACATTTTATTAGTGTATTACTTTTGTGTGCTGAATCTGTTCTCTATTTATACCAAAGTTATTTCTCAGTTGGCCTGAAAAACATGGACGTAGTGGACAGTGTAATAAAATACATTTTTACAATCCACAGATATACTTCTAATTATAAGAAACGTGTCAAATTACACTTCAGTACTCACTTTAGACCAGTATTATCTCTGATGGCTGATAAATTAGAACTGTTTCCCCCATTTTTTTCCAGGACTTGTTGTTCTGAAATGGCTCCCTCTGAAGGTGAACCTATTCTCTTGCCCCCTGTGTGACTTAAGAGTGAAGGTCTTGGATATTGACTTACACTCGCTCTGAGGGATTTCACTCCACACAAGCTTGTGTCATTGGCATTGTTCTCCACTCCAGGCTACATGAAAAGTATTGAATCTTCCTTGAGCCTTTGTCCTCATTCAGCCAATTTAGCATTGTGACTGCAGTGTGCCATGAAAGTATTGTCTTGAGGCACACTCCCAGATGAATTGATTTATGGGTCTCTGCCTCTGAATTTTCGTCCAGCTGTCAAAAGGAGTGAAATCACAGTCAGTGTTGGAAATCAAATTTTCTGTATCTCACTCAGTATCTTCAAATAGTTATTTTCACCCTGAAGGGCTCAAGTAGGCCAGTTTGAGAGTCAGATTCATAACACAGGGAATGGTAAATGACTTTAATAGTCTTCTAACCACTCAATGCACATTCAACAGACACCACAATATCTCTGAGTCACAGTCAGTCGGCAATGTAAATGACAGGAAATATCTTACAAGTTGTAGTCAGGAAGAAGGTTAAGGGTCCATACGTATCATTTTTTTCATCCCATGGCACAAAATGACCATCATACGGTATATCTCTATGATGGTATACTTTATAGAAAAAGCCAAAGAGGTTAAACAACTACACTATGCACCACCTGCATGATGGACTAGAGTTTAAACTCCTGAAATCTTCCTGATGACTTATTTGCATTGTTCTGAAGACTCAATGACATAATGGCATCCATAAAACAGAATTATACTTGGCAAGTAAAACTTCAATCAATTATTATGATGGAGCGCAAACAGCGTAAGCACAAGGCTTAATTTTGCATCATAAATATCTACCAATAAACTCAACTGGATTACTGAAATGGAGTGATTGAATGTTTATTTCTGTTTTCATCTCCATCTCTCTAGCCCTTTCTCTCTCTATCAAACTTCACAGGTTGTTCATTGTATTGCAATGTCGTGTAATATGTTCATAATCAAAATTCAATTAATTCAGTGGTGTAATGAAAATTCTAATTTACTACAGCAATTGCTTCATTTGAAACCTTCATTTTATATTTGATTGCCACCAATATTGCAAGCGTGTCTTAATAGGACTCCTACTGATTAGGCCCAAAATAAAATGTGTTATGTGTATACCCAAAGTGTGTAGCCCAACAATTTAACACAGTATTACTACAATCTTCCTAGGAGAAGATGAATCCTAACAGAATACTGCTATATATCCAAATGAAAGCTTTTGTATCTGTTTTACTTTGATGGGTGAGACTTTCTGGGTTGCGTAATTACTTCATATATATATATATATATATATGTATATATATATATAAACATTTTACAACATGTGATTATCCCGTATCATATGACTGAAAAAATTATATTTATTTGAAGACAACCAATAGAATGGCAATCAAATCATTTACCTATTTAATGAAGTAGGGGTTGCCAATAAGGAAGAAGAAGAAGAATTACTTTATTCATTTCTATTTTTTCACTCTGTTATTATACATGGTACACACACACAGGCCCGAAATACAAACAAGACCTAAATACATGCAATTAATGGAGAGATGTCAGAGCGAGGGAGCTGCCAGTTGATAGGCGCCCCGAGCAGTTGGGAGTTCGGTGCCTTGCTCAACAGCACATCAGACCTCTCCAGCCACCAGTCCACATTCCATTCATGGTCCACACAGGGACTTGAACTGGCGGACCTGCGGTTCCCAAGTCCAAGTCACCTATGGACTGAGCTACTGTTGCCCTCAAACACTTCCTCTTTCAGTTTCAATGTCTCTTTTATGGATCAATTGTTTGTTTAGCCATCTAACCCCATCTTTTCCCCTTTTAAATGCATTAAACAGTCACAAATGAATATGGTTGTGTTTCCAGAAGGTGATATTTAAATAGTAAGGGTTGATCCTCCATGAATTTCCGCCAAACATTGTTTAGAGTATTGTATTTATTTTGTTTTTATTTGAGCTTTGTATTTAACATCCAACCAGTCCAAATCAAACATTTACAGTGAGACAGAAATAAGTGTCCTCTTAGAATAACACCAAACTCACTTCCCACCAAACTGATGAATTCACACCAAAACAAAGCCCACATGCTGTTTACATTTCGTTTCTATCACATAACCTCTTTCCAGTGCTTTTCATTTGAAATTCAATCCCCATGTGACCCATAAAGTGTTATTTTACCTTTTTCTACACTGAAGATTGGTTCATGTTCTTTTTCAAGATGAAATTAAAGATGAAAACAGATTCTGAGGCTTAACATTTGTGTGTCACAATGAGTAAGAGAGGGTCCATATTCAAATGTGTGCAGCAAACGAGTGACTGGGGAGGGACCAACTTCATCAGTTTCTAACATCTACTTCCCAGGGCAATATACCGAGCACTGATGGGTTATAGAAACATAATTACAGTTCTGATGCACACACTTATTCTCTCCTCCTTCGACTTAACAAGTTCAGTCTTTCAAGACATACTGCGACTTTTTTGTGCAGATTCAAAAATGTTTTTCTGTGTTGGGAATATTTGACCTGAGCTTTTACTCTCCTACCACTTGACATTTTGTTCTTACAATCTTTTTCTTTGTTAACCTGAACAGACATGCAAAATTATCTTATACAGTTGATGATTGTCACTGCCAACTCACAGCACATGGTCTGGGGATGTAGATAGCCAGCAAGAAGGTTCACTGGGAGGGCGCAGAGATTTATGTTATCCCCCCTCAGGTGAAATCCCCTTGTGGCAGGTGGCTCGATATGATCCCTCACTGGCTTCCCACCTACAACCAGTCCCAGTCTGTTCTTTGGCAATCCTGAGGCAATGCTTCCAAGGATTTAACCCTTGCATGATTTTGCTCAGTTTTTCTCTCCCTTTAGCTGCCCTGCAAAAGCAACATGGAGGGGGCCCTAAATGCTTTAGTTATCCTCATCTTCTCAGTCCAGTCTGTGAAATGTATGTTGTCTCATAAGGACACTGATTCACAATTGATTCTTTCACATAGAAACATTGCCAATCTTTGGACTGTTGTATCAAGAAAGGATATGGAGATGCTATGCTTTTATCTTATCATGTTTGGATTATTGTAATTCTCTTTTTAGCTGCCTTAATACATTTTCTGTATACACTACAAGTCAAGATCGTATGTCCTCTACCCAGAGCTTTCTAATTGTACCTCAGCGAGGTTCTAGGACTTGGAGAGATTGTGCCTTCTAGTCTATAGCCCCAAAGCTTTGGAATAGTCTCCCAATAAACTTAAGGTCCTTAGAATGGACAGCAGCCCAAAGCTAGCCTCACAACACCACCCTGATCTCACAAGCTACATTGTATTTAACTCTCAGATCAGTCTGGTAACCCGCAGCAGAGACAATTAAGAGAAGGTTGCCCAAGCCACCAAGCCAATCAGTGTTGGTTTTGAAGTGTGGCACAACGAGAAGCGACTGTTCAGCTTAAACAACATGGCGGCTTCCGTGGATGAGATGAACACAGCTATCGAGCAAGCCGCTTGCTAACACTTTTTTCTCTTTGATTCTTCTGTTGGAATATGGACCGGACATCTGAAATTGTGCCTTTCATCCATAATTTAACGTTACACAAATATGACATGTTGTTTACTTTGCCTCGATTCTCTGTTAGTACTTCATACGCTTTGTTGATCTGATTGGTTGATTTGGTCTGTCCATCACCTATATAGGTGGTGACAGACAGAATCTTTATCCAAGCAGCAACCATTATTTCTGCCTCTTTCCTAAAGATCTCCAACGGAGAGGTCCCAGATGGATATGCAGAGCAAATACGAATAATGCGAATCAATCCATCTGGCAAAGTGAGGTTTGCCCAGTTCAGACATGCATGTAGGTAACATGTGCCAACATTTGTTCTAACTGCATCAGTGTTTTATCTTTGTTTTATTTATTTAACTGCATTTGATTTCACTTGATTATATTATCTTGATTGTGAAGTACCTTGTGATTGGTATCTGTGAAAGGTGCAAAATAAATAAAATTCCCTTCTGGTTGCCTACTGGGGAAGTATCTATACAGATACACACTGTATATAGGCCTGTGAATGTTCTCATTTGGCCAGGTCATCGTTATCCCCAAAGCAATTTCAGTCAAAAAACAACAACAAAAAAAGTCCAGTTGCTTTTGACCGAAATTGCTTTGGGGGCATAATGTATATAGAGTATCTTTCAAATAATATACAATATTTATACAGTAAAGATGCAGACAGGACATGCAGCAAGAGAAAGGAGGATGAACGGGGATGCTGCGGTTATCTGGGATTTATTTTTAACACCGCACACCTCATGGATTTTTTCCTTTTTTTACTTCAAATGCTTTTCTTCTGCTGGCTTAATAGCATATCTAACTCTATTTTCTCCAGTCTTGATGGCTACTGTCTCTTAGGCAAGCTCTTTAGGGATCTCTACAGGAAGAGTCACTCAGCTCCTGACTGACTGACTGAAAGGTCAGCTGCAGCCTGATGGTAACAGAAAAAGATGTGTTACTGGAATGACACCAGTTTGAACCTCGGGACCGGTTGGTGAGAACTATTCAGATGCACCAACCAATCCTTTTGTGTCATGTCGGGGGTTGAGAGAATTTCTAATGCATGACTTTCTTTTAGACTTGCAAGTGTGGCATCCTGCGTCTTCACCACGTAAGGATCTCATTGTCCTTCAGCAGAAATTACATTCTAAACATGCATTATGCATGTGACAGACCAATAGAGATGTCAGTGCTCAGGTCAAATATTGTGGTCATCGTCCAGAATATATCTCTTGTGACATCTGAGGCACACAGCATTGACTGCATTAAGATCTGCACAGCACTCTGGCTCAATGGTTCTGGACAGATGGGTGTGGGAGTGAACCTGTGCATAATTTCATAGTAAAAAAGACAAACACCCATTTTCATCAGCATTCAATTGATAAATGATTTACTGCCTGCAGACCCAACTGTCCTACTTATTGAAAACTATAACCAATCCAATGAAATGCAACACATGCCATTGTATTGTCTTTGTGTTTCTGTTACTATTTGGATTTTATTAATTGCTTTGATATGTGTATGGGAGAAGCTATACAAAATGTCATTGTACTAAGTATAATGACAATAAAGAGAATTATGATTCTGATTCTGATATATGGGAATCCAGTGCTTGATAATTACATACAAATCCTTGCAATTAGGTTTGCCCAAGTAAGAACACCCTATATATACATGTTTTTGAAGTACAGTGGGGGTTTGAATAAATGCCCTGAAGACATACCTTTAACTAAAGACACCATACATATTCAGTAGTTGAACTCTTGAAACTAAGTAAGGGAAAATTGCGTGCCAAAGGCTACAGATGGAGAGCAGGAGGGAGGCTGTGTGTGTTGACAGCGAATGTCCTGCCAATGTCAAAGAAGCTGCTAGTATAGGGTTGTGTTTGCATGCAGCAATGCCTTCTGTGTCTGCCCAAACAGTGAATCCATTTAAGCCTTCATTTTTTATGCCACAGCTGAGGAAAAATTTGTGTTGAAGGTGGAGAGGACATAATGGAGCATGCAGTAGTAGGGAACTCTCTTTGATGACGACACAGAGCTTTGAAGTCTGATGATGGTTTGATGTAGCAGTAGTCCAGTGTTCACCTTGAGAGCTACATCATGGTGCACTCCCTCCTGTCTGTGTAGTGAAAGACATAGGCAGGAAATGTGGCAGTAATTGAGGCAAAAATTAGGTTTCCCATTATGTGGCATATATCTCCCTCCTCATTTCATCCTGCTAAAAAAAACTGTAGAGATGACCAAAATAATCCAGTCAGGTCTCTTCCATGGATTTCATTTGCTTTTAATTGCCTTGCCTGTGCTTAGAGGTCACTCGCCACATTGCAGAGCTGGGCAAGGGCGCTGCTGACTACATAATGGCTCCAATTCCCGACGGGATTACCAGCAACGGCACCTCCACATTCTGTACAAAGCCATTACCCTGGGCTGTGCTCCCGAGACCTGCCGCATGTCAAATGCTGTTATTGCACAAAGCTCTAGCCATTTAGCAAGACTTGCCGTGCCCTGTTTGGTGTTTCAGCAGTCGTCCATGTTTGTTGTGTCGTGCCAAACCTGGACAGTATTTCAATGCGTCTCTATTTTTTACCATTTTATCCTATGTTCCAGTTTTTGGGCCGCAAAGGTCTGACAGTATTTGACCCATTGTATAGAGATCAAAGCGCACAACTGATGAAAAAAAACATTATTCCAAAGATTCTTTTCTGTTTTATTTTGTGACGTAGTTTTTTGAAACAAGGTTTTGCTTTTAAGACACTCTGTTTGAAGCCTATTGAACTGTGATAACAGTCACAGGTGGTGAAAACATTTTCAGAGCGGCTCATTCGAACGTGGATACATAGTCATGTATATTCTCAATTTATTTCCCCGACCAAAAATCACTGTTCTTTTTCTTTCTTCCTTAAACCAGTCTGCTCTTTTTACCACAGACTCAATGTGGTGTTTGAAGCCACAGCTGCGTTTAGTTTTCCCTCTGCAGAGAAGGAAGGAGAGAGAGTAGGAGCAACAAAAAGCAGCAGAGGAACACTGAGCGGGGTATTCTGTCTGTGCTGATCGTGTGTATACAGATAAAAGGGACTGTGCGAGGGAAATACATTCATTATACATTGAAGAAACCCTGAATTAAACAGTCTCCCTCCACGAAGAGATAACAGTGCAGAGAGGGAGCTTCAGAGGAGCAGACGGAGTGGTGCTACGCATTTACACATGGAGCCACTTTCATCGACAATTATGTCATAGATTAACTTCAAACATACCTTAAGGTCTGATGTTTCTGAATGGAATTTGGGTTGCAACATCTGACATCTATTTGTAGATGTCACAGCACTGATATAGTATTTTATCCTCAGCCACTTTTAATTTGCAAGACTAATTACATGAACTCGATAAAGGCATTTTAGACAAAATGGGTTCCTTCAATCCCTTCATAGTAGAATTTATAGCTACCATACATAGCCTAGTCAAAATTTTTAATGTCATCCAGTGTCCAATATATTACTCAGTTTGCTTGGAGAGTAGAATTTGAATTGTTTAAAGCCTGTTTTAAAAGAAATATGGGAAATAATCAATTTTTAATACAGCAATGAGGAATGAAATCCAACCATTTACAACTACCGGTGAATCAAAGCTGTTGTGTTTATGACTTATTAGCATTAGTGACATTAAAACCATTTTAGGAGCCTGAAAAGTTAACACTATTAAATTCTCGAAATATGATCATAAAGTTTTCAGGAATATATGTATATGTGTTATATTGTTTATATACGTTTCTTTCATATCTTGTCGTTTATGCTTTAATGCGTTTTCTTATGTATTATTCAGTAAGCACTTTCAATGGCCTTGTTATTTAAAGATGCCATAAAAACAGTTGCCTCTTCTAATGTGTGCTTAACATGCTCAACACAACCAAAAGCTGCTCCAGTGGTAGCAGAGGAACATAAAGGGTTCCCAGAGACATTTTGTCCTTGCCAAATAGTGCCCTGCCTTTCTGCCACCTCCATGCTGAGAGCGTTCTCCACCAGAGTGCTTCTTGCTTTTGCCCCGAACATGTAGATACGCATGATTTTTCTGAATTCTTTTGAATTGAATTGAATTGAATTGAATTGAATTGAATTGAATTGAATTGAATTGAATTTAATTGAATTGAATATATTTGGGGTGGTGCTTTTGAATTCAATCAGGTGCACTGGTGTGGTTTAAAAGCAGGACAAAAATGTGGCTTTACAGAATGAAAAAACTTTTCTTTCCACAGAATATACACAGAAAAAGAATCAAGACGAATATCAACCAATCAATCAATCAATCAATCATGTAAGGGGAAAGTGTGTGGATAACAATGTTAAAAAAGGTTTGACATTAACACGTTATAGTACAAGTCTGGATCTGTTGCTGTGTATTTGCTTTTAATTACAAACCTGAATGACATTAGAAATGAGTCACTGCCACTAATCTAGTAGTAAATATACAACAAGGCTCTCCCTAACAAACTAAAAAACACATTTGTTAATGCAGCTGTAAAAGAGATTTTGGGATTGAGTCAAAGGAAACTATCTCGAAGAGTGTAAGTGTAAACCCCGTTAAACCAATGCACATAGCTGTCTGGGGTTGTTTTGATGGAAACGACACCAAATATGAATTATTAGGTAAGATTTCTTCATAATGATGAATTGCTGGGAGATGAACGGAGACACGGCTGATGGATGAGCGATGACAAAAACACACTGAGAACAAAACGGCTCATTATCACAAACAAAAGGCTGCGGAAAATGAGACTTTACACACAAACACTCACACAGTGCTTAAATGAAAACATATTCATAGAGCGTAGGAACACATTCATTTTGCATTACCACACACACACACACACACACACACACACACACACACACACATACACTAAGTACACACTTAGGGGAGAAGTCAGTTCTAAGATTTGTGATGAAGGCTGCAGGTGTCTCAGGAGACTAGCTGAATGGAAGACATGACGTATTTAGTTATGCATTCACAATAGTGATGAATAGGAAGTGTGTGTGTGTGTGTGTGTGTGTGTGTGTGTGTGTGTGTGTGTGTGTGTGTGTGTGTGTGTGTGTGTGTGATATTTATTCATTGTGGGGACCACAGTGTCTTACCTAGCTTTGTGGGGACTCACCTACAACAGAGGGTTAAGATGGTGATTTTATTTAAACCACTGATGAGTTGATATTTCAAGCTTGATGTCCCATTGTAAAATGTTTCCTCAAGTTTAACAATTTATTTTGAAATTAATAGGGTTATGGCTATTTGAGGTAGGGCAATTTAGAGTCATCAATGAACCTAACACGTGCATGTCTTTGGACCGTGGGAGGAAACCGGAGAACCCGGAGAAAACCAACGCAGACACGGGGAGAACATGCAAACTCCACACAGAAGGGCCCCAGCCGGGATTCGAACCAGCAACCCTGTCGCTGTGAGGCGACAGTGCTAACCACACCATGCCTGGGTTGAAGTTATGATTTATAAAAAATTATCATTGTATTTTCCTTCTTGATTACGTCTGGATTACACCAATTCTCCAATTGCATCATCTACTTGAGGCGTACTCGTTTGAAATTGCTTCAATGCTGTCTTATCCTATAGTCAGGACTCTTGACTTGTCTTTTCATGTATCACATCTGTCAACTCTCCAGCCATTCTCTCTGGGCTTGAGGTCTCTCAGATGTGACACAGGCAGAATAACATCAAAGACACAAGCTTGGCTGCCTTCTGGGCTTTCCAAAAGAAAAAGCCCACCATCTTCACTTCAAGGACCAAGCAAGAAGAGGGAGATGAAAGAGACGCTGGGTTTTACCCATGCATTTGAACTTTTGACTTTCTAGCCATGCAGGATATTGGCTGAAGAGAGAACGTGCTGTCATATTAAGGTTTTTGGTTTCGTTCAAAGGGCATACATCTGTACAGGTAAAACAAGGTACCAGGGAATATCCCACTTACTGGATGTTTTTTCAACAGTTTAAATACAAAGCTCAGCTGTAAGAAGTAGTGAATTGCAATGCACTGTAATTCAATATAAAGTTTGATTAACCTTTGTAAAGCATCATCAGCTATCAAGCGTCTATGTGAAAGTGTATGATTGCTCTCTGCCCACTTTTGGAGAACAGCGAAAGTCAATATTGAAACAGAGACTGGTGTGAAAGGTGCAGTTAAGCAGCAGGAAGCAAATAAGCTGATTATGAAATATCCAGGTCAAGTGAGACTTCATGTTGTGATGGGAAAACTTGCAAAACCTTGAATGATACCTGTAATTATTCACATACATTTTAGTAAGTATTATAGTTATAGTTAATTCAGCTGTGCCATAAAACCTGATGATTTGAATCATCCAACAAGTTGTCATGTTAAAATAACAAAAGTGTCTTAGTTCCTTCCAATGTAACCCTTACAAATATTCATATACGCATGTCAATTGAAAAAGGCCACAAAAGGAAAAAGGCCATCGAGGATCAACTATTAAACATTCACTGAAATCAAAACATCATTAGAATATGAATGTGACCCACACAAATTAAATTAAACATTTGTATGGATTTTCTTTTAAACACCAAAATCTCCTGAAGCTGTAGTGTAAAAAAAAGCAGCTTACATGATCACACCCTGCAAATTAAAAAATGTTAGTAGTGTATGTAGATATTGAGTCTAAATAAAGCAAATGTGGTAACGTGCAAAACCCTTTGGCAGTCTTTGCGTACATGCTCGTTTCTCATGTAGCTGGAAGTTTCTCCTTCTCTTTACTATCACACACCGGCAATCAATTCCCTGTCAGTACACCAAACCTATACCCTAAATTAAATGAATCAGTGTGTGGAATCCGCGCCAATGTGCTCATCTTACATGTTTACCCCTCAGGCTCTACTGGAGCTGCACGTAGTTGAGTGGTACCAGTGTACACTATCATTGTAAATCACTGTTCTTGTCTGTGCAGCTGCATTCACACAAATGTACATACACTGACAAAGAAAGGAGGATCAAGTCTGTATCATCACACTGTATAATTTCAATGCTTTTCACTACATGAAAAATAACCCTGTATTCCTTGTGGAACTTTCCTGACCCTGTCATTCCTCACCTGTCCACCAGAGAGTTTCCCTCCTTTGTCTTCAGCCTGGCCCTCCTCCTTCCTGCACAACTGTGCCTCATTCCCTCGCTTCGCCCCAGTCTATATATATATACCATCCACTGCTCCCATTTTCCCGTTGATGTTTTTTGTCGCTGAAGCCCCCCAGCCATTCATGCCTGCTTCTTCCCTGCATTTTCTTTGACTCAAACCTGCCTTGTTTCATGTGTTTAAGATCTGCTGCCCAGCTAGCCGGCCTTTATCATATTAGTCTCTAAAAGTTGAAACATTTCCAGGGGTTTTCTATCCATGATGTACAGATGGCTTCTCCAACTGGACACTTTGTTGTATTATGTGTTAATACGATGCGAGCAGAAAGCCTGTCGTCATAAGGACCGGTGAAAGACAACGAATCATAGAAATGGGCATAATGCTGCACAAGCAACCTTTCAGATGCTGTTAGACTATCCAACAAGCACTTAGTCTGAAACATACTGAGACATTTAGGGGCAAGGGAATGCATTATAGCAATGTGAGTCCTCCCAAGTACCGTACATTTATTTCTGTGTGAGTGGCTTTATGGTGCGATATGATAGCCAATACCTATTATTTGTTGTATTCACCCACTGAGGGCCCACGAGGGCAAACCTGCGATAAGGTTTAACACGTGTTGTTGCACAAGAGTGCACATCCATTACACAGCAGGAAAAAGAACAAATGAACTGTCCCTTTGTTATTCAAAAGGCCAATAAAATGATTCACACTTGAATACAGATTGTTTCACAGCTGTGCATTTAGCATTTAACTTCCTCTGAGTGTTCCACCGAAAGAGATCAACCGTTATTTGAAACCCCATCGTTGTAATTCATCTCCTCTCATGGTGGTAGTCATTAAAAAGTGCCTTTTAAAACAAGAAATGTTATTCAGGGTTTTTTTTTTTTCGAGATCAATACAGTTTTAGAATAAATTGCTTTTCAAGGTTTTTGAACCAGCGGCGTGCTTCAAAGTGTTCGGTTCAAATCAACATGCAAATCTTAGCACCGAGTGTACATCTGCTGTTTAACCATGATTCAGTAGTGGCTCGCATGATCAGTGTAGAAAAAGAACGGAGAAAGCATTCGTCATTCATTTCTAGATTTAAAGATTTAAACTGAAAACTTTGCAGAACAAAATAATTTACATAGCGTGTAGACAACTGTTGTCTGACAAATTCATTTCAGAGCTCTTACCAAACTGTTTCAGGATCTCAGAAACATTTCATTTCTTTATTTGATTTTCTGTATATGCAAAATTCAACAAAGCAGCTAAAACACAAAACATGAGTTTTGCAGGTAAGATTGAATAACGAGTCCAGGTGGAAAAAATCTCAACTCAACATCTGCGTGGGTTTTCTCCGGGTTCTCCGGTTTCCTCCCACAGTCCAAAAACATGCAGGTGTTAGTTTAATTGATGACTCTAAATCACCCGTAGGTGTGAATGGTTGTCTGTCTCTGTTCGTCTCTATGTGCCCTGTGATAGACTGGTGTCCTGACCAGGGTGTACCCCGCCTCACGCCCGATGTCAGCTGGGATCGGCTCCAGCACACACACACCCCCCCCCCCCCCCCCCGCGCCCCCGCATCCCCGACAGGGACAAGCGGTTAAAGATGAATGAAAAATTACAAAAGTCATGAAATCCACAAATGTGAAAAAAAAAGCATAGAAGCAAGAAAGCATAGAATCAAAAGCAAACAAAGACTGCTCAATATTAGAGAAATAGTAAGATAACTGGAATTTTAAACTTTGCAAGGTTCCTCCATCTGAGGGACTCATTTATTTCCTGTTCGAACATTGTATCACATAAAGAAGTGCAGTTTACAACAAATTTGCAGTAGATAATCCATTCTTTCAGAATTGCAAAATACTAATCCACCCCCTGCTGCCCAAAGCATAACAAGCTCTACAAGTGGTCTCCTTGAAACATAAACTTGTCCATGCTTTCATCAACCAATGGAGGATGAGTAGCCTTTAGATTTTAATTCACTTTACCTCATAAAAGGAATTCATAAAAGAAGTGAAGTGATTCATAAAATAAGTCTCAGGCTGCCTATCTGTACACCACGGGCCTTGGGCTTTGTTTCACCCTCAAAGCAGCTCAAATCTGATGTTTCTACTAGTTCTTAATCAAACTATTTAATACCTCGACAAATCTACCATCTCCTCAGCTGCACTAGAGTACCTCATACAGCCATGAATAAGTGACCTCCATTGCTTTCCTTGAATTCAGAATCTAGATGCACAGTGGTGTACTGGGAAAGAACACTTCTACTAGGTCTGGCCCCGGGAAGGTCGGTGAGGGTCGATTACCGAACAATACTAATTTCACTAGCAAGGACCACACCATCATGAAGATGTATTTTAATCATTTATTTAAAGAAAATAATTTATGTGCAATGCTGGAACTTCTTGGAGCTCATCCGCTTTGCAGAATGTGTTGAGGGGAAGCTTCCCCAGGGAATCCGCCGTAGCAGCCAGGCACGACGAAACCCCACAGGATCCTAGGTAGAGGAGAGGAAGAGAAGAACGGGTGGCATGCAGAATACAAGAGCTGAATGGGCGAAGTGTGTGAAGCAAGTATCTATGGAAAAATGCAGAAAGTGATACAGTGGTCCTGCTGCTGAAATCCTATTTTCCCATTCAGTATCCGATTACATCCTCTTCTTCTTGGTGAGGCTACTGATGTAGTTGTGACAGCTTTTTTTAAAGCAACTATTATCCTTATCTTTCCCATCCTCCTTGATGTACCTTCCAAATCAGCAAGATTTCTAAGGTTTCAATAACTTTTATCTTGCTATGGACCCTTTTTGCCACCTCCCATACAGTGCTTGATTCTGACAGATTGTTTTAAGTAGGTTTCAGATAAACTTTAGTTAATTTGGGTGATTATTCTTCTTCTTATCTACCCATTTTTAGATGTCAGCTTCCATTCAAGATCACTGAAAGCGTGTCATCCTTTCCACACTATAGTGAGAGCCAAGACTACTTTCTTCAAAGATCTAGTTTGCCTCGGCGGCTGACAACACAACCTTGGTCAAATGCTCTTGCTTGTCTTTCATGGAGAGGGCAAGCAAAGAAAAATACATTAAATACTTTTTCTCAAACATAACTATTACTTGGTGATTGAAGTGAACAGTATTTACAGGTTAGAAACAGCTACAGTTATTGTGATATGAAAGGAACAGGGCATGAGGATTGAGGTAATAGGGGGTAGCATATATACTTTTCACACCCAACTGTTTTTGAATCTTCAAGTCTTCAAGTCTCCAGCAACAATGCAATACGTTGGGTTTCAGTTTATTTGAGGTGTATGAAAATGCCAGAATTAGCCAAGAGGTATGCTACGTGGCCAGGAGCATGTAGGTCAAAAGTAAGAATTAGATTTAGCACCAGGCAACACAACAACAAACAAACAAAAAGCTCCACACAGCTTGTTGTTTACACATCAAAACCTGAAGAGAAACAGTGTGTATACCTATGAGTATATGCAGCGCCACATTGAGTAACATGTGACAGAGAGATTTCCCCTGTTTGTTAAGTGGCACAGATCTGCCTTTAAACCATGACAAATGCCTAATGTGACAGATGCGGTCCTTCCTGCATGAGGCTCCATGCTGCCAAGTCACATGCATGACGGACATCAGCACCATGTTTATGGAAATAACGCCTTTTGTTCTGCTGCAGCATATGAGACATCCGGGAAAACACAAAAGCCTGGCATTTCTGTTTTTGTCTATGACATTTACAAAGAGAAGAATAAACACAGAGGCTGTGTGACCCCATCAAAGGCTCCAAAAATGCTTTCCGATTGAACTGTCACGGCAGGGCACGGTGCCACGTTAAATCCACATTTTATTTTTCCTGTTTAATTTCTGCCGTCTCGCTCTGCTGGTTTCTGGCGGCCAGCTCGTGGACGGGCACGGGAGGTGGAGGGGGGGGGGGGCATGATGCACCTGTGTCTCTCATTACTGGATGAATTCAGGATCAAGACCCAGAGGTGTCATCAGCTTAAATGAATCACTCATTGTAAAGTAGGGGTAACCAGGAATAGTCGACTTTTTACTTCCTAAGAGCCTGATTCGACCGCCAATGTCATAGTCAAATCGTCGCAAAATATGGTTATGAAACAATGGATTAATCCATTCTGAACTCTGGGGGTGCTGAATGTCTGATTGTACATATAGATGCTTGGTTTCTCCCAATAAACCATGATAAATAGCCTATTTGGGTATAAATATAAGCCTATTAATAAATACTGGTGCTAAAAATGTGAAAATAACTCATGTTCTTTTAATCTTTCTCCTTAGTGTGCAGGAATAACCCCCTCACCCTCTTAGACTAAGTTGTTCTATCCAGGGTCCGGCACCGTCAGAGTGCATCTTGGCTGGGCTTTAAATCTATCTGGGCGCCAGAAATACAACAGTCTGCTACTGTTGAATCATCAGCATCATTTACTTTGAATATTTGCCCATTTGTTGTTTTTCATTCTAGACATTCAACCCGACACAGTCTGACACAGCGCCGTGAAAGTGAAACTACAGTTCTGAATATACCGTCACCTATTGTCAAAGAAAGATACAAACAAAACACATTTACGCTCTAACAACAAATACTTTTAATAAGATGCTCCTATCACAAATCAGAAATCACATCTCTCAGTAACCCTCTGCCTGACAAGCGTGACTGCGCAGCACTGGACTCAGGTGCACATGCCGCTGTCTGCTTCATGTCCATGGCTCGCCACCAGATCAGAGGGTTTTTCATGAGCAAAAAAAAAAAAACTGACTCGACGATTAGTCAACTCTAGGCAAGACGTGACAAATCAGATTCGACTATGACATTTTTAGTCGGGGACACCCCTATTGTAAAAGAGATAACAAATTGCTGCTGGCATGAAATTAGAGCACATAGACTCTCTGACTTCCAGAACATTTAAAAAATATTTAAGCGATGAAGCTAAACTTTCTGAAATAAACCCCCGACAGTGAACATCCTCATCGTGTGTGTGTCAACTTCCTCCACACACGCCAATTCATGTACAGCAGGTTTTTTTAAAGTTCATTGCCTCTAGTTGTCACAGCAGACAAGCATACAGCAAATATCTGTATCACTGTTTTAATGAAACAACAAAGTACATTCAAATCTTTAGACCTGTGTGAGCGACCACTGTGTTATAGCTCCCATCATACTTTCATCCTCCATTAGAACAACTGTGGTTGCTGCAACACAGTGTAGTCTTACAGAGTCATGCATGCGCCATGATTACATTTGCATAGTGTTGTGTGGAATTATTGAAGCTTTAAAGTCGCATTAACTAATCTCTGACCTGTATCCATTACTGCAGTAATTGTGTTGAGAACCAGGGAGATGAAGAGAAAAAATGTCGGTAAAAAAAAAATAAAAATGCCTTTTTCAAAACACAGCAAAAATAAAGAAATAACTACAAATAATTAGGTGCATTAAAGCAGCAGAGTATCTGTAAATGCTAGATGCTTGAGGCTCTGCAAAGCTATGTGCTTATTTGGAGAATGGGAAGGAAACAATAAACAGGAACTATGGGTTTTGCTGTGAGGCTTTTTATATGCTGTTATAAGTACCCTTGTGAATATTGATTTTCTTCTCTGGGTCAATACCGTTGATTTCAATCACAAGTCCATATTCAGGGAACGTCCACCACTGAGGTTTCCCTGAGTTTAGCCCTGGCTGACAGGTCGTTCTGTGCGTCGATACTGAAGGAAGGAATGGAAAAATATGAGGCAAGGTCAATGCCTCAGTTTTAGCAGATCATTTCCACTTGAAACTACATCATATTTGACATTAAATCAGCATATAGTGTGTGTGTGTGCGTGTGCGTGTGCGCGTGCGTGCGTGTGTGTGGTTGATTGCAGGCTTACCTCCACTTAGTGGCATTGAAATGAGTAGTCTTTCAAAATGGCCAATTTTTTATTTGACAGTCACTTCCAGTGGGGACAGACAAGACAGCTACCTTGCACGCCACCTGAATTCCCGCAATAACACAAAATCACACAATTGTGGGTTCACGTCACACACAAATCCATTTTGTCAGGCTCCAAATAATGCATTTGTGTTCAGATCGAAAATGAGGCAGCCAATCAGCGTCCTGTGAGGACCTACTTGCAGTTTGGGGGGTGACAGGAGGTGACCGTCCGTTCAAAACAACATTGGCGGCTCCTGAAGAGGTTAGCTCAGATGCTGGATGGCATCAGTTTGATCAGAACTGGAAAGGAGGACGGGAACGATTGTTCACAACAACATTACACAACAGTTATCTCCGGCTAAGTAATTTGATTGGACAAGAAGCATGGGTCCCAGTATAACATCACTGGGACTTTAAACTATATGAATCACTCCGCCTTACAAGTGTTCTAAGGGTCGGTATTTCCACAAATAAGATTTGAGTTGAATTATGAATGGTCTTCAGAAGAGGACGAAGGGAAGAAAAGAAGCCTGATACTTCAGTGCAAACCTCCAGGTGTACTGCATCAGCCAACGTCAGCCGACCTAGACCAACTGAAAATGAAGCTAAGGCTAACACTGTAAGAATGGAGCAACGGACATGGTTATGTCTCCAATATATAAGCTATCCACAATCAGTCTGTCAATCAGCCTCATGCCTGGGGCCTCATGCCTGGGGCCTCACAGCCCTGATGATATTCAGTACAATATCACTCCCTCTTGTGTGATATTGCTTAAATGGCGGCTCGTACAGAGGTTAGCGTACTGTAGATTCTGCATTAGCATTAGTTACATCAGAAGTGAGAGTTTGAGTGTCAGCCCTTTTTCAGACTGTTTCCAAGACGAGTCAGGTTAAGAAATATTTGCTAGGTCTTTACGTTTAAAAATCATTGTTATAAAGCAAAATATGAAATAAAATTGCCTAAAACCAAATTATTCCTACTGTGCTGTGGTCGTAGGGATAAGTCTGTCTTGAATGTCGGATAAGTAAATGAATCTGTTTTTCTTAAAAGTTAATTAATGTTAAACAAAATAGTCTTTCTTTCATTAAAATGATCTGTTGTCATAAAGATAATTGATTGATTCATAAATAATTTATACATTACAGTTTATAGTACAATAAAATTAAACATTTTTGCACAATTCACTGTATGCTCTTACTTGCATCCTCTCCGGACCGGCCAGACACGGATGCTGTGACGTGTCCACATGTGTGAGCTACAAGCAGATGAAAGCGGTGGGTCATACCAGGTAACTGCCACATCTGGACGAGGAAAGGGTTTTCCCTCCCTGTGGAGAAGGTCGCAGAGGAACATCAAAGAGAAGTCTCCCTATTAATTATTTATAGTTGTATTGGATGCTGCACCAGCAAACTGTCTGCTGATGACAAACAGCTTTGTAACATTTGACTACGTGTTTAAGTGGACAAAATTTGCATGCAATCAGTACATTCATAACTGCTTAAAATTCAAGAGATTCAGTAATAAGAGAGTATTGTTTGGAGTTATGAAAGTGTTTTGGGGGGAATTTATCCAAATGAGAAGTTTAAATAGTTCTGAAAAGTCTTCAGGGTGCACCACTTCTTTTGGAGAGTCAGAAGAAGTGCATGATCACATTAGCATAAATTACATCTGGGATTTCGGTGGGAAACTGAGGCCTCCAGGAGGGCAGATGTCTGTGTTTGTTTCTAAATAAAGTAGAGTGCCAATGAGCTCATTCTGCGAGCCGAGGAAAAGCCTCTGCTTTATGAATTCTGTGCACAACGAGGCCGTGTGTCATTTCAAAGCAGCCGCGTTAAAACCAAGCGCTTATATCTCCACGGCTCTGCCACGCACAACTTCAGTCCGTCTGAGTAGTCCTCTTTTGTTCTGATGTGAACTTTTTTTCTGTGCAGAAGAAATATAAGAAAACAGATGCTCAAATTTTCGGCATGGAGTAAGTTAACTTGGGAGGAAAACTTACAGAGGCGGACTTGCTATCGAAACCTTTGGCACTGGGAAGGCCCGCTCAAATACTGAGACCCTTCTGGACGAATGAAGTGCAAATATTTGGGAGAATCAGGTCACTTGACGGCTATGCAGCAACTTAACGAAGGAGCAACTGTGTGACAGGGGAAAAAATGAAACCAAACCCACAGTCACTCTGCTCATGTTTTCCTCCCCTCTAGTATGTATAAGATCAGCAAAGATAAGTGTTTTTTATTGCCAAGCCTGTCAAAGACATTGCACTTAAGAAAGCCCTTTATATCGTCACATACGGCAACTGTGCGTCACCGCAAAGACAAACTGAAGAAGAACTGTTGCAGCATGAAAAGCTGTTTCAGGCGTCATATCTGCAGCTGACTTGTTTTAAGACAACAAATTGGTGAACATATCCTTTAAATCGTTTTACTCACCTCGCCTGCTCCTCCGCAAGGTGAAAAAATGGCCTGTTGGGGTATATTTTTTACCCTTTTCCTTTAAAATCGTCACTTTCTGAGTATTTGTGTTTTTCATTTAGGCCAGGGAAAGGGCCGCTGTGGCTGCAGGTTTTCATTCCAACCAAGCAAGAACACACGTGACTAGACTTATTCAACCAACTGAGTCGCCTTCACACAGTTGGATTTGTTGGATCAGGTGTTTTCTTGCTTGGTTGGAATGAAAATCTGCAGCCACAGCGGCCCGTTACTGGATTAGTTTAAGACACCTGATTTAGATCATGGAGGCCAACCAGGAGCAGGATTGGAGATGCCTGCTCTAAACTGTAAGATGCAGCTCAATGCAACTACAGTGCCATCTATAGTAAGTGTAGAAGGATCTGCCACGCTCTGGCTTGTTTGTATTTCTTTAAACTAATTACAATTATCTTGGACGATGCTAAGCCCGATATCAGCCGTGTGATGTAAAACTAATGGTAGCCTAAATATGCAAAAAATGTAATACCCTTTAGCTTTTGCTTTGGTTTGTTGTGATCCTTGATTAATAAAACAAGAGCCAGGATTAGAATTTGTTCTAAACTCATGTGGTGTGACCCAGACTCAACCCTTCTGCACAGGTCAGTCTCTGTCACCTCCACCTCCACCTCCACCCTCTGCTGTTGTGTTACACTGAACATTGTCCCATGCTGGTTGTTTTCCAGTAAAGGTTGCTTTAAGGGTTAGCTGGCAGGCAGCCAGTGTAGCAGCACCCGCTGCCTGGTGACAGCTCTGTGTCGGTTTAATTGACTATGAATAAGTGATAACATCTTAATTGAATCCGGCAGCACAACACTGACGTCGGTGTTCAGACACCTCATCTGCAGTCAACAAGATGAATTAAGTTAATATCAAATATGTATCAACTTTGTGTTCTCAAATAAGTCACTGTCAGAAAATAATCTATTGCATGATGATGGTAATGATGATGATGATTGGGCTTTATGTCAGTGTCAGTTATATAGTCCACACCACAAAGCAGCACATACATTTTCAAATACTCCTAAAAGCCAGACAGGTAAGATACTAGTTCCTATGACTTTGTAATACATATACACACAGTAAACATAACCAGATTTTAAGACCATACATTACTCATAATGCATATGTAAGTGTAATCTAAATGGGAAATCAAAAGATCAAATGCTTTACCTCGGTATATTTCCTCAAGTTTGAGACAAAGTAAAAAAAATAAAACCTTGAATTCAAAATTAAACAATCACACAAATTGTGGTTGCCTCTGCCTCACATTAGTTACACACCCCTTAGCACAGTGTGTACAAAAGGCCTATAGAAACAATGTGACCTACTTTCCCACTCCAAATCACACAGCATCTTCCTTATTCTGTCAGAATCTGTCAGTCTCACCTACAGACAGAACATCCTTTCTTAAAAGTTGTAAAAGATCTTTGACTTCTGGATAAGTTTGATGTAACATCCCGTAGACTCGAGGCCATATTCATGTTTCAAGTTGTACTCCATAAGATTTGAGATATGTTGTTTCTAGCGGCCTCTGTGGCAGAAAGATGTAACTGCAGGTGAGTCCGTTCTTTGAAAGCCTCCATCTTGTCACGTTCACAGTCACTATGTGTGTTGAAAATTGTATTTTCTTTGACTCTTTTGTAAACTTTATTGAAACACATTCATCTCTCTTCTTCCAGTCCGTCCGCTTTATGTTCCCCTCTTAAATCCATACACACACCTGTTCCTATTACACCTCTATCCTTGCTACAAGACTGACTTGGCGATCTGGGCCAACAGACCAACCATTGTCAGCAGCATCACTAGCATGGCGGTGAATGTACACCTAGCCATGAATGTCTCCACAGACTGATATTGTAATACTCGGCAAAAAGGCATTCAGAAGAGCTTTTATTAATGGGTCATTTTATCAATCACCATTGTTTTAACTCACTCTTTAACAGATATTAACTTAAAAAGCACTTAAATAAATGGAAATCTTACGGAGAACAACTTTAAATGCTGGTGTGATCTAACCTTTAGGTCTGTGCTCTGCTGACAGTGGCCAGCTTCCTGCAGTGACCTTTGGAGAACATGATGATGGTTTTATAAATTGATTATTTCAATCTATATCGGACCTTTTTGTTTCCTTTTTACAATTGGTAACATTTGAAAATGCCGGTGTGGCAGTGGGGTGTGGTTAAGATGTCGACTGCTGGAGGAGAGGGAGGAGTGGCTCAGCCGGTGATCAGACAGCTGGACAGAATCAGGTAATCAGTCAGCTATATAAGCATGGTTGTAACCTGGTTCTGGTCTCTTGCAGTAGGCTGGGTCCTGTGAGAGGAGCAGAGCGGCGACGACCCAGAGAGAGGCAGCAGACGCCTGACCACAGCCGTCAGAGGGACGGCTGCTCGTTCGTGTAGTTTTGTTTTACGTTGAGTCACGTTTGGGGGGAGCCTGGAATAAACGGTTAACCGCCGACAGCGCTGTCTCTCCCTCATTTCCCGTCTGTCCTGTGAGCAGTGAGGCTCACAGCAGGTCTATAGCGTAGGTTGGTTTAAATAAAAAAAATGCAAACTGTATTGTACAAGAGCACAACAGAAGACACGCCTAAAAACTGTTAGTGCTGACGGCCAAACATCCTCCATTCTCCGAAAGACTTAAAAAGAACAACATATGAAATAGGAAACTGTGGGCTGCTGTCATTTATTATTTATCTGTTTGTGTATTCAATTCACGACTGGTACTGGAGCTGGTTGCAAGGGATGGAGGGCTTTACAAAAGCAATGATGTAACCTTTATTCTAAGCTGAGGCAGATTGCAGTGATCTGTGTCTTTGTCCACTCACAGGTGCCGGTAACCACGCAGGCAGTCCCACAAGTCTTTTTGGTTTATCTGGAGTAGGAAAATACTGCAGTGTTTTTATTATTTATGTTTCACAGAGGAAGTACCGACATGTGACAATGTGACAATGCTTCATTCAACTTCAGAACATAACTGAGATGAGGGGGTAATGTTGTGCATTATGCTATAGAGTTTTATCCAAACTACTGTTGCTAGGAGACGTGACAACCTTGTGGGAGAGTGTTATTCAGGTATTTTATTCTATTTTCTAAATCTGTATTCATGCCTGGCACTGTCTATCAGCGTTTCTTATGATTTATGCTAATTTAAGGTTTTATTCACCAGCTTAAGAACCTACTCGTCTTTCTTTCTTTTGAATTTAAAGCAAAACACATTTCCACATTGCGTCTGAAATTACAGATATGTGTTAGGACTAGGTACATATCCGAACTGAGTCAGAAATCTCAGACATGCATATCTTTATGCTTAAAATGATGTGGCTTTCTTTCTCTTCCTAATTCTTGTATTAAGATACTGATATTTTAGACTTTACATTCATTTATTAGTGTTCTTCTAACTGTGTGACAGCAGTTTGGTGAAGGCCCTGTTTCAATACGTATATGGATTTCAATCAAGAAGTAATGGTTTCTGAGTTTGCTGTGGAAGGAACTTGGCTGGCTCTAAGGAGCAGGGGTCCAGTGTCTTGCTCAAGGACACTGCAGCATGTATACCATGTGTATGTGGGTTGATAGACACGGGTAAAATAACTGAAGCTGGTCTCCTGGTGCTGATCCTTGTGTACAGGACGGGTTAAACGCAGAGGGTGCTTTTTGTTTCAATGTATGAGAGTGCTGAGAAATGAGATTAAATGAATCTTCTTCTTTGTGATATCATAGCATGTGTTCATATGTGTTTATGTTTATGAATGTAATGGTTTCTGAGTTTGCTGTGGAAGGAACTTGGCTGGCTCGCACAGAGCCCTGACCAGTATCTTGAGTCTGACCATCACCCAAAATCCTGTTAGACCTCACTTGTTAGAAAAATAACCAAAATGCATGCCCCTTTTTAACACGTCACCCAACATGCCCCCTCTCCATCCAGAAGTAGCAGACATTGTGCAGGGCAGAGGGTTTTGTCCAGCTGATGTTAACCTCATCCATCAGAATCAGTGATCTTTACCAGACTGAGGTTTGTGACGGTTCAAATGTCTGGCCCTGGCCGTGGCTCTGAAATATCAGTAACTGTGTGACAAATCCATGTCGCTGTCCGTGGTGCTGAAGTAGCAGACAGCTTTGTAATTGCGACTTTTTCTCTGAGTCCTGCCCTTCTGTCAGTATTGTATAAATCCGGATTAGTTCACAGTCGTCTTCTTCTTTGCTGTCTTTGTTGCCGCATTGTATATCCTGGCGTGTTATCACCACCTGCAGATCAGTGGAATAGTGTGACACCATTGACTGGGCTGTCTGTTGTGTTATGTTATCGGCGTGCCTGATGAAACTCCACACACATAGAAAAAGCAGGAGACGAACGGCTATGATTCAGTGTATTTTGTTTACTAATCACGTATCGGTGTAATGTTTTGGTGTCCACACACTTCTGGACATGTGATCTGTCACAAAACCCTTTCAATGTAAGCAAGTAGTTGCAAAAGGAATCACAAAATGGAAAAGTAGAGTAGAGAAGTCCTGTGTGTTCTGTTGTACCGTACAGCAACATACGTGTGCTTGTTCCATTCGCTTAACACAGAAACTGCACTTCGTTAAACAATGATTAATGTTCCAGCATATTAATTGGTTACCACCCCATACCTGATGAGTAACGACGTGCCATGAATCTTTTCATGGGACCTGGAGCCTGTAACTCGATACCAGTTTATAACAAACGCAATCTGTCACGAGGGGGTTTTGGACTTTACCCATGGGTGCTGTTGACTATATGGAGCCAGCGAGCAGGGCCCGTTCATCTCATCCTGCCCGGTGCCTGGAGGACGACACGGGCAGCTTGGGTCCAGGTCGTTGCTTCTGAATTATTGCCGCTAATTATCCAGCCCCTGCGCGTGATGGGAATGCTAACAAATGGCCTCAATTTACTCAAGCTCCTGGGTAGAGACTATACACAATGGTGATAGGGTTAATGAAGCGTTTATATGGCGCTTTCCTAGTCTACCACTCAAGGCGCCTTACAACACATGTCAACCTTCACCCATTCGCACACACACACACATATACACACACGCACACACACAAACATACACACACGCACACACACACACACACACACACTGGTGGCAGACAATCATGCAAGGAGCAGGGGTCCAGTGTCTTGCTCAAGGACACTTCAGCATGTATACCATGTGTGTCTGTGTTGATAGACACTGGTAAAACAACTGAAGCTGGTCTCCTGGTGCTGATCCTTGTGTACTGGACGGGTGAAACGCAGAGGATGCTTTTTGTTTCAATGTATGAGAGTGCTGAGAAATGAGAATAAATGAATCTACTTCTTTGTGATATCTTAGCACATGTTCAAAGTACATTTGTTTTATTAGTTTACTTTTTGTTTAGAAACCCTGTGGCTATGCTGGGTACCAGAGCTGTTTTGTGCCTGTACCCCGCCAAACACAACTCTGTGTGCATGATTATTGCCTTTCATGAATTATTTTGTTTTATTTTACACTTTAATTAGTTCATGATTATATTATACTGAATATGGCTCCTAAAAAGGGTTATTTACAAGAACCAATATGTGCAGTATTGCATATTGTAAAGTGAGGAACTGTATTAATAACTGATGATGTTTCTATGACCCTGTCTGTTGATAGGTCAGGGTTTTTTTGTTTGTTTGTTTTTCTTTGGCCTTTTGGGTTTTGTTTGTTCACTGGGATCTTCCGGTGACGTGAAGTGAAGCGATGGCGAGCCACCCACTTGATCTAGAGTGAAGTGAACCCCAGATATCTTGTGGTCACTGGGCAGGTCCTGCTACCTGTACACTCTCTGGTGTGGTAGGCCCCGCATCTAAACACCCTCACACTCAGCCCTGTCACACGATTCCCCAGACTTACATGTTCTCCATCCCTGGAAAACTGGACCTACACTCACTGTTTTTTCTTTTCCTTGGACCTTGGACTTCCTCTGGAATTGGATACGCATTGCTGTTGTGTAGGATAATCCTCCTCAAGTCATGGTGTTTGTGATTTTCCTTTGGTTTATTGAAAACTGATACATTGGACCAGAGAAACTAAAATTAATAATTAATAAAACATAATATTCAGGATAGGGAGCACCCAAATTAGAAAATCTAGCTAAATTAGATACACATGGAATATTACTGTATGTATGTAATATCTATTTAACTGTTTTGTTTGTCAGATAATTTGTCTTGTTTTACCTTGTTTATTTATCCATCTATTATCTGTGTATCTGTTTATTCTATTCCATTCATTTATTTATTTGTTCTCACTAAATCCGTCATTACTTTTACATTTAAACCTTTGCCTCCTGAGTCTCATTCTCACAATCTACGATGCTCCAGTGGTCGAACCTATCTGATAGTGATTTTCAACTTTTTATCTACAAAATCCTGGGGCACACCACCGACCAAAATGACGTAAAAAGACACAAGGTAGCTAGCTTTGAGGGCTCTCTCGTTTACCTTTGTGGTTTTTCTCAAAAAATTTGCCTGTTTCTCATTGTTTGTACGTAAGCGTACAAAATAGTCCGTTGGCTTGTTTTGAACATAAGGGTGTTTCGTCAATCGCGATCGGTTCCATTTCTTAAAGGGACAGATGCGCCTTATAGTTTATATATGAATGAAGTTTGAAAATAGACCATTCATTGATAATTTCCCACGGCACACCTGATGATCTCTCACGGCACACTGGTTGAAAATCACTGTGATACACAAATCCACAAGTCCTAGTATTTTTGAATTTGAATGTTTTTATTCCTGAATTTTAATGTTTTTTAATGTTCTGACAGGTTGACTTTTGGTCATGTTGATGAAGTTTATTTCAAATGTTTCTATGGATGAATTTGAATGTTTTTATTTCTGAATAATTTGAATGTTTTTATTCCTGAATTTTAATGTTTTTTAATGTTCTGCTGCACCTTTTGATCATTTAAAGCACATTGAGTTGCCCTGCCTTGCCTTGCCTTGCCTAGTATTGTGAAATCCCTCATAAGTGTTACACGTATCCGATTCAGTACCACATTCGAAAGTGGCCTAATTCTGATTCTAAAATGTCAGATTCAATGTGACTTGCACTGTTCACACTGTACAAAGCAAATCACATATGGGTCACATATGAGTGAAGAAATCGGATTCAGGTGAATCGTAACTACAGTGTGAACGTAGCCTTTGCAATGCCGCTGTATGTAAACTTCATGAATGTAATTTTTCCACATTAAAACACAAAATCAAGAAGAACAGCCAATACAAGTAGAGAGGCTATTCGCTGGTGCTGTTGTGTTTCCTGCTGGTCTGATTAAACCCACAGATCCTGGTCCGACAGAGCTCTCATTTACAGCACTTTTGCACTGATGGTGAATAAATAGAAGAAGCTCATTTAAACACATTTGTTGGCTGCTCTGCATTAAACATTATTACAAACCATCGTTCTTTTTCGAGCCATTATTGTTTACAAAGGAAGGTTTGCTGAGCGTGCTCTTTACGGCTCTTTTATAGCATTGCTGTACATAGGTATAATTAAACTCGTTCACAGGGAGCTGCCAAGTGCACAACACCAATCTCCTGCTGTTGGCCACTGTGCAGCTGCAACAAAACCCAAGTTGTTCAATTAATTTAGTATGATATTTCTTCCTATGTCCTGTGGAGTAGCTGTTTTTACGTCGGTTCTCTCAGACCTACAGGCTTATTCAATAGCACATGTTGCAATATGTATATACCAGTGGTCCCAGGTGTGTCCTTACTTAAAGCTAGACTGCAGAACTTTTACATAGAAATTAAATTACATTAAATTCCAACCAAGTTTACACAATGCTGATTCAGACTATCACCACCAGGGAAAGCTATTTTTATTTCTCAGTAAGCTGAAGTTGCGGTGTCTGGAATGAACTTGGTGAGATCGACCCTCGGAGGGCTGAGGGAGCAAGAGCAACAACCATGGTCAACCCAGAGGTGGATATCACCCACGATGCATTGCAGTTTGGTGCAGGACAATACATCCATTATTAGGTAAGTAACATACAAGCAGTACAACTCAAGTTGCTGACTGGAAACAGGAGGTTAGCCTCCATCCAAAAGCACCAAAATCCACCTTGTGCTGCGTAGCAACAGCTAAAATGACCAAGCAAACAAATTAAACGAACAAAAGAAAAGTAAACTAATCAGTGAACCATACACCTTATGTTGGATAGATAACATTGGAGGCTGTCTGTTATTTCACTGTTGCTGGACATTTGCCACACTTGAAAGCACTAGAAATCACCTTAAATGAATAAGACTGTATTATGAAATTAGGCTTTAAGTCGATTATGCCAATAACGCGATTGTAGGCTCTCCCAGTTAATGTGCGACCCAGGATAAACAAAAGCAAACCCAAACATGGCTGCACATTAATCATCTGCTCCCACTCTGATGTAAACTAATGACGTTGGCTTCTTAATCATAATTGAATTGGCTGGAATTCACAAAATTCCTGACGTGGTAATGTATCATGTTTTGGGGGCTTAGTTCCACTCGACGGGTTCATTTCTCACTAGTTTCCCCCTCATCCAGCTCTGGAGAGCCCTTCCAAGTCTTCCCTGCTGGCCCTGTTTGGAATCACGGATTCGGTGAGGAACCACATTGTCGGATGTGTAGGCCGCCCTCCAAGTCTTCCTGCGCCTGAACACACACACACAAAAAGATAGTGTAATTAGGGCAGTGACTAACCCAGCACGCCTTAATTTGAACATTTAATCCTGTAGCTATTGGTGATATCATCAGAGGAACTGCAAATTATTCTCTATGTGATGAGGATTACATTTCATTGAGTGTTAGTGATGAGACCGTTCTGCCGCAAGTACGCTTTTAAACAGGGGTGAAGACTGCCGAACCAATCAGGATCCATTATTCTACCTTTCCAGAAAATACATGATCTTGGAAATGCATTATAACGCGTATGAGAAAGACCTGGACTCTCCATATTTCATATATTCACATTGATGATGAGGAACCTTCCGTCAACAACATCCAGCTTCTCTCAAGCAATATTTCTCATCAGCTGGTGCATCCCTCCGCACCGAGCTGAGCAGCAGCCTCTCCAGTGAAAATAATCATGGCCACGACTGTCCTATCTGACATGTCATCTGGCTGACTGATTGGTTTCTTTTTCATCTGGACAGCCCAGCAGTTATCTCT
Source organism: Echiichthys vipera (assembly GCF_963691815.1). Classification (NCBI taxonomy): domain Eukaryota; kingdom Metazoa; phylum Chordata; class Actinopteri; order Perciformes; family Trachinidae; genus Echiichthys; species Echiichthys vipera. The sequence goes on from NC_139831.1 coordinate 4,310,142, forward strand.
GCATCACTTTGAACACACGTGGAAATTCCCATTAGTGTTTTTTCATCCTTTGTGTACGTGCCAATGCAGTGAATGCTGCATTGGCACGTACACGACTACACGACTACTTTCAGCTGCGTGTACATGTGATTGATCGGCCTCTGTGCTGCTATTGAAGCAAACATATCATTAGCAGTCTACTACCAGCTGCAAGGGCGGCTGTGGGTTCAGCATTCTGCAGGGTTATCGAGAATCTGGAATTAGTAATAGGAACACTTTTGACCTTTCGTTTCTAAAGCAGCTCGGTCAGGCTACGTCCTTGTGATGTGAGAGGTATAGTGATGAGGAAGGGCTGGTGGGATGAATGTGAGGTAATGGTTTAAGTTGTTTATCATTGACACAGGCATCACCTTGGTGTTGGGCAGGGTGTTCTTGTGCACTTTTTGTTCGTATAACAATGAAAAGTACAGTAATTTGTGCATTTTCCACGTATCTACTAAGTGTGTTTTTCACATTTTTGTAACTGAAGAAATCAGTGCTTTGTGTGTATACCACGTGTTAAAAGTAGGGTATAAGATGGTGAGTCTCACCTTAAGGAGGCGTGTTGGGGTGGTGGAATGATCCCAAAACTCTCGTGTGAGCAGGGTTCGTTTCCCATTGCTGTTCATGTCCCGGACTTACTAAACCAAACCACAACCCTACCCTTCACCTTTCGTAGCCGGTCATGTTATGGTAGTTTTGATGCCTAACCTAACGGACAAAATTGGAACCATTGTGGTCCAATTCCAGTCCATTGCTGTTGACTTCCAATCGCCGTTTTGTTGTTATACCAATTTTTGTGCAGAACTTTTCCTACGACCTCTCGGTTCCCAACCAAATATAGTGATCTCTCGTAAACATAAATACACAACAAATAAACTAATATATGCCCAAAAAGAAGTGGGAATTAGTTTCGAATTATCATCACAGTTATAAGTGTTTTGACAATGTATCAGAAATAATCTCTGTCCATATTAACACGCCTGAAAACACATATCACCTGACCATTCACGTACAGGGTTCATGCACATGAGTATAAGGTCTTAACAGTTGAAGGGTGTAACAAAGTAAATATATAAATATATTGGAGCGCTACCATGGCATTTGTCCATTGTCCAGTTCAAACAAACATGCAATCAAAAGGCCACTGGTGCAACACTGTACATATGAAAAGGATTGTTCATAGAGAAATGTTTTCTCTTGTGGTTTATGTATCTGTTGCAAAGCAAACAAAGAACAAATGAATCACAGATCATGTTAGCCTCTCTGTTTAAAAACCCTCACTGACACGTCCATGATACTTCTGACTAACTTGAGGACTCTGAAGTTTTGTCCAATTTTCAATCCAAAGAAAACCAAAGGAAGGAACCATAAAGAGAAAAGTCTGCTATTAATGGAATGATTCACAGTTTGTATATTAATAGTAAAGCAACAACTAATGTACTGGCTGAAGGTTACCAAGGCAGGTTGTGACGTTTAACAACACCAACAACAGACACGAGCTGAGTTACGGTTTATGTGACCTTTCATGTGCAGTTTACAGGCTTTTGTATCATAATGGTGGTGACAGATCCAGAAAGCGCACAAAGACCCAAACCAAAACGAGGAGGTCTTCAAAGCCGAGGGTAAACATGTCACAAATGAGCAAGTGTGCCCAGTGGGGGAGCCGGCGTGAGCTTCTGATTGCTTTCATTATTCCCCTCAACTCAAAATGTCAACCAGCATGAAGAAAGCCTTCCCACTGAGTCCACTGATAATTAGAGAAACATTTTCACATAAAGCTAGCTCTCTAGAATCAAAAAGATTGGGCCGGGGAAAGAAAGTTGTTTTTCACTTTGCGCTTGGCTTCATCCTTCAGACAATCATCTAATCGTACAGTGTCCATTGGCTTTGATGCTGTGATATGAGGTAGAGTTTACTTCTCTGCATTGTTCTGGTTCTTTCTGTGGTGTTTTTGCACTAAAGAGTCAGCCAAACAGCCTGGCAATACAGTTTCAGAGCTGCATACTTAATGCACTTAACCACCCAGGTCTCTGAAGTGAAAGCAGAACTGATTAAGTGGCATAAAAGCACAAAAAGAAAAGGCACAACAGAATTTTAATATTTTTAATTACAGTACAAGACAGCCTGCGAATGCTTGATTGGAGTTGCACACTTCAACAAAGACGATAAGTTAATCCCGTAAGAGAGGATGGAAGAGAAAACAAAGAGGGGGACAGAGGTAAACGCTCGGCTGCTTCAGATGAACGTATCTTGTAGTTGCGTTAATTTCTGAAGTCTTTCTCTAACCTCTCTCGTCATTGCAGAGCCTGTGCTTCATCTATCCTGTAGCTCCACTCAGTGTGCTCCCCTCATCTCTCATTTGTTCCTTAACAGTCCTTCGATGCTCACTAAAGTGCCCAACTGCGACTGCTAACCGAGATCCTCTGCAGATAGAAAAGGTCATCCGTGCATTTATCTCTTCCAGACGCGATTAATTGCGACGCACTTTATTCTAGTATCTGCAGGTGACGCATCCAAAGACTGCAGTCCGTACAAAAGCTATTAAGGTGGACTAAGAGATGCGACCGCATTATGTTGATCCTTGCTGCCCTTCATTGGTTACCTGTGAGTTTGGCTGCTGTGCATTGACCTGAACAGAACTGATTTGAAGATTTGACTGCTTGTTTTGAAAACCTTGAATGGCTCTTGCCTGTATCTGTGCTTTGCTAATCCCCATGAGCCTGCTTGAGGTCCTCTGGCAGTTCCTACTTCTCCAGCAGTCTGGGCACCTTTTAAAAATCTTCTTAAGACTCACTTTCATCTTATTGTAACTATTAAAATGATTTTATCTTGTTCATATCTTGAGTTTCTGATCTTAATTACTTGTACCACGCCTTTATTGCAAAGTTCTTTGTAACTTTGGTTTTTAAAGGTGCTATAAATAAGGTTGTTTTATTATCTCCACTGTGCAGCTGCCATCCCCCTCCCCCCCTGGTCTTTTACCAGACTGACTGTTGTGATCTGTAGTGTTCCAGCACTTTGCTGTAGTTACACGTCTGGTAAGAGAACAAGACTCTTGTTCCCCTTTATTTCCTGTTCACTGTTTGGTTTTATTTGCCCTCACTGGCAAACTGCAGGTTACTGACCTCTGCTGTGTTCTTTGACCAAGTTAAACAACGTTTTAACTTCTTCTCAAGATTCAAGATTCAAGATTCAAGAAGCTTTATTTATCCCGAGGGAAATTATTGTGCAACAGTTTCAATACAAAGATAGGAAAGGGTCAGAGTAACAATAAGCATAAAAACATAAATAAAATCAAAATAAAGCTAACATCAAATAAATCAAACAATAATGGGACGGAGGGCAACAGACATTGTGGTTAAACGTAGGTTTATACAATAAACAACAATACGCAGCGTGCAGTTTAGCAGCAGATGAAATAAAATAAGTACAAACTAAATAAGTGATGAGGAGCGATTTACAACTTAGGCCCTGACTGTGAGTGGCATTTGATCTTTAAAAAACATCGATTATTGGTGCTTTAAAATCCGACCTGAAACAGAGAGAGCTGTTAATTAGAAATGTTCAATAGAGGGTACAGATTTGTGTTAAAGTGATGAAGTATAGATATTTGTTTTCAATCAGGATGTGTAAGAAGCATAGCTGAACAATTCGGTATCCCTTTCCAATTATTACTTCAGGCTACATGTTTTCAGATAAGATGTTACCACTGACTCTAAATCAGCACAGGTGCACTGGGCGGCTCCCTGTGAAAGAATTGAATGTATGTGCATGCAGCAGAGCACAGTGCCTGCTCAGCAAACCTCACCTTTGAATAAAGGCTTGAAAAACATAATCACAGTTTGTAATATATTTTTTTTAATGCAAAGCAACCAGCATGACAGAAACAAATGGGTTTTAATGTGTGTGTCATACGTTTATCCCCCGAGGGTTCGGGGAATAAGTGGCAAAAGTGAGAGTGTTGAGTGTGTGTTTGCATCGTTCTCCCCGGGTTGCTGCCGCCGCTGCTGTAAATACAATACTTAAAGCAATCGGAGACCTCTGTTTGACCAGCAGGAGTTACCACAGCATCATTAGAGCAACAGAATATCTCCTACACAAGTGAGACGGCTAATTGGAGCAGAGCTGCAACAGAAACATTTCTCTGTTAAACACTGGTATAGTTATTGTTTTTTGGACAAAGGAACAAGGCTTCTTTGCCTGAATTGTACCGTTGCCTTTGTCCTTTTGTTGTTTAGCAGATTTCAAAAGCACTTCATGCTTTGGCTGTGCCGTAGGTTTACTGCTGAGTAGTTGACGCCACTGTTGGAGAGACCCAGGCCTTCAAATGCAGTAACATTGTTTCAATTTGATTCAAGGCATAGACCCAACAATTCCCCCGTAGAGTAGCAACAAAAACCTTCCCTATAACAGGCAGGAACGTCGGACAGACCCAGCTCTGTGGAGGACGCACATCTGTCTTGAATGGTCGTTTGAGTTATGGTGTTTGTTAGCATAGTATGATTATGTGTGGCACTGAAGCAAGCGTTTTGCTCCAGAAGGACTCCACTATTAACAAACTGTTCTTTTATAAGAACTTGATTTGTGATTTAACATCATGTGTTATATGTTCTCATACCAATGCCTGGCTATTGCCAGACCAAGTTTAATCATAGATTGCATGTTGGTCTGGGAAGGCTGCTGTTATTTTCTTCAGCACAAGAGGCAGGTGTAGTTCAAATGGTTAAATGCAATTGGACAGTCCTTCGACCAATCAGACCAACGATCCGGATGATGTTCTTTTGGCCACCAGCAGGGCTAACTGGATTCAACTTTTACTAAAACCAGTTGGCAGCAAAGCAAACGCATCCTTTCTTTGGTTGAATTGCTCCAGAGCAAATTCTGCTCAGTTTTCAAAGTAAACTTGAAACTGAAATCATTTAAAACTGCAGCGACAGGGTAGCGGTTGCTGCGCTCCGGTTGCAGCCATGTTGAATGTAAACTGTAAACCCAAAGCTGCTTGCAATGCTTCTCTGTCGTCATCATGTTTAACCAGCCGATAGCGCACCAGGTGACAAAAGCCAGCTTGGTGATTTGATCCCAAAAAAAAACGGGATAGGAAACGAGAATAATAGACATGCTCTTTTCCAGACCCAGGTGCTGTGAGAATTCAAATCGCCGGCAGATGACAATGGGAAAACTCAGTCCACCCGATGTCCTCTCCACGCAGACTTTAGCACGGACTTCATTCCTTCCACCATAATAACTGCGGCCACTAGAGGTCGCTGCCTAACCACAAATGTAAATACGGGTCGTAATAAGGTGCTTGCACGGATGAAAAATTTGGGGTGTGGATGGTCTGTTGCGTTATATGTTAGTGTCCTCAGGTGCATGTATTTTTCAAGTTGTCCAAAGAATTTAATAATAATATTCATCTTTTTTTTATCCTTTTCCTGCTCTGTAACCACTTTTTTAATTCATTAGTCTTTTGTATAATTTGTTTGATTGGCTTCTTAAAGTGATTTGCAACTCTAGGTTGAATGGTATTGTATAAATAAATATTACTAAAGTTTATAAAATGCAGGTGGCTGGGACAGTCTAGTTCAAAACTAGAGCAAAAAGAGTCTTTAAAGTAACCTGAATCTCAGGCTTGTGTGAATAATTTGTGCCTTTACGTCACAGAGCTCAGGTTTTGAATCTGTGGCACCAAACTGCAGCTGTTATACTAAATACAATGTGATACGTGGTAATATAAGTTTGGCTCCGTTTTTCATGAGCAGAGAAAAAACTTGGCGTCCATCCCTGAATCCTAAACAGGGGACTAGTGGTGAGACGTTGATTGTGATAACACATTAGCAATATAGGGGTAATGCCCAGAACCCGTAATACTCAATTAGTGATGTGTCTTAGAAGTGATTAAGAAATTAATGTGTGTGAACGTGTTGAAGCTGTGGAGACACAGCTATTTGTCATAGATTGCATGTATATTGGTCTGGCCATATTATAATATGCTTTGCTAATTATCGTCCAAAAATACCCCAAAACCTTTATATGAAAGTAAACAGACATAATTGGTCACGACTCACTAAATAAGACATAAATAATGCAGTTATCCAAACATCTTGGTCTCGTCAAAGAATGCAAAGATCGACATAGTTGCACAACAAGTGATGTTTTATTCAATTTTACATTCAATGGCTACACGGGCAAAAATGCTTTATTCATTTTTTTGTTTTGTTGTTATTACTGTATTGCTGTCTTACTTGAGCTGAAAGCCTATGCTTATATGTATCTTGTATATATGTGTTTATCTTATTTTTAGATTTTTGTTTAAGAAGAAGAAGAAGAATTACTTCATTTATCCCACAACGGGGAAATTTAATTTTTTCACTCTTATTATTAATCATGTTACAAACACAGGCCCGAAATACACACACATGCACAGACAGGACCTATATACATGCAATTGAGGAGAGATGTTAGAGCGAGGGGGCTGCCAGTGACCGGCGCCCCGAGCAGTTGGAGGTTCGGTGCCTTGCTCAACATCACCTCGGCAGTGCCCAGGAGATGAACTGGCACCTCTCCAGCCACATGGTCCACACAGGGACTTGAACCAGCGACTGAGCTACTGCCGCCCCTTAGAAAAAAAAAATATTGGCATAAAAAACATTGAATTTCTAAATGAGGGTTTATCCTGGACAATTTAAATATGTGTGAACAGGATAAATTAAATATTAATCTAAAGGGCGAACACCAAATACCATGAAACTGTCCCAGCATGTGTATCATGTTTTTTTAATTAAAAGACACATTCATCTTCTTGCTTTATATCCACTAAGACTTTGGGGATGAATTGAAGTCCTACTTTATTTCATCATATCTGCTTTAGTCCTGTGGAATCACAACCACAAGCGGTGCTTCAATGACATTTTCTCAGTTGGAGCAACAAGCGTAATATCTATGAAATCCAGGAGGGTAAGAGCATGGGGAACTGTCTATATAAAGATCAATGCTCCCTGCCTGGACAAAGTCAGCGGAGACAGCCGACTTGCCTTTTGTGTTGCTTCCCGTGCAGGGAGCTCCACTGGGTCAGACACATAATTTTCCAGCACAGCGTGAATGGAGATGAATCAGTGCTACAGCATGAAACTGAAAGGGGTAGTTCGGCTGTTTTGAAGTGGGGTTGTATGAAGTACTTAGCAGCCAGTTTGGAGAGCAAGCATTCACAAACAAAAAGCAATGTAGGCTACTGCTGCGGATGGGGTGGGGGTTCCCTTTGTTCCCCGGGTCCTATGTTCCCCGAGCAGGGACCCTTTTTCCCCAAAGGGTCCTATGTTCCCTGTTGGCATAAACCTCTGCCTTCGCTGATTTAATTTAGCATTTTGTTAGGGTTAGGGGTTAGGGTTAGGGGGTAGTGTTAGGGTCTACATTAGCCTATTGGCCGGGGAATTCGACACTGGTTGTTGACAAAATAACAGACCGGGGAACATAGGACCCTTACTGTAAAGAGCGTCCGATGTTCCCCAGCAAAGCTCGGAAAATAGGACCTTTTCTGTAAAGAGCAGGGAACATCGGACCCTTTCTGTAAAGACCGGGAAACATCGGACCCTTTTCTTAAAAGAGGGTCCGATGTTCCCCAGTCACATACAAAGCTCGGAAAAGTACCCTTTCTGTAAAGAGCAGGGAACATCGGACCCTTAAGGGTACCGAGGCAACATAGGTATACACTCCCGATGGGGGCAGCTGCTTAACGTATTTTAGCCACCTATAAAACAACACACTTAAAAAAATGTATTCCGGTTTAAATGTGTGATATATTTAAAATACTTTACCACGTTGCCTATAGCTGTCAGACAGCTCTCTCAGTCCCTCTCTGTAGAAGTTACTCCGGCTCATAAAGGGATCCCCGTCTCAGTGAATCGAATTTTGTCGTCCCTCTCGGTTTTTATTTTTGTTGTTTTTTTTGTATCTGTTTATTACATATACTGCAGAAACTTTGACCCAAAAGGCTGATATGCGCTGTTATACAGTTGAACCTATGCGCAGGATTATAATGAGAAAATTGACGTAGTTTCAAAGGAAAGGGCACAAGGTAAGGCGCCTTCTTTTAAAGGTAACCAAAGTACATTTTGCTGCAGCTGCTGCCCACATCCACGAGATCTGGTCAATGGCTCTGGTGTCGCTTGTCCTGTCTGCTTCATCATCATCATCATTCATAATCATCATCTACTGTCGGTAACACAATGACTATGAATAAGAATCTCATACAACCACACTAAAGCCAAAGTATGCCTATAAAGCAGGTTGCACTCTTTCATCTGTAAATTCTCTATGTTTTTATGGTGTCAGTGTTTTTTTCTTCCCTTAAAATGATGAATGTGGTGTAGGAATTATAATGAAATATATTTTTTCTCTTTAATACACTGCAGATGTGTTCATTGTTTGGCTTACAGGTCCTTCAGTTCCTGGGTGAAAGCTCACCTGCCCTGTGAAACGATCCGTACTCCCTTCCTGTTCAGCTCAATTGAAAAGCTTTTTTTTCTGAACCGAGATAATTTACTGATAGGGTTGACTCTCTACATGCCTCTGCAGTTTATCCCATAAAAGCCATGCCTGATTCATCACAACCTCTGCTGCTTTTATTGCGACAAAGAATAGCAGTAATTCACAATGAGAGCTCCCTTCAAATTTTTAAACAAATGCAATTTTCCAGCCCTGACAGATTTGTGCACTGATAAAAGTCTGGTGCCTATTTTTGTGAAGGTGCAATTAGGCCGCGCATTCCTTTGGCAAAGACCTCGCGCACGTTTGGCAGCCGGCGCCCGAGCTGCAACATAATGAATTGTTGTTTTCCAAGAGCATCCACTCCGATTTCTACCCTCTAATCCAGCTTCAGACTGTGGATCTAAATTTGTCTAAATGAAAGGCTATTAACATGTGTCACACCCAATTATGTTCAGCATCCTTGTCTCTAATTGCATTCTGCCCGGCAACATAGTGCTGGGAGATGTTTCCCTTCATTTATTCAGACCACCCAGCTTGCGAATCACTGTTGTTTTGTACAGTTGGGCTCAAGATTTGTCTTCTGACTTCAGATTATAGGAACAGAACAACAGATGCTTGATGTGTAGGTCACTAAAAGATTTTGCTGGACAAATGCTGTGCTCAATTCAAGATTCAAGATTCAAGAAGCTTGATTCATCCCGAGGGAAATGATTGTGCAACAGTTTCAATACAAAGATGGGAAAGGGTCAGATTGACAATAAGGTAACATAATCAAATCAAATAAAGCTAACATAAAATAAATCAAACAGTAACTAAGCGTGACAGAGTGCAACAGACATTGTGGTTAAGCGTAGGTTTATACAATATACAACAATACGCACTGTGCAGTTTAGCAGCAGTGTGAGATCAGTGTGTGTTGGTGCAGTTGCTGCAACATCTTCAACACTAAACTCTGCAGCATGTTTGACGTATCACAGGCTCACAGTCCTCATTCTCTGTTTGTACATAAAGCTACGGAAATGAGTGCACTGAAATTCAAATGTAATCTCCCTTTTCAATATTGTAAGTACGGAGCAAAGCACCGGTCGCCATTTCAAAGCATTAGGTAGAACATCATATCTTGTAAGACATAAGTAAGATATTATACTAAGCAGTTGATGAGAATGCATTTTACTGCAATCCTGTGATCTTTAATATAATGTAATCATTTGTAATAGCAAAGGCATTTTGTGAGAAACATTTTGTGAGAGTTTAAGGAGGGCGATGTTGGTCTTTTAATCCACCACACACAACTATTGGATGCATTGCCATATTTTGTACAGACATTCATGATCCCCAGAGGATGAATCCCAACTCAGATCCACTGCAAAGGCTAAAACAGAGCCTGGGAATAAGAGTTTAAAGAAAGTTCATTTGAAACAACCCTTGGAAAAGTACATTTGACAATAGCTCTATACAACATTTAATAATTACTGTATTTTTAGTTTCTACATTGAGTTTGTATCAAATTGCTTCATTTTGATAGTTGCATCTTTTCAAGTGTTTCTCATCATTGTGAACATTTACACAGACTCCAAAAGTGGCCCCTCAAAATATCACATTAGTGTCTCTGTTCAACAGATAGATTCCCCAGAGAACCCTGTGGTTCAAAGCCATCTGGACCTGTGGACAGTCTCGGCTTCATTAGAGAAAGAAAAGGTCCTCGACGACAGCTACATGAATCCTCACCGAGCACCAAGCTTCGAGTTTCTATAGAAACTTTTATATTTAACACCCATTTATTGGTTTCCTGTGAAAACTTGCAGCTCTCATGAAGACCTGGGAACACAGAGGAAGCGTAACCTCGCCGACGCAGCAGCTCCAAATAGCTTGCGTCAGATTCCCGAACCTCCCTGCCATCTGCAGCTCAACACCCACCAGCAGCCAATAAACTTGCAAACGGGGGTGGGGGGTTAATTAACGGAGCCTCAGCTCAGAAACAGCAAGCATATGCATTAATCATTTCATCTATATTTAATATTCAAAATGTTTCGCTAATTTGTGATGCAGTGCAACAACTTTGAGTTTTTCGACCTCTCAGTTTTCGACCTCTCAGAATCCAACTGGAGGAGGAAACCCTAAAAACTGTTTATTATCCTCATCTTGTCGTATCAGTAAAGCAGTCAAAATGACCACATTGATACACAGATGTGTTTCACTCCAGTGCTGCTGTGTTTAGCCAAGTTGGCAGCCAGTAAAGGCCCCCATGCCTCTTTCCTGTCAGCTCATCCACCATCTTCCCCTCAGATTTTTTGGATGACCCAGTCCAGAGACAGATGGATCAGACCGGGCGCCCTTGTTCCCTCCCTGGCGTCAGGACATCCTGCCAAATCCTCTGTCACTCTGAACTTGATTTCAGCCTTTATTGCAGGGTGTACGTTTTACAAACACAAGCTGCTGACTCAGTCATCGAGCCGTGCTGCCGTTTGAACAAAAGAAAGGTTTCTCTACACATGCCTGGTGATGAGTTTAATAGTAATTGGTCATGATGCACAATAGTTTATGTTTAGTGATGCTGCATGTCCCACTGTGGATGTTCTTCCCTTCCCAGAGATCACTCTTCATTCAGTGCAGGTGGCCCAGCTGCAAAGTAAACACAGTAAACACAGTAAGAACAAAAAAATTTAACCCAGATCAACATTTTTAAGCAACAGGTTCATATGACATCTTACGAAATATGACATTCTATTTAATGCAGGAAACGACCTGAATTGGATATTCACGATTAAGTTTAATTTATGTTTAAACGACTTGGTTAGGATTCAAGAAAAGGTTGTGGTTTGACCCGGTCACCCAGGTGGAAGTCCTGTATTTTGGACCCATCCCCCACCCAGCCTGCCTCCCTACCCGGAGATCAACAGTGTTTTATACTACAACACCTCTTTTTAATATCTGGAATACACATGAAATAAATATGGGGAATATGCATAAATTACAGTGCATTAATCTCTAGTAGTAAATACACGAAAAACACTCTAATGGCTGTGCATTACTTTTCTTAGTTATATGTACTAACAGTGAACGTGAACAGCCTGTACAGATGCATAAATAGGTCTAGTTAGTAAAGTAGTATATATATCATTTTTGAGGGAGGACAGTTTGTAATATCCAATTAATATTACTCTAAATGTGTATATTTAGGCTTCTGTAATTGATTGTCAAAATGTAGAAAAAGTATGATGCTTGCATACTTGTGAACATAAAAATGTAAATCTTAGAAAAATAATTGTTTAAATTGCACATCCTTATTATGTCCAAAGATCATTGAATCTAATATGGGTAATTTTTGACAAACATCATCCTACAATGAAGGTGGAAATAATAATTATGACAGATTTGGATCATTGCATGCTCAACCTTCTCTTTCCTCTAAGAATGGCTTATTTAATGTTTTCAGTAAGGGAACTTTTCTTTTTCAGCCACAAAACTCCAGCAGGGATCTGCAGATTTGACTCCCATAGCAGCATATTTACATATTTACATGTTAACCAATCGACACACAGCATAGGTACCGTTTTATAAGTGGCACATGCAAACTCACCGTTATCTCTCTTGACACTGCTGCTGCCGCTGCTGCTGCTGCTGCTGCTGCCGTTCTTTGTTGTTGTGAGTTTTGCTATTTTTAGAGGAGCTGTGGCTAAATCACTGCAAACGTGTGAAAAGCTGTCAATGTCATATCTGTACATGTTTAATCACATTTCCCAAACATCACCTACCTTTCTGATCTCACGCTGTGCAACCAAGAAAACACGATATCTGTGATTGCTATTTGCGATGTAAGCTGACAGAAAAAGGGGCCAGAAAGGGATAACATCATCAAATAGAGAGATTGATTTCCGTGTTTCGACTGAAAGTTTTGGACAATCCAAAAGTGGAAATCAGTTGTTCTTCCTATTCTTGCTGGTGTGATTGCAAAGATGGAAGTTTTAAATGGAGTTCTGATAAGTTAACTCACTGAAACCGCTGGGACAAAAGCCTTCTTCAGAGTCTCTCGTTGTTTATAATCTGCACGCTCAGATCTGAACAGGCGACTTGTTAATTACAGATTTGGCTCTTTCAGGTGCATTACATGATGGAGCTAAAGGTCACAGCTGCTTCACACAAACTCTCGAAGCCTGTATTTTTCTTGTCACATTATCATCTCGATGCTTCTCGTGGCAACATAACACCGGCGTTGTTCTGCTTCAGCGCCGATGAATGTGAGAATCAGTGTCGTGTGTGATTGCTGATCCCGGTGACCTGACGGATCAGTGCATGTTGTGCAAAGCTGCATAAAATCATAATTGCACATTCACTTTGTCCACCTTCTGTGCTTTTCATCATGCTATGCCGTAATTGCTAGCTTGGTATAAAGATCGGTTGCCAGGGTGCAATAATCGCTGTCTGTAATTTTGCAGGACCAATCAGAAAGGATGTACAGCATGAAATACCCACACATAACAAACAGCAACTGTGGGAAAGTTTGTCCTGTCTCTGAAAACCAAACAGTACAAACAAATGAAAACTTCTCTCACACCAAGTTTCAGAGGAGCTTATGATAAGGAAGTGGAAGTCTGAGCTGTTAAGCATTCTGGCATTTCTTCCGTCTTGTTAAGCCAATATATATTGAATCGAAGGCAGCTTGTGACAATGTTGGTAAAAAAAAAAGTATAGTATATGAATCATAAGACTGAAGTGCTAAAAACCTGTGGAAGCATGAGTAAAACTAATCTACAGGCATGCTATCATTGCAATTTGCACACACATCATATGCAGCTACATATTAACATTCAAGCTTCTCATTCCCTGTTTGTACTGTACATATGATTATGAGGTAGTAATGCACGCTAATGATGTATGTATATGTATTTGTTTTGTAATTATTCCATGTATTCAAAGCAGGGGACGTGGTGGTAGATGGGTCACCAAACACAGGACTTTTACGCTGGAGACCTGTGTTCGTGAAAGTACTAACTCATACCACAACCTTTTTTTCTAACCCTTACCAAGTCATTTTGAGGCCTAACCATCACATTTGTGCTGCATAAACTTAACCGGTCATGTAACAGAAGTTTTGGTGCATAGACCAAAGATATCATACAAACATAAGATGATGAGAAGTATCTTAGATTACCTTCTTGTTTGTTGTTACTCATCTTTGTATATATTTATGATTTGACATACTTGCTTTTCGCCCTTTTATTTACTTGAAACTTAGGTACTAAGAGAAATATCTGCGTCCACAATAAACCAGTGAAACCAACTAATAACGTTGTAGTGCACATGCTAGGCCTGGATGTGGCGCTGTAACTGCCACAGAAATACACCAGCAACGGAGAAGAAGAGACGGGGAGACACTGTGTAGAATACCAACACTGGAGACTTTCAAAATCTCATCCACCCTATAGAGAAATCTGTCAAATGTTTCTGGTGTTAGTGGAGACTTGTGTGGTGTTTTGGACACCACAAAAGAGTGATTCACCACAAATCACTGTGTAGTTAGTGTCCTCAACGAGTAGTGGGTGCTGCTGTGAGCCCCTTCTCCATACTGCTCTCTCCATGCAGCAGCACTGTTGTTGTCTTGTGACGCTTCGGGGTTAGATGTCAGAGGTGAGGCAATGAGGGCATCGTTTAACAAAGTATGCGGCTTTGCCGTCCAGACGACAACGCCATGGGAGGCGTTTTCAAATCTTCCCACTCTTGGACCCGGTTTCAAAAGATACCATTTTGAGGCTGCGATTACACCGGCTGCATGTGGATGGTCGGCAAAAACGATACTACGCGCCTCTGTGTGGATGGGCCCTTAGTTACCCATTTTACGTCAGAAGGTCAGAGGATCACCTTAGTTATCAGGGAACCTGAATATCTTAACTAATTTCATGGAAATCCATCCAATAACTGTTGAGATGTCACACCCCCAAAAAAGTTGAATTTCCCGCACACTCTCTTACTTATAGTTTAAGAAATGGCAACGTTTCGTTAATAGACCTTCAACAGATCGAAGAGATATTTCGCTCAAAATCACAAATATCAACCTCAGGGAAAGGTCCCCAAAGCCATTCTACTCTACATTCACTAAAGCATAAAAAACATTAAAGTTATCAGAGTTATTGTTGAACATGGTTCATTCAAAGGGGGATTCTTTAGATCAGGTATATTCAATAACCAAGCCAAAATCCAGGCTGAATAACAGATGAGGTTCTGGTCCCGTTAGATAATGTATAACAAGCCTGCATCTCAATAGAAAATGTTTTTTATGTCTTACAGTCACTAGCAGTACCTAACTGCTTCATATGAGATTTTCTCTGCAGGGGAATTCTCCCAGTATAGGCCTGCGTGTTATGTTTCCTGTCAGAGAGAAAAACATTAAGAGGATTTAGGGATTATATTCAGTACATGCAGTGACACCAGTCCTTTACATATTATTAAAGTTGGGAGAAATACATCACGTTTTGTCATAATTGCCCAGGAAGTCGACGCACCACACACGAGTCCCTGCAGTATGTTAGAAAAACACCATTAATTCACTCACTCCCTGAGGATTCCTTTGTGGGAAGCTGACTCTGAGATGCTGATCTCACTTTACTGAAGCAGCAGGGTTTCCTATACGTTGTTTGTTTCATACACGGTACCTATTAAGGTTTATGTGACATTTATTTTCATCATTTCCCTGTATTATAGTTTAATTTTACACTCAGCTCCACATATTCACATGTGAAAGCTTCCCAGTAAATCTGTTCTGCTGCTGCTGGTCTCAGTGCAGCTCTAAAGGCTCCATAATAAAATGTGGAGGTGTCATTATTTCATTCCCTGTATTATCTATTCACCTGACTACCAGGCCTTTATTCTCTTACTATAGTATACTTTTAGTCAAGTAGGCGATTGTCTGAAACTACATGTAGGCCATCACGGCAAAAATGTTTTGTTATTGTAAGTAATGTCAGAAAACAATTCATTCAAAGACGTGGGGAAATAAAACATTCAAAGAAAATTTTGATTAGCTGTGGTCAGAAAGAAATTTCCAATCTATAATCCTTTCTGTCATGAAACAGTATATAAACAATAATGCACTGTGTAAATTATTGTCTACACCTCAAATATATTGCCATTATTTAACAACACTAGCCTGACATCGCCAGACGCAAATGTGAGTCTCAGTTCATCTTCGATTCCAAACCGAAATACCTCTGAACACGATTGGATGGACCTTGTTATGGTTTGTGTTGGATCAGGACCCAAATGCACGACTCGACTCTGGTTCAAAGTGCAACAAACAGTCTTTAATGTTAAGACTGTTTTTTTCTTGCAGCCCAAAAGGTGCAAGAATAGGTGCAAGGTGGAGGGGTGGTACGAGGTCCCAGGATCCTGATGTGGTAGGTGAAGTCACCGAGGAGTGGGTGGATGCAGGTGGTGTGATGTGAGGTCCACTGTAGGGTAATGGCGATGCAGTGAGAGAGCTCCGGGGAGCTGGAGGCAGGTAGGCAGGTCCACAGGCAGGCAGGGAGGAGGCAACGCTCAAGAATGCACTGCAAAGCACAGCAATCTGAAGCAAGGTAGCAAAAACACAGGGAGATTAGCTTCACAAGCTAAGAACAGAGCACAGGGCAAAAATTCAAAGTAGCCAGGATCAAAAACCACCACGTTGACTGACGAAACGATCTGGCAATGAGCAGGAGAGAAACCAGTGGCTTTATGGGAGACTTGTAGAGTGAGTTCACCTGCTTCACCTGTGGAGAAGAAGCCACACCTATATGTACACACAGCACAGACAGGGGGAGAGACTCATGAGGAATAATACAGACAGGGACACAAAAACACACACACGGAAAACGCAGGGCTGCCATGATGGAATCATGACAGACCTACCCCCAACCAGAACAACAAAGCATGTGACGCAGCACTGGGCGACTGACCGACTGCAGTGTGCAGAGATGAGCTGTGGTGGTGTAGCATCAACGTTTCTGTGGACGAGTGCTGTTGTTTTTGCCATCAGAACTGGAAAATAGTTCATCACCAGAAGGTTCTACATCAGCTGCAGCCATCTTTGTTGGGATGGTGGGCGAACTAAAAATGAAATCATCATGTATTTTGCAGAAAAAGCAAAGGCTCCGCCAGTTGTCAATCATCCTATCAAACCCGCCCCATGTGACAACGCTTGTGATTGGCTCAGCCAGGATCTGGTCAGTTGGAAATCTGGGAGCGGACGATCCCAGGCTAAACCCAACATTTTTGTGAATTATGTTGATATAAAATGTAATTCAGCAGCATTATCTCTCTTTCACAGCATATTTGCCATTGCAAATTATTAGTATATACTAAGTTATATACTAGTTATTTCTCGTTTGTTTAACACGTGACGTGATCATGAGTTTCTATGATGTACATGCCGTATGTTGTGTATTTACATATTTACCTGTTTAGGATAAAGAGAAGTAAATCTGTTTCTCTGGGTGACGTTTCCTTCATTCATTTCTACAACTAACATGATATATTTCTGTCCTTCTCATAAAGCAATGCAGACCAAAATCATAAAAACACATAATGTTATCTCCACAAACCCACGCACATGATAAGGTGGTGCTTTGTATAGCACCATTCATCATCCTGCTCTCCGCGCTCACAGTATCACTCATTAAAGTAAAAGAAACCACATATATCTCTTGTCTCTACAAACCCTCTGCAGAGGAGAATAAGCTCTTTGATTTAATTTGCCTTTCCTTCTGCTAGTCAGTGGGAAGAAGGGAAATAAAAAGGTTTAACAAGAACTCTGGTGCTCTCTTCTTTGGTTCGACTGCCATAAATACAGCCGTCCCATATGACCAGGACATGCAGTATAGCAACTATAGTGTTTCATGATGTTTAAACTCCTGTGAGAATAAATGAAAACCACTCTGAAATTGTACCTTTTGATTAAAACTACCAGACATTTAAACTCTTTTTGTCCCATTATCCTATAACTTCATTCAAATATCATTAGGATGTTACTGGGTGAAGTGGCTATGTAACCAAAGTGTTTCATTCCTGTCCAAAATAACTCCCTGCAATGCAGAAACCCTTCCGCAATTAAGAGGTTCTCAGTTGTGAAGAAGGCCCAGGGAGACGAGGAAGTGTCTTATCCACTCGAGTGAACCACTTTTGGTTTCGACAAGAATGAACCTGTGGGAAAGACAGCGGCAGGGATGGTGCTCTCGTCTGGCATTAATGCTTTTCCCCAAGGTCACTGCGGTTCTGTGCCCAGCTGGTTTGTCGCAGCATTTTTATGATACGAACGAAATATTTCTCACTGTAGTGGATCAGAAAAAATGGAGTTGCTAGGAAAACTGATGAGGGAGAATCATGGAGACGGATTCAGAGGTTCAGAACAGACCCTGGACACACACATTTAAGAGGCACCTTACTCTGTCTACATAGGAACAAGACACAATGGTCTTCTGTGTGGTCATTTTACGTCCATTTTAGTTGTTGTGTATGTCTTTGTGATTGTTTTTCATCTATTTTTAGTCATTGTGCATCTTTTTTGGTGGTTTTGCATCTATTGTTAGACATTTGACATTTCTATGTTACCATTTCCTGTGGTCATTTTACATCTATTTAATACTTTTGCGTGACTTTTCTTCTTTTCTGCCTCTATATGATCGTTTTGTGTCTATTTTTATTCATTCAGCATCTCTTGTAGTCGTTTTGCATTCCTATAGTCATTTTTGTCTCTTTGTGGTCAAAAGTGCTTCAGTGATATTGGATATTTTACATTTTTATTTCAAGGAATACTATTTTCATGCATTTCTCCTCATTTCGTAGCTCCTAAGAGCACAGTAAGGATTATTTGTTTTGCATATGATGTCATTCAGCAGGTGTGAGTATCTCTGTGTGCATGTACATATTTATAAATGCTTATGTAAGAGTGTGTGTGGGTGTGTTAAAGCAGAGCCAATGAAGTGTATCCCTGCATTGTTCCACACCACAGAGGTGAGCTGACCTTCTGCAAGCTAATTAGGGTTTGCAAGAGCAGCGATAATGAGAGGGAAGCACGCCACATGTGAAAAATACATGACTCTCCCATTTACCGACAAATTAGCTGCCTAGATGGTGTGTAACTCAAAAACAACAACTGGTAAAGGTCAAAAAGGAGACATAGCTAGATGGATATCCCACCACTGCCTGCTCCCCCTAAGATACCTGGTAATTCCTTTACCTGTGGGGCCTAATTAGTCATCAGTAAGGATGAGGGAAGGCAGGAGGGGCCACAAACCTGTATGTTTTCCCTCCTCTGCCACTTCCCCTGGAGCTGGATGATCGTCACCAGTGAGTGGCGGCACTCATTACAACCTGGGCTGTGCTTCAGGACAAGATCTGTGACTGGACTCTCCAGAGGTTAGGGGGAAGAAAGAGCCCACTGTCATTTATTCATATCACAAAAGTCATTATCCCGGCCTGCATAGCTGTCCGCAGTCCCAGTCTGAAGTCTGAGAGACTGCAGAAGGCACGTCCTTGATGGTGCCGGGAGGCTCGTATTACAGATTATTCACTGAGGGGTGTGATGAGTCCATTCCCGAATAAGACATCTGCCTTTTGAAATTATATTCCTCTGTGGAAAAATGATTTGATAACACAGGGATCAACAGGTTTAAATTGATTCAAACATGAAAAAATAAATAAAAATTGAACTGACAAGAATATTTAGTATAAACTCTTATAGAGTAGTAGAGATGCACATATTGGCACCGATACTGACTAATTAGCTGGATCGGATATCAAATGAATGATGCCGATCAAGCATTCTGATCCAGTCATTTACCAGGCGATTTCCTAAGCGGGCACAAATGTGCAACAGGGTTGTGGTAGTCTGATACAGAGTTATTGTCGATAGAATTGTGAGGATGGTAGTGTCAATGTTCACCCACCTCAGTCTCCTCTTTATACTAGTGATGGGTATTACAGCTCTTTGATGGGAGCTGGATCTCATGACGAGCGGGCATTGTGCTTGCATCTCTGTCTGTCATGCATGTTGGAAAAAAGGGTCAATAAAAGCATGTTTGGTGTGTTTTCAGTGTAACAGCTGTCTGTGCGTCCTGCAGCCCACTGCTGCTGCTGCTGCTGCTTCTGTCACAGCCAGAGGAGGAGGCGGAAATATTGTGAAGTGCTCGAGCGAGCATGAACCCAGCGCTGTGGATCTAGGGCAGGCAGTGAAATTTGGGCACAATGATACAAAGAACAGCTCTAAAGTAGGACTCACTTCCCTTTGTTCAAACCAAAGAACTGTTCAAAAGATCCATCTCATTCACAAAACGTCACATCACTACTTTAGATGGTACATTAAAGAGACCTTTCAAACCTTTTCATGTTCTCAGCAAGGTCATTCAAGGTTTCAAACATTAAATGTGTTTCTCTGGGTCAATATGTTGGACGAAGCACCAACAACATAACCCGGAGTTTATTAAAAGAGTGTTTTGACCTACTGGCCCCTGTACTAGCTTCTCTCGTAGTAAAGTCCATTCAAGTGGATTACCAAAGTCATTCCAAAAGGAAGGAGCCCATTGGCGCTTTGTTTTCTATTTAGGGACTCTTCTCATGCTACTGCAGAGGTTTGGTGTTATTTTGAGCAGTATAAGTGGTTAAAAAAGACGTTTTAATGCCTTCACCGTGCTGCCCCGAGCTAATCAGTGTTAGCCACATTCGGCTGTTAGCGACTTTCCGGGAAATCTTGGTTAATAGTTCATTCATTCATTCATCTTCAACCGCTTGTCCCTGTCGGGGTTGCGGGGGGCTGGAGCCGATTCCAGCTGACATCGGGCGTGAGGCGGGGTACACCCTGGACAGGACGCCAGTCTATCACAGGACACATAGAGAGGAACAGAGACAGACAACCATTCACACCTACGGGTGATTTAGAGTCATCAATGAACCGAACACCTGCACGTCTTTGGACTGTGGGAGGAAACCGGAGAACCCGGAGAAAACCCACGCAGACACGGGGAGAACATGCAAACTCCACACAGAAGGGCCCCAGCCGGGATTCGAACCAGGAACCCTCTCCCTGTGTGGTGACAGTGCTAACCACCATATCACCGTGTCAGATAATAATTGTAATAGCCGGAATTTAACTTTAAGGCAAGTAATGATTAGTAGTGGGTGTATGTTTGTGTGTGTGTGTGTGTGTGTGTGTGTGTGTG
Organism: Echiichthys vipera; assembly: GCF_963691815.1. Classification (NCBI taxonomy): domain Eukaryota; kingdom Metazoa; phylum Chordata; class Actinopteri; order Perciformes; family Trachinidae; genus Echiichthys; species Echiichthys vipera. The sequence goes on from NC_139831.1 coordinate 4,330,835, forward strand.
TGTGTGTGTGTGTGTGTGTGTGTGTGTGTGTGTGTGTGTGTGTGTGTGTGTGTGTGTGTGTGTGTGTGTGTTATACTACTTTTTGTTGTTCATTTATGCGTTCACCAGACTGCGGATTTGGGAGGTGTGAGCTCACAACATCCTTTTCTACATACAGCAGATCTTCCAGGACATTTAATCCTGTACACAGTTACAATTACAATTACATTTCGGAAGATCCGACGCAAGGTTGAGACAGCTGCATGCAAATAAGACAAAGGGAGTTCTAATGAGAGAGTCACACTCCACGTAAATTTGACTTTGGCCACACTATAAATGAAAAACTGTTGTTCCAGTGCAATAAACACTGATTTATGCCAGATGCAATAAATTGAGTCGAAGGCAAAAATTAAACAGTTCTTCTACTCGTTGTAGACGGAGTAGAAATGTAATGTCTTGTGTGTCAGGGGAGATTTCCTGGGCAAGATTTAAATATCCCAGTGTTTGTAATAACAAATGGAGAGGATGAAAAACATTTTATCATTCAATGTGATTGAATTTTAATCAGTCAGGGCTATAACCAGCAGCAGTAAAGATTTTTCTGCATATATTACACTTTATGCATTGAATTAAATCCACTGTGTAGTAATTGTTTTCATTTCTTCTCGTGGGTCATTTAAATGATTGAAAAACAACAACAAATAAAAGCATATACATGGTGTTCTTCATGAGTTTGTGATTACCAGTTTGGCTCTGGAGATGTCTTCCATTAACAGCCACACCATTGTTACTGCATTAAACATGGCCGTGCCGCTCCGTCAGAAGGGAATTTCTCTCTTTTGTCGGAAGATTAGACTCCGTTCCAGTGATTACTCAGAGCTCAACGCTCAACCTGTAGGTGAGAATCCTGCCTATGCATATCTTTGCATATTTAAGCCTGAATATTTCAACGCAGAACATTCTAATCACTGAATATTTTCATGTCCTCCGTGTTTATATCGTGATATCCAAGGTGTCGCTTCATCCCTGTGAGGCGGCTGAGAGCCACAAAGGAAGATGTATTTCTGTGAAACAGCAAGTAGGTTAATGTGGACACATCCATGATCACTTCATTGATGATTCCCTTTATTATCCCTTAACTAGATGTTTCTCTAATGAATAATCTGAATAGTCTTTGCATTAATTAATCGCAGGAGAGGTAAGAGCAGGGCACTTGTGATGTCAGGTTCACCAGTTCAAACCCCGGACCAGCAGGTAGATATGGGTGAGGAAAGTGAAAGACAATGAAATTTAGTAAAGGCGAAAGAAATGAAAAGTTGTAGTGTCCATGAACAGATTTAGGCATGTTGGTGTGGTCACTTGTACTCGGTCACTTGACTGGCAAAGACTTGCAAACTAATGACTGTCACGCCGTGGTGAGGTCATAACATAACCATAAACACCGGCTACAATCCTCACCATATTGACGAGCAAGACCATCTCTTGTGTCCATCTCCGTGCCTATATCAGAGGAGGGCACCGATGCAAGTGTGGAGGAATTTAACACTGGCTGTGATTGATGGATCTTATCTGCTGGACATCCTTGTATGCCAGAGTGGAGTTGGACAGTGACATGCGGCCTCCGTGCCCAGGCCCGTGGCAGTTTCCAGTGGGACGTCGGGAGCTGTGGGATCCTTTCGCCAAGACCGGGTCCAACTGGGTGACTCTGTTTTTGAGCAGATATGTTTGTCACATTCTGTTGCATAATGAATCATGTGCACGGTGAAGGAACTGATGGGATTGCATTTCACTGGGTTTTTAACTTGTATGATTCTGTGTGACAAATAAAATTCAATCTGAGTGATTGATTCGATTGGCAGTTAGTATGCATTGTAGTCAAGTCGATTAACCTTTGACTTGATCAGAGTGCCTAGCGGTCTGATCACTGGCTCCTCCTGTCTATGAGCAAGACACTCAACCTTTGTTAAAACAGCTATAATAATGCATCCCATGTACCACAGACTGCTGACTTTCCATGTATAAGTGAAACTCTTTAACAATGTATGTCTACATACATCACATGTATGCGGTTAGAAAAATTACAGAGTGGCTCCTCCTCACAAACACACTCACATGCTTAATATCAACTGCCTGTGAAAAGCCACATGGGTCTATATATCAGGGAACGTCACTAAGGAGCTCAATAACCTATTTATAATGCGAGGGGGTGAAAAACTGACTGCTGTCGGCTCTCACCAGGGGCCTCGATGCAAAGCGACGATTCACAAGCTGCTAATCAGCCATGCCAGAGCATAGTATGAAACAACAGCAAGATCAAGGCTCCATACTGTACATCAACGGCTCCGTCACATGCTTTTCCAGTTTGAATGTTAACTGACCCGTGGGAGGTTAACCTCCAGCTCCTTCACTGTTGAATCAAGATGTGCAAGATTCTTTTCAAAGCCCAGACCAACACAGAGGCGCCTTGTAAATATTCCCTTTGATCCGGCCATCCTGGCACAGGTTTGACTGAGATCCGAGCAGGCATTAGACGACAAAGGGATCTGAGTGAGGACAAGCCACATTCACACTGAGCTCTGAGGAGGCCAGCTGATCGCACCATCTGGCCTTCCCGTGCAAGCTTGTGCTCCCTCAAGAGACACTTGACTGATCTGCATTGCTCGACTGCGACTCTGTAATATGATCTAGTTACAGAGAGAGACAACAGTAGGAAATATTTTTTAAAAACTGAAATTTCCATGTGGAGGAAGGTTGAGGTGGTGTACAGTTCAAACAAACACAGGACTTAGACCCGGGTGGGTGGAGTTTGCATCTCGTGTGAAACCAGAAGTCAACGTTCTTTATTTCTTTTAACCCAACGCACAATATTTTTCTAAACCAAACCACATAGCTTTGTTGCCTAAAACTAACAAAGTTTGTTTTGTCTGAATCCATAACTCCCAGAGCTTTAAAAAGTGACGCCAAAGTGTCCTGACCGTCACATCGCGGTGAGGTCTGTCCCGTCTTTGGGGTTTTGTCCTGTGAATTTCCTGTTTTATTTTGAAAAGTAACTCTCCTCTCGTTTCAGGTCACTTGCCCTTCCTCTTGTGTCAGCAGTCTGACGTCATCCCCTGATCCTTGATTGTTTCCACCTGTAGCCCCCTCTCTTCATGTGTATATAGTCCGTGTCTTCCCCTGTTTCATGTGTATATAGTCCGTGTCTTCCCCTGTCTCGTGGCCAGAATATACTGTCGGACCTGCGTACCTCCGCATATGAGTCCTCATTCCTGCCCAGGTGTGACACTGACCACGCAACAGTGACAGCTATTATTAGAAAAGATGATATTCGCCTTCTGGACCTACTGATAGGTGTAGCAGGCATCATCCAACCCATTATGACCTCTGATTATGGCATCTGTCATCTATGACTGTTACGTTTGACATTGGACAGTATGTGAATGAACAGTTGAACAGACACGACCACACAGTTAAAATCCTAAGATCTTGCTCATAGTTTTCTGTGAAAAGGGGCCTGCTTTCACAGAAAACACTGAATAGGATTCACTCAATTAGGCTTAAACAGATGTTTTGATATTAATCATGGTATTAAGCTGCCATGAAGCTCTTTGAAGATTGGATTTAGAGATTTGCAGGCTCAGGATTCCAGGATAAAGACTCTTAGTTATTGACACAAAAGTTGTGATCTTTTTCCTTTTTTTTTTAACCACTTTCTCAAGCCAATTTTTCTGCTCAGTGGCGATATTAGTGTAGTATGGATTTTCCTCTGTAACTGCACGGGACTGCAGACTTTGGGCAGGTCAGACTCATCCTGAGAGGAGCACAAACTACAGGTTTGGCCGAGGCTCCTGCAGTTTCCTGGGGATTGATTTATAAACTGAAGCCCCAGGATACCTTTCTTGTCCACTTAGCAATTTTCTCAGACAGTTTTGTTTGGATTATTGTGATTCAGCCCAGTCCATTTCTACTTGTGTTATTTTAAAATGATCATGTTGCATTCTCTGAAGGCATATCAGATCTTTGACCTTCCCATTGTACAGTACCTCCTGGGGCAGTGTGATGGGGGGGGATTTTGTGGATAAAGATGTTAGAAGTGTTGTTCATGAAGCTTAGTATACCATGGAATGTAGGCCTTGCCCGACTTTACGTCATTCACAGCACCATCATTTGGAAAGTTAATCATATTTAGTATATAACACATTGGTATGCTGCTCAAACAATAACTAATGTGACAGAGTGCAACTGACATTGTGGTTAAACGTAGGTATATACAATATACAGCAATACGCACGTGTCGGTATGAAACGCACCAGACGTTCAACTGTAAATCTGTCCACAGCAATAATTGACGATCAGAGCAAGTACCCCAGAAGTAAGAGCGACACTTACACACAGGCCCGAAATACACACACACGCACAGACAGGACCTATATACATGCAATTAATGGAGAGATGTCAGAGCGAGGGGGCTGCCAGTGACCAGCGCCCCGAGCAGTTGGGGGTTCGGTGCCCAAGTCACCTATGGACTGAGCTACTGCCGCCCCAGGGAAGAGGTCAGGGTGGTGGATGGGTCAAACAAACGCAGGTCCCCCTCAGGAGACCGCAGTTTGTGTCACATTTGGAGTCCCTTGTGTCTCCTTGAATGAGTTGGTGGATTTTGTCAATAAAGATGTTTGTTGAGTGTCATGGCCGTCTTTATATATTTTCTTCTAGTTCAGAGTCTGAATCAGGATTCTATGGTGCCAGATGTGGATCATGAATAATAAACCCTAAACCGACCGTTTTGAAGCATATTTCCTGAAAATGTGCAAAAGAAAATGCACATGAATGTTTGTTAGTTTGTTGTGATATTTTAAATGTAGCTTTTCCACTTGAAAATGGGCATAGAACATGGATGGAGTTGCACTTATTAGCTATCAAGCCTGCTTTAGACACCTTTAGACCTCCAGAAGAAGTCCAAGAATCTATACCGGACATTTGTATACTCTCAAATAAAGTTATGACACAGTCTGACAGAAAACTTTTTTTAAATGCCTGCAGATTTTCAGAACAGGTAGCAGGAAGATATCTTCATTCAGAGTCTGTCTTGCACGTCAGTGGATCTTCAAAACTAACCCTGGCTCTTTATATTACCTTTCCTTGTACGTCCAGTGTCCTAACAAATGTCCAAGTACTGAAGCTCTGTGGGATGAGATGGATATAATCAAAATGGGAATGTTCGACTTAGCACTGATATTAATAATAACCCAGAGTCCTAAATCCTCCCACCTTCCCCTTTTTACCTCTGAAGCGAGTATGATCCAAGACATAGTAATAGTTGATATTGGAGGATGTTTTTTTTTTTTTATCACAGCGAGCGAGCCTTCCAAGCGTGGGCGTCTGCTGGAAGCGGAGTAATCCTCCTTGGTCTCTAAATCCAAACAGACCCAACATGAAAGGAAAGTGCAATTACCCAGCCTTATTCCAGATCAATTGGAGGCCGCCACCAATAAATGTAGAGTTGTTTCTCTTCGCTCTGACATTCAGTTTTCTCCTGTATCTGCGAGGAACCATATGGGCTTTCTGTTTGCTTGTATGTATATATATATATATATATATATATATATATATATATATATATACACACACACACGCGAACAAACTGTTACACTGAACAGGTCAAGGGGAAACACTTCACAGATAAAATTTTGGCAGAAACAAGGATCCCTCAGGGCGCACTCACACTGTCCATCCGTACCGTGCCCAAGCACGTTTCACGGCTAAAGTCTAGTTCGTTTGACCAGTGTGAGTGCAACTGTACCGCGTCTAGGAGTGGCACGCTTGCCGGCCATGGACCGTTTGGGAGAGGTGGGCTTTTGTAAAGCACGTTTGCCCATGTACAAGTGCGTGTTACGGCCGGTTTGGAGCAGCTGGTCCAGCCACGACTGCTCCTCACTCCCCCCTGTACACTGCACAGCAAACGACGCCCAACAAAGTTCGGCCAGACTCCAAAGTAGGTTGTGCAGCTCAAAAATAGTGTCAGAAACTGGCTCAAATCAGACATCGCCTTTTATACCCTCATGGTAAATCAGTGGCACTTAGCCTACAGATCTTTATTTGCATATGGCAACAGATCTTCTGCAGTATCTCTATCAATAATTCAGTGATGAAAAGCAGCCAAAAGGCAGGTTTCCATTAGGCTCGACTACCCCCAGAATGAGGTGGGTCTATCTCGCCGAAACATCCCTAATTTGCATGTACTGTAAATCGCCCTAGCAGCCGTTCAAACAGGGGGATTTTTTACCCTGTGGTGGAGCAGAGCTGTTTTTCTCCTCTGAGAGAAGCCCGGGGATGCCTCAGTGGGATGTGACGCGTGGTAATACAGACGCTACAACAGCCCCACTGTCAACAAATACTTTTACAGCGCCCATAATCTTGAAGGTGCAGTGTTTTCTTTCATGTTACTTGTACATAAGTTGATGTTAAGAATCATACGGGCCACCTTAAATCAAACTACAACTATTCTGTATTTCTCACTTTGAGAAAGAGCGGCGCGTTGTTGCGACACTGATCAGCTGATCACCGGTGAAGGAACCCATTCAGAGTGATACATGACCTCCGGAGTGTCGTCAATCCCTCTGGGGCCTTTTTTTATAATGGATTCACAGCGAGTGAACGGCCATTTGAGAGGGCGTGCCCTGAAACTCTCTGAGCGGCCACATTTTACCCTGATGGAAACGCCTCAAGACAGCCAATCACTGTCGCATGAAACATGACATCCACCATAACGAGGTCGACCCGCCCTTTCTCTTATATTAAGATATCTTTCAATTACTTTATATTTAAGTAACAGTTTGCGTCAGTCCCCATCCATTTAAAATAAGTAAGAGGGTAGAAAGAGACTCCACTCAGATAATGATGGTAACATATGTAACCTTCTCTTCTCATATTGCTTGGTGTGAAATTACCATTTTAAATTTAAAACCTGTCAGACTGTGGAGGGGCACGACTCTGACAGTGACAATCCATTTTCACATCTTATTCATTCTGCTCTGTCACCTATGAGCTAAATATAGTTCCCAGTTTCTGACAGGTGATGAAGGCGTATTCTCCGCCACTCAATCAAAAAGACATTCACTGGGAGACTGTTCTTTCTCACTCCACAATGGCTGCTTTCCATTTAATATGTATTTTATTCTTTTCAACTATAAAAATATACATTTACACACGGGAGACCGCTCCTTGAGTCGGAGATTTCCATAAACATGTAAAAAGTCAAGGATTTTTGCAGACCTATTTCATTCCACAACAAGTTTTTCACTCCAGAACGAACCCGCTCTGTATTCTCCTCTCACATCTCTTGCATACGGATCCTCAAAGACATAATCCGCCTACACTCTGCTCAGCTTATGACAAATCATCCTGATGCATGGCAAATTCCTCCATCCTGAGAGGCCCTGAGAGGACTGTGGTCTATGTGTTCTACCAGTAACATCCTACTTTGGCTCCAGCCGAAACACAATTTCATCATCAGATATACATTGTGTGCAATCTGCTTTGTTATATTGATGCTAAACTGATTGTGAAAATGTGATTTGGACTAAAATCTGCAGCATAATGACTAAAGTGCATGCATGTCAGTGTATTTTGTCATACATCAGACAGTCTGATTAAGTCTGTTATGCCTTTTTATTTTAGATGTCCTCATATCTAAACGAGTGGGTTTGCTCATGATTCCTAAAATAACACACATGACCGTTGGTGACTTTGTGAAACATTAGCTGTTGTTAAAGTTGTAAACTGAAATAAAACTACTTGGTTAAGTTAAATGCGGCAACATTTTTCTGATCATGTTCACTGCAAACAACACTATGCTCCGATGGAACAACATGAATCATCCGTATCGTCCTGTCCACTCAGCGCAGAGCTGACTCTCAGGCACAGTTCGTGCACATGCCACAGATCCCCCCTCCCACCTCACGCATGTTTCAATATCACAGGCACACGCCTCAAGCTAGGCACACGCTAAATGACGTTAGCAGTTTCTATCTATGTGAACATGTACTCAGTGCCGTTTATTGATGAGAGAAGACACGGGGAGGTTCACAGGAATCTGGTGCACGCGCACTGACGAGCACTCGATGGGAGGGAGCGGAGGAGCTCGGTGGTAGAGGGGGAGGGCCGTGAGAGTTGTAAACATTCAAAATTTGACTGAGTCAACTCGATCTGCCAGACTTGCCGACTGCAGCTTTAAGGGAAAGATTGTGGTTTAGGTTAAAGAAGTATGTTTGTTACTTAACTTATGTACTTACGTTAAAAATAATTCAACGTTTGTACTCTCATTGTCTATTGTCGATAAGAAAATATAAGATGTGTTGAAAAGTTCAATAAACAAATTTCAAATTCAATGTTGACATTTGGTTTCACATGGGACACAAACAGAGGTCTCCTGGGTTTAAAATCCTGTGTTTATTTGATCCATCCCGACCTCCTCCCAGCATGCACTTTGAAGTTCTTTATACTACCTTACCTGACTTCCTCCTTTGCTCCCATCATAATTAATACGGCTACTAGACGTCGCAGCCACAACAAATATGAATATGGGTCATAAATAGCTTCTGGTACGGATTAGCTATGCAGCTGTTTCTGTTAATTATGATAAACAATGATTACTGTTTTCATATAATAACCATGTGTACTTAATGTTTAGTACAAGACAAGCAAACACCCATTTGCAAGAATCTGTATCTTATTTGTCTTAGGTGGCAAATAGTTCCACTTTACTGCTCACTGATTTGAAACTGGAGTAAACCATATTTTTTTTCACAGTTTCAGCCAAAATACGTAAATAATTATCAACATCTGCGTTAAAAAACGTGTCTTCTTTTGAAGCTTTGCTGCAATCACATCACATGTGAGCACACATAACTATCATGGAGGCAGAGATTTACTGTGGGAGGGGACGACCACAACATCAAAGGCTTAACATGCATGCACTGCTCCGATCCTACATCTTATGCAAATCATCATGCAGGGTTTTGCATTCCCAACACAAGACACACACCGAGAAAACCAGAGAATGCACAGGAGAGGATGTGAGCAGGATGATGAAACTGTTTGGTACAGTCAGCCATGTTTCTGGGAGGGAGAAAATCCCAATCAGGAAAAATAAGCGTTGAAATCAAATGAACACTACGGATGAAGTGAGGGGTGACCTGGTTTATTCTAAATCTAGGTAGCTCCTTTGATCAAAGATTGACACTTGCAGAGACGGTTATCAGGTCACATCAGGCACTTGAAGGAGGTGATGCAAAGACATATTGAAGCCGTGCCACATGTGCTATCGACTTCTGAAGAACCTCCCATGAAATAATTGCTCCCCAAGGCTTCTGTCATTTGCTACTCATTGTAAAATATTGCTTGATACGCTATGGGTAAACAGAAGAATTTGAAAGTGTGTTATAATATATAACATATATATATATATATATATATATATTCTGGCTGGCATTTCAGATGTGCCATGCGACTCATAACGGGATGTTATTATCTTTTGAAAGCCCTACAATGACATTTCCCTCTCGTATTCTTCTCTGTTAGTTTCCTATCTAGCAATTTTTACCACTGTGAGAACACTCACCGAATACCTATTGTTTGCATGTTTTTCCAAATACTAAAATCCCTGTTAAGAAAATACAACTGAAGGAAAAAAATAACACAAAAGACAGGAAAAAAATGTGGCGAATGGTGAGCTGAATGGCACTTACCTTCTCAGGGAGATTTAAAAATGTTGAAATAATGACCCGTATTCATCTTCTACTCACTGTGAATTCTGTTGGTTCATTGCATGTGGTGAAAAACCCCACGAGGCACAATCCAAAGTAATTTAATGGAACTGCTGCCGGCTAATAACCAGGAAATTGTCAGTTTGCATTGTGTACAGTGTCACCCCACTGATTATAGTTCAGTGTTGCTGAATGCAGCTTGATTTCACCTGGGCCTCACATTCCTATTTCCAATTATTATTTTTTGGGCTCTTGAATGTTATTTCTTTTATAAGCCTTCAAGCTATTTTTAATTTCCATCCAGTGCACCTCTCATTTCATGTTCTAGAAAGTCGTGCACAATATAATTTATTAAAGAGGAAAGGCCTTTTGAAAGAGCGACAGGAATCCTGATCAGGGATCAGGCGTAAAGTTTAGCAATCCTAAAAGAGCCTTTTTTTCTCAGGGAATAGACAGGGAGAGGTAATTTGTGCTTTAATTGCTTTTCCACCCCTCACTATTTATAATTACTGTAATTTGCTTTATCTTGCTTTGAGTTTTAGAGGCATTTATACAAGACTTAAGCTTCCCACTTCGCCTGCACAGGATTCTTTATGTGCATATGTGTCTGTAGGTGTAACCTAAATGTCTGCACCAGCCACAGAGTGAAAGCAGCACAGCAGCAGCTTCAGTCCTCCATCAGTGTCACACTGGATGCATTCAGCCACTGAGCTGCTGAGCACTTAAACACATTTTGGCAGAGCTCACATCTCAGTACAGAGTCAAAGTATACGCACATAATGTTCGTTGGAAGAGCTTAGAATAAACACAAAAGCATAGAAATACATTTCTAGTCACAGTTAAAGGTGAGTAATGCACGAGAGTGGGTAGGCAGCTCTACGGATTAAAATTGAAGCATATTGATGCAAAATGATGTAAAAATCAATTTGCATCATTGCCCTGGATAGATGGGCTGGCTAGAATATAAACAGTATGAAACAATCTGTGACAAGTGACAAATGTCTCACTGCAATCTCTGGTGCTGCAAAATGAAGCCTACACTTTGCCCATTTTGGGATCTGGAGCAGGCAGAGTCAGGCACTTCCACGAAGGCACTGACTAGAACCACCCACTTTGAGCTTCATTTTCACTCTTCAGAAACCTTTTAAGAGTGCTTTTTGCAGATGCTGTGGTCCTGATGGCATCGTCGGTCAGTGACCTTCAGCACTCACTGGATCGGTTCGCAGCCGAGTGTGAAACGGCTGGACTGAGGATCAGCACCTCTAAATCTGAGGCCGTGGCTCTCAGCAGGAAAGCGGTGGATTGCTTACTCCGGGTAGGGAATGAGTCCTTACCCCTAGTGAAGGCGTTCAACTACCTCGGGGGAAATTTATTTGATAAAATCCAACACCAAGAAACGACTTTTCATCTTGAAAGGCAATTTAAACTAAAACTAGAACAGAGAACAACAGGCTGAATAAGTGTTTACGTTATATGACGCATAAACAGCGAGCTGAGAACGTGCCTGGTATGTTAACGTAACATATTACGGTAAGAGTCATTCACAGAACTATAACATATAGAACACGCTCCACGTTTACCAAACACTCTGTCACTAATCACACAGAACTACAACATATAGAACATGCTCTACGTTTACCAAACACTCTGTCACTAATCACACAGAACTATAACATATAGAACATGCTCTACGTTTACCAAACACTCTGTCACTGCTAATCACTAACTCCACTGAACTCTTCTTCCTCGGTGTCACTTCTGAACAACTCCGCCAACTCAACGGTACGGAAGTAGCAGCTAGCATCTTTTTTTCACAATGCACTTCTGCCACGACCCGCCCCCGCCCAATTTTGATTGGTTGACGTGTGTGTGTGTGTGTGACGATTGCTGATATACGCCTAGTCTCTTACGTGACTGACATAAATAATAGCCCGGCCTATTATTTGATATTTTACGTTAATGTGTTAATAATTTCACACATAAGTCGCTCCAGAGTATAAGTCGCACCCGCATTTTGATTCACTTCTATACCGTGCAAAAATAATATTTTGTGTTTATATGTTATATGTTTATGTTTATTTTTATAAACTCAACCCCCCCCCCCCTGTCTGAAAACAGATATTGCCAAAAAGTAAATTATTCCTTGCCTTAAATTTCACCAGATCCCTGAATGTCAATGCATGTGACTCTTAAAACGATTGTTCGTGTGCTCCCGATATCTAACATTGTTTACTATCCTCATGGCTTTCATTAACATATCTTTATCCATAAGGATCCATAAGGTTTAATCTAATTTACATTAACTAGATCCTCTACAAACTCATCACATAATGTGCAGCATCCCACCAAATGGCTTCCAGTGTTTTCCGAACAACAACACTGTACATTACCGATTGAACGGTGGGAGTGGGTGTTGGCTGGTTGCAGGCTCACGATGCACAGGTCAACTCATTTCCCATTCCATTCCAAGTGGTTGCTATGCAACTACACATTCGGGCGCCTGAAGACCCAAAGTAAATAAGCTTTTATTCTGTCTTTTCAATGATAACTCTGAAAGCTTCATTCAGCACACCAGGAGCTTCAAATGCTGTGTCATCTCCTCTTTGTTTACAGGAGGGTATTCGGTAAACATCTCAGGATGTCAGGAGAATTAGTTCTCAGCCGAAAGCTCCAAGTCTGTCATTATCTGACGCTTTCAGAGTGAAATTCAAAACACAAAATGTTTCACAGAAGTCTCAAAGTTCAAACCTTGAATTCCAAAGTAGCTCAGCTTCAGAGTGATATTCACACAATACAAAGGTGACATTCACATCAGCACGCCACAAGCGCTAAAACATACCTGCATACTTCTACATTAAGAGTCAAGTGGAGGTGTTTCTATCTTTCATCCATCTTTTACCTTTTCTTGAAACCATAAACCACCACTTGTCTGCCTTTAAGCAACATTAAATACATTAAGGGCGCACTCACACTGTCCTTCCGCACCGCGCCCTGGGCTTTAGGGTACTTGCCCCCCCCCCTCCCCAGGCTCGTTTGTACTCACACTGCCTGGGCCTCGCGCAAAAGCTTCTTGCCTGTCCATACGTTATCACGTCGTCACACGTCACACGTCACACGCTTTGATTGACATCATGGCGATGCGTTGCTTTGTTTACAAATCTTTCCGTAGACCTCTGAGTTTTTGTGCGTCTTGTCGACTGTTTTCGAATATTTCAGAACCGCCGTAGGCCTCGCACTCGCGCTCGTGCTCGTACACGTGCGCACGCTCGTGCTCGTACATGTGCAAACGCGCTCTACAAAAGCCCACCTCTCTCAGACGGGCCGTGGACGGCCAGCTGGCCGCATTTATGCGCGGAGCGGTTGCACTCACACTGGTCAAACGCACTAGGCTTTAGCCAAAAAAACAGTTTTGGCCCGGGGCAGAAGGACAGTGTGGGTGCGCCCTGAGTGCGCCCTAAGAACTATATCTACAGTGCCTGGGTGGGTGTAACAAGTCACAAATTGCCTTTATTTTTGATTCATCCACGGGTGAAGACACATAATCAATTTGATTTGAAGCACTTTGATTAAGGCTTCAGAGGCTGTATAGTTCATTCTGTGCAAACATGCAGTACAGCACTTGAAATAGATGAAATGCAGTGATGAGTCTGTTTTGAAGGGGCTATGAATACCCACAGGTGCTAATGAATGCATTCCATTGATAACAACAGAGCCGCTGATTCCTTTGAAGCATCTGGAGCGAGATCGTTCTCTATTCACAGCCCATTTCCTGTCTGCGTTGTTTGGATGTAGAGGAGAGGTCAAATGAGTCACCGCGTGTGCTTCTGAGGTCGAAAAACATTTTTTTACGTTTGCGAGGGTTGTGAAAACCAGGATTGAAGGACACTCATCGTGAATTTTGACTTATGATGAGACAAAAATGAAATCAAATATCATTAAAGCCCCTTTTACACATGCACTGCTAGACATGACCTAGCAAGATCTGAAGACATCAAACGCATCTTGATTACCTCTATTATACCCTAGTACTCCTGCACCAACGATGTGGTTTAATACACATCAGGCCTGTATCATTCAATTATTGATGCTTTATTGCAGTAATTGGTTTTTGTACACATTCACAATATGTTTTTTTTGGGGGGGGGTTAAATCAGCAATTGAGAAAAACTACATCCCATCAGTATTCTATCGAATTGTGGGTAAATAAATAATTTAAATCTGGTGAAGGGTGGCGCGGTGGTGTGGTGGTGAGTAGTGATGTCCAAATGAAGCCTCATGAACAAGTAGGGTGGGATGGATGGATGCTCAATAAATGGTAATTCAGACACGGAGCGCTCCAACTAGTGGACTGGAAAATAATGAATATGGTTCATGAAGCTTGATTTAGACATCACTAGTGGTTAGCAAAGTCGCCTCACAGCAAGAGGGTTCCTGGTTTGAATCCCTCTGTGTGGTGTTTGCATGTTCTCCCTATATCTGCGTGGGTTTTCTCCGGGTTCTCCGGCTTCCTCCCACATGTCAAAGACATGCACGTGTTAGGTTAATTGATGACTCCAAAATCACCCGTAGGTGTGAATGGTTGTCTGTCTCTGTTTGTCTCTATGTGCCCTGTGATGGACTGGTGTCCTGTCCAGGGTGGACCCTGCCTCACGCCCGTTGTCAGCTGGGATCGGCTCCAGCCCCCCCGGACAAGCGTTTGATGATGGATGGATGGGTGAAGTCTGCACCCTGAGTGAACTCTCTGTAAGTCTGCAGGAAGTCCACTTCAGGCTGTGTGTTGAGTGGGTGAATTGTGGATTTTGACAGTCCTCAGCAGTTGCAGGCTTCCTGTTAACACGCCTGCATAATCTACAAGTCTGAAAGTGCGGTGAAGCCCGGACATTTGGATTCAGCATATATTGCTTACTTGGACACTTTTAATGAAAGTGAGGCATTGTTAATGTTTCCAATTGTGACATGACAACCACAAGGCACGTGCCCTGACCTAAACACATGATCTGCAACATCTTATTCTATTCAAGAGTGTGTGCGTGTGTTCAGTCCCTGCGCATTCCCCTTAATAAACCAACAAAATGAATCTCCCATTTTCTTGGCTTTGAACGGCCACAGGTGCAAATGAATGGCTCTCACTTGACGATAACTAGGCTGCCATTCTCTCTGCCGCCTCTGAGCGGAAGCATCTGCCAATTACAATCCATTTCCTGCCCTCGTGTTGGCACTCCACACACCATTCCAGCTTCCTGCATTTATCTCAAGTCTGTTTGTGAAAAGAGAAGCTGCATTTCTGCACGGAAAGAACATTTAAAAAAAAAAACACCTACTAGAGGAGTGCTGCAGGGTGATGAGGCAAAGATAGAAGATAGTGTTTATTGTGGAAAAGGAGCTAAGTACTCTGGGGTGAACTCTGTTTGACGTGAGTGTGTGTGTGTGTGTGTGTGTGTGTGTGTGTGCGTGCGTGTGTGCGTGTGTGCGTGTGTGCGTGCGTGCGTGCGTGCGTGTGTGCGTGTGTGCGCGGATCTGGTCCATTAGGGAGGGACTTCAGTGACATCTCAGATAAGTGGTTAAAGGTCGATCTTCGTTAAAAGACAGCTGTCACTTAATCAGTACACTAAAGAGGACAAGTTATTGACCACCACCTTTAGCTCTTTGCATACAGTGGTAGCAGCAGGTGAAGACAGCAGGATCACAGATTATATAGAGAGAGTACATTTTTACATTAACTGCATTTGTTTTGGCCTCTTACGTTTCCAAAAAGTCAAAACACATTAGTACTCATGAAAATAATTGATTCAAAATCTGTACACATCTACACAATTTTACATGTTATTTCCTGGTCTAAACGTTTATGAAAAGAACTACAGTATGTGTATGTGTGTATTTGTAATTACTTGTAGAAATATAAGAGATACATTTCTGAGAATACTAGTTTAGATCGTTAAACTGGGCTCAGACTACGGGAGTTTTAAAATCTTCACAGATTTTCTTCTCTTTAATCACAACAAAACTACTTGGTTGGGTTTAGACAACAAAACTACATGGTTGAGGAATAAACAACAAAGCTACATGGTTGGGTTTAAACAACGAAACTCCTTGGTTGGGTTTAGACAACAAAACCACTTGGTTGGGAAATAAACAAAAAACTACTTGGTTGGGATTTGAAAACAAAACTACTTGGTTGGGGAATAAACAACAAAACCACTTGGTTGGGTTTACACAACAAAACTACATGGTTGGGTTTACACAACAAAACTACATGGTTGGGTTTACACAACAAAACTACATGGTTGGGTTTACACAACAAAACCACTTGGTTGGGTTTAGACAACAAAACTACTTGGTTGGGTTTAGACAACAAAAGCACTTGGTTGGGAAATAAACAAAAAACTACTTGGTTGGGATTTGACAACAAAACTACTTGGTTGGGTTTAGACAACAAAACTACATGGTTGAGGAATAAACAACAAAACTACATGGTTGGGTTTAAACAACGAAACTCCTTGGTTGGGTTTAGACAACAAAACCACTTGGTTGGGGAATAAACAACAAAACTACATGGTTGGGTTTAAACAACGAAACTCCTTGGTTGGGTTTAAACAACAAAACTACATGGTTGGTGAATAAACAACAAAACTATTTGGTTGGGTTTAGACAACAAAACTACTTGGTTGGGGAATACACAACAAAACTACATGGTTGGGTGTAGACAACAAAACTACTTGGTTGGGTTTAGACAACAAAACTACTTGGTTGGGGAATACACAACAAAACTACTCGGTTGGGTTTAGACAACAAAACCACTTGGTTCGGTTCAGACAACAAAACTACTTGGTTGGGTTAAGACAACAAAACAACTTGGTTGGGGAATAAACAACAAAACTACTTGGTTGGGTTTAGACAACAAAACTACTTGGTTGGGGAATAAACAACAAAACTACTTGGTTGGGATTTGACAACAAAACTACATGATTGGGTTTAGACAACAAAACTACTTGGTTGGGTTTAGACAACACTACTTGGTTGGGTTTAGACAACAAAACTACATGGTTGGGTTTAGACAACACTACTTGGTTGGGTTTAGACAACAAAACTACTTGGTTGAGGGCTGTGAGTAGCGTTTTTGTCTACAGACACCCTGGTGCAAATAGTATCTGCCTTGAGATTCTTGTACCAGACGGATCAATGCATTACTTCACATGATGTCTCTCACATGAAGACTCTCTCATATGAGGTCCTTAATCTTATACATAATCGATCACTGGTCATGCGACCACTGCGGGTATCAATCATATCCAAATTCATGTTTTTACGCATCATACTTTTAAGTAAATTATTAGAAATGAAGCAAAAGTATTGCACTTATATATAAAAATATATTGCATCGATATGATGAATTTCAAAGAGGCAATAATTGAGTTGATGGGCATGTATGAATGGAGGCAAACAGACCGATTGGAAGCACATGCATTACAAATTAAGACAAAGACGTGTGAACTGTTATAAGAAATCAGCCTGTCTGAGGGGTGAAACTCTCCACAGAGCAGGTGTGTGTTGATACAGTTAAATTTTCCTTCAAATTGTATCTGAACATCGGCTTATTGTGTTCCAAAAATAGGAGATTCAAATTATTTTCTGCGCTCTGACTCTGTGATAATCAGTACAGGCGCTTTCACCTGTGTTGATTGCACTCATAGTTTGCACCTGTGCTCTGCCTATTTAAGTTCCTCATGCTGGGGTCATCAGCCTTTTGTCATTTTAACACTAGAAGGGAGAGCAGGCAGTTGAGTCTCTCTCTCTCTTTTTATTTTTTAATCTTATTTCTGTCACATTACACTGAGGGTTTTAATGTTGCTCTCCAGAGCCTGGTTGTGATAAAACGCCTCCATGTGAGAATAAAGCTGTGAAACATCCATCTGTGCATCTCACTCTGATGAAACTGTCATGCAAGAGCAGGCAGAAGTTTTTACATTTGTTTGGGGTTTTTTTTTAGACATTCACACCTGGGGCCCAATTTACAATTCCATCTTAAATTATGACTTGTTCATAAACCTTGGATCAGAGAGTTATTTTTAGTCATTTTGACGTGAAACGATCTCATCTCTAACATGTTCAGTGATGGAAATTATAAACTGGAACAAACAAAGGAAGTTGATTAAGAGGATTGAATCAAAATCCTTAGGGTCGTAAGCAAGCCCCCACCACAGCGACTTCCTGGTATGTCCAGTGAGGAAGTGCCTAAAGCTGCAGTTCTGAGTGTCCACTAGGGGCAGGTTTCATAATAGAGCAGTTTCTCATTGACCCCCATGTTAAACACACCATTTTAACAGCCTATTTAGGGACTGGTACAAAAAAAAAACATTCTAGTCTGTATGTTTAGGTCATATCTACACGAGGCTAGTTTTATTTTATTGGAGGTTAAAGTTTATGAATAATTAGGGGCGTGGCATCTTGAGTGACAGCAAGCTGCTGGTCCTCACTTGTCCTTGGATGTTATACGTCAGCCAGATGGACGTATCTCCCTCCCCACAACATCACATACATGCCCTTTTTTGGTAAGAGGAAATGAGGCGGAGTCAAAGTCTGACAAGATGGTGACACCCGTAGGCGAGTACAATTGGATCAAGATGAGAGAACAGACCTTGATGTAGATGCTATGTCCATTTTTTATGCAGTCTATGGTCGTAAGAAAGTCCCTGTAATGTTATCGCACAGTTACTATCCAAAAAATAAGCCGAACAAACACAAATTAAGCCTTTTGTCATGTGCCTTGCTCTACAAATTAAACTTAACAGGACCACACATTCAGCTCTCTGAGGCGCTCTGACTTATTTTGGGGGGGTTTTGCTTAACTTTCTCTGCACCTAGGTGATTAAAAAGCAGCTTAATGGTGAATACCATGTCAAGTTGAGCATCCCTTGATAAAGTAGATAAATGCTCCTGCCTGTTACGGGCTCTTGTTGTCCTTGCCACTGGGAGGGGATACTGGGACCAGCCCAGGAACTGAGTCAGAGACTGTGTGTGCGTGTGCGTGTGAGTGTGTGTGTGTGTGTGTGTGTGTGTGTGTGTGATCCCTTGTTTTCTTCACTTCAATTTAGATCGTTTGTGCATCTCACCCTCCAATTTCACTGAGGAGAAAATTGCTTCCACTGCTTTCCAAGGAAAACCATTTGATCAAAATCTTGACTCGAAATGCCAGAAAAGCCCAGATCAGAGAGAGTAATGGACCTGAAGCAGCTAGATGCGTTAATTCACACGATTCCAATGATTTCCTTTTTACTTATCCATCCATTCTTTATTTGAAATTGTGGTTATTACCATGCTGTGACGGTCCCACGCCCACTCCTCTCTACTCGTTGTAGGGTTGCCAGGTCAGACATTCAGGCAATTCAGCAAGTGATGCATGAGTTCGGGGGCCCCCTGGTGGCTGCAGGGCCTTAGCAGCCATTTAGTTGACTAATAGGAAGGTCTGGCTCTGCTAGTGTGTCACCTCAAAGCCAAGCTCCCACTGCAAGACTTAAGCCAAACCATAGATTTTTTTGATGCCTAACCCTAACTGTCACTTTTTCGTTTCATACATGTAAGCATCGTGGTCCACTTCTGGTCGCCATTTCACAACATTAAATATTTCATAAGATATTATTGTTTCTGTTTCATAGCGTTTAATATAACGTCATATTTCATAAGGTGTCTTATTTACATACATACCTATTGATGAGAATACGTTGACCTGACTGAATAGAAACGGGGTCACACACTACACTCCACGTGATGTCCACTATATAATAAATATAAACTGTTCTATAAAGCAGAAGAAAAAGAAAGGAGAGGGATTAGGGGTCACAAAAAGCCTGTTTCCTACACGTTCATTACTATGTATTGCCTGTTTTTTTCCCACTGATCTGCCGCCAGTCTGGGGCTTTGGTCAGGGGGGCTCCAGCAGCTGTTGGGGAGTGCAAAGTCCTGTTAGTCCCAAAGGACTGTGGACGGAAATTAGCTTTAGGATAACAATAAATACTATTTTGGATATAAAACTACATGCAGAACTACCGCCATTCATCCTGATGTTCGAATCACATTTTAATACAATATTTGGCAAAAAAAAAATTACCAGATGTGACCTGGCTGAACGGCAACAGGGTCACAAACTACACCCCGCATGATGTCCACTATATAATAAATATAAACTGTTCTATAAAGCAGAATAATAAGAATTGGGGGGGGGGGGTCACAAAATGGCTGGACTGTGGATGGAAATTAGCTTTAAGCTAACTTGGTACAATGCATCAAATGGTTACATAATAATAATAATATTGTCCTTTTAAAAATAAAAAAAACCCAATATATACTATTTAAGATATAAAACTACATATTTGACCAATTTAAGATTTCGAAAGTTATTAGCCCTAAGGGGCATGAATGTCCGAATCACATTTTAATACAATATTTGGCACACAAAAAAAGACCATATGTGTCCTTTAGTCTTTATTTTGATATTACATGAGGGGAAATTTGAATTCAGGATAATGCTAAGGGTTTGAATGAAGCCAATGACTGTTCTCACAAGTGTAGCCCTTTATTTTAAATGTCTGCATATGCATAACTCTCATGTCTCAGTCATAATCCCCCTCTGACTGACTTTAAAAACAGTCTGGAGGAAAAGAAATGATTGAAAGCTGTCAAAATCACAGCTGAGTCACAGCTACCGAGGCACTTAGCATCACGGGTGCCTTTATTTTCTGAGTTATTCACGTAATTCAGGGACGTCTGGAGGAAGAAATAAAGAAGGATTTAACGCTTAAATTATCCAAGCATCAATCAGTTCCCAGGCTGTCAAATAAATCATCTTGGTCGATCTTGTTGTTTCCTGACCACCTGAGCAGAAGGTCGATCCTAATTGGTTCAAAGCAGAGGTGTGGAAGAGCAGATCAGATGAGGTCAGTGAGGGTCGGATCGATGAGGAGTTAGATCACAGTCAATACAGGAAGTAAAGAAGCTGATTGTATGCATTGATGTCTTCCACTTCATATGAACAACCTGAGGGGGGATTATGAGCTGAAAGGGGAGACTGTGTTCTTTGGTGGGAAAGGCAAAGTCTCTCTCCTCCCAAGAAACTGCTGGAAGAATGTGAAGGTGTGTGTGTTTTTATCAGGACGATGCTGGTTTTATATATCCTCCAGTCAGAACAAGGGGACAACATAAAAGGTGGAGGTACATCTGTAGTTTTTTTACATTAAGAAATTTAATCCAAACAAACATACATTTTTCCTGCTTATTAAATGTAGTAATCTGCTGCTTTTCTCTGGTTTCATAGTGTTGTACAGTGAATATATCTTGAGTCTGTCATGTGCATGGCTGTCGTCGCCCTGACTTTCAGTGTGACCGCTGCATCTGTAGTGGCGTCCACTGCAAAGAGCCTTGAGCTCGGAGTCCAACATGTCACTTTTTCTGGAGAGTTTAACGGTCTATCTCTGAGCGCCCTGTCCAATTAACTGTAAACAGAGCAGCTTATCCTGTCCCGAATGGACTTTGGTTTTTCTGAAGGCATTCTTCAGGTGTTAGAGTTTGCATTAGCATTGCTGCCATCCTTGACTATAATCATTCCCCTCCATTTTTAGATATCTCCTCATAATATCACCCGGATGGGATTAGAGTTGTCTGGATTTGTCGATTATGCTATAACCGTGGTTATATAATGACACAGTTACTTAAGGTGATGATATCACTGGTGTCCTGATTCCTACATAGTTGCCCTATCTCTCCTGTGCACACTCTGGTTGCAAAATTGCAAACATGACATCGTATCCGGGAAGTGGAGATGCGTCATCCTTCTTTCTATACAGTCTAAAGTCAGAGCAATCTGATCTCCATGTTTCCTCAGTGCATCCTGGGCGCCTTCACATTTATATTAAGGACTGTCCAATTGTGATCAGACCACCCAGGATCAAGGTTGAAGGCTGAATATGGAGAATGAGCAGAACACCGCAATATAGTGTCTCAAGATCGTAGTCGCAACAACAACAGATAATTCCAGGAGTCACGTTGCCGGGTTCGTCACACCCGGCCTACAGGAGACAATAAAAACAAGTATTGCAGAGGACTTTGACTGACAGTTAACGTTACAGCTAAGAAAATGTCTCCGCTCACTCAGCTGCTGGGACAAATAAGCAGCTGCAGGATGGGCAAACTCCATTTCACTCAGTGCCAGCCTACAGTAGCTGCACCCAACAACAGACAACCCTGGCAACCAGCAATGCTCAACACTATTGGCTGCTACAATGGAAACAGAACGTGACAGAAAGCCATCAAAATAAAAAAAAATCAGACTAAATATATTTTGCGGAAAAGCAATTATTTCATTCTGTACCCCACAAAACGCCCCGTGGGTGTATTATTTAAATATATATATATATATATATATAGCTTTTAATAAAGATTATACATGTTCAACCTTTAATGCCAGGTCTGAATGAGGCCAGTGCTTAACGTGGCCAAAAAATTGGAGAACAAGTTATATTTTAACCTGCTGCATCAATAAAAAATTAAGATGTAAATGTCATGTTGACTGAGTTTACGAGTTTAAGGTTGTATTATTGTAATATATATATATATATATATATATATATATAATACTATACCATGTTGTCACTGTGGCCTGAGCTGGTATAACACATTAAGACTGACAGCTGAGTGTTGAGCAGAGTTAACGAGGCCATTTAGACAAAGTATAAAGTTTAAATGTCAGGAGGACTGACAGCAGAGAAACCTGCAGTACTGAATTAAGAGGTGTGTGTGTGTGTGTGTGTGCGTGCATGTGTGTGTGCGTGCGTGGGTCATTTACCAAAAAGCTTAGTTTCCCTCCTATCTGTCTCTAGCGACAGACTAGCGGTGACTTGGAGACACAGATCAGTAACAAGAGGTTAAAGAGAGAAGTGCTGCGGTGAGATGCGGCTCCTGTTCACCGCGGAGGCTTCATTACATCTGCAGCCTGAAATAACTCCACCGGTCGGATTCAATTCCAGTCGGCGGTGCTAAAGTGTCCACGACACGTCTGAATCTCTGAAAGCATCGTTAAAATGTACTTATGACTCACGATAAACACGAGATAGTTAACGATAACACAGTGTTGCCGCCCAAAATCTGCTCATGCTTTACCTGCACTTAGTTATTTTCTGTTTATATACACTTGGTGCAGGAGTGTTGTTGTGTGTGTGTTTTTCTGTGTTTTGGTTAGTTAGTGAGGATTTGCACCCATTTTTTGGTTTTAGTAAATTAGTAACACTTGTTTTAAAAGTGCTCTTTTGCTTATAATTGTCTCTGGGTGCTTAAAACTGTTCCATTGTGTTGACACGTTTAAAAACTTGTTTAAATAACTTTCATTTTAACAAGAATAATTGGTTTGATGCTGTTTCCCTTTCCCCTCAAGAGCCGGGTCACAGCACCGTCATTTTGCCATTAGCTTCAGCTGGACACCCTACTGTGTGTAAATACTTGTTTCTTTATTATTAATGATGATTTAGTAAAATGAGACAGTAACTCTGGGACTTTCCCATTCATTTCAATTCAGTGGCAGGTTTTCTTTTTAGGGAATCCAGTAGTTATTAGAAAAATGCATATTTGATAACTCAGTATGGATTCTGACGACCCAAAGTCAAGGTTCATTTAGGGGCTTTTAACCACATCTCAAGGTCTTCATCTGGGGATTGCTTGGTTGTGCCAAAGGTGGTTCAGTCTTCATGTGACCTTCAAATTAAACTAAGGTCACGTGATGACAGGTGGTCGTGTGTGTGGGGAAGATCAAGGATTGTCTCTTTGACATCTGAGTGAAGTCGACCTAACCATGTTGTTTTGATGTCTAAACCTAAGTAGTCCCATAGTTTTGTTTTACTGCGGGTTCAAAACAGCGACATGGGGGTCCTAACGTGACTCGTCAGGAATGAGAACGGGTCGCAGCGGTGCAGGAGCGTTGAGACTCAACTGGTTGATACAGAGACAGTGCAGTCGGCACTATGTCTCAGGGGAGGTCGTAATGTTTACACCACACTTTTCCTCCTGTGAACGACTCTGTGACGCTGCTAATTGGTGTGTGTGTGTGTGTGTGTGTGTGTGTGTGTGTGTGTGTGTGTGTGTGTGTGTGTGTGTGTGTGTGTGTGTGTGTGTGTGTGTGTGTGTGTGTGTGTGTGTGTGTGTGTGTGTGTGTGTGTGTGTGTGTGTGTGTGTGTGTGTGTGTGTGTGTGTGTGTGTGTGTGTGTGTGTGTGTAGGACAGCCGTTGCCATGGGGACAGTTGATATCAGGGCTTTGGGAGATGTTCCTCTGAGTGTCATTACTCCTAAATCATGACTGTTGACACCATCTGTAGTCTTAAATCCAGCCGCCGTGGATCACAGTCTGCAAATGTTGGCTCGGAAATTCTTGTATCACCACCCCACAAATACACACACACACACACACCCGAAGATGTCTTTTTTTCTCAGTTTGCTGAAATAAGAATTAGATTTTCTGAGCCACGAGCCCATATGCATCTATTCATGAGAGAATTCAATGAGAATAGAAAAAGAAATCAGGTTAACAAAGATAAAAGTGCAGTGAAATAAATTAATAATGATTTGATTCGATAAAAGGCAACATCAAACAGAACAGCCTTGATTTAAAAGAACTGAAAGTTGCTGTGAACCTGCAGTTTTCCGGCGGTTTTATTCCAGAAATGTGGAGCATTCAAACTGAGAGCTGCCTCTCCATGTTTAGTCCTGACTCTGGGGACAGAGAGCAGACTTGTCCCAGACATGGGTGCAGCTCCCAGGAGGAGGCACGGGAGAATATTTAGAGCATGTGCATCAGAACAAATCCACAGCATCATCATTTGTAAAGAAGAAGAAGAACAGCATCATCATTAGTAAAGAAGAATTCCTTTATTCGTCCCGCAATGGGGAAATTCACTCTATTTTTTTATTTTACACACACACACACAGGCACAGTCAGGACCTACATACATGCAACTAATTGAGAGATGATAGAGCGAGGGGGCTGCCAGTGAGCAGCGCCCCAAGCAGTTGGGGGTTCGGTGCCTTGCTCAACAGCACCTCGGCAGTGCCCAGGAGATGAACTGGCACCTCTCCAGCCACCAGTCCACGCTCCATTCATGGTCCACACAGGGACTCAAACCAGCAACCCTCCGGTTCCCAGCCAAGTCACCTATGGACTGAGCTACTGCCGCCCCAAAAACAGGTTTCGAACACCTTTAAAAATTAAAGCATATATAAAAGTCCATTTTAAGCTTTTCCAGCACCTTAGGGCTGAGATTAATTACATATTTCTATGAATACATATTAAAAATTATCTTTTTTTTTATCCCGTAAGAGATTTTATTGTGCTATAAACAACTCAAATTGTGTTTTGTAATACCAAAAGGATGAGAAATGAAATGAAATGTCTATTCTACAGCTATTTGAAATGCAATACAGATGCAGTTTCAAGAATTATTAATTCACAACATTAAAATTTAAGCATTTTTAAGGATTTCAAGCACCTGTGCGAACCCTGTAAAAAGCTGCCCTGCGACACAGGAATGATGCTTTAGCTTCTGTCTTTTAACAAGCTAGTGAATACTGGTGGGATTTAATAAACCTGTGATACAAAAAAGTTTTTGTTTGACTTTAGGGCATCCAAAAGTGTCCTCCTTCAGAGCTGAGAGTTATTTTTTAGTGTCTTGATGAATTATTGACCTTTCCTTTCCCCGCCGGTCCCTCAGCCCGGCGTCACACAGAGCAGTAATAACCTGAAGCAACAATATCGCCGAATCCATAAAGGGGAAGAATTGAAAGTAAATGAAAAGAAATAAATAAGAGAAATGGATTTATTAAAGACAGGAAGGAAAAACTCCTGTAGGGTTTTTCCATCCCCGAGGTGCCGTCTCCTCAAACTCTAAAGGTTACATGTTGTGGCTGAATGCAGTTTGAGCCAACCACTGTCAGGTTACACTCACTGTGATGTTCAAGTTAATTGTGATTTAATGCTAATGACCAAAGTTTGAGATCCTGTGTTTCATGGAGCTGACGTGGTTCAATACTAAAGTTATTCGCAGTAGCTATGCTAACTGTGGATGGCACGCCAAGGCGAGAGGGGAGACGGACGGGGAGGCGGCTGTCAAAACCAGCAGCACTGAGGAGATCATGCAGCACAGGGCTGCTCTCGCTGTCACTCCACCCGTGGCTTTCTAGACACATCAAGAGAATAGGGTGATGTGGCTTTTAAAAAAGCCGTGACATTTGCTGATCCCTCCACTTACCTCCTGCTAGCATCGAAACACACATCTACTTGGTCGCCCAGTACGAGAGAAACCTCGTTCATCCACGGTGACGGCAAAGATTTCCCCTGATCTGCTGCGACCCCACAGCTGATGCCAGTATATTCAGAGGATACGGAAGGGGCCGTTTAACCCTCCTGTTAGCTCAACTTTTACTAACACATCCAGAAAATGATCATAATCAAAGTTGTTACTCTAGATTTTATGTCAGGTACTGTGTATTTGATGATTTCAAGTTAAACACAGATCCACAAACATCATCTTCTTCTGACAGGAAGTTAACAAGGACCAAGCCTGTTGTCTAGCAAAGGAATTCCATTCAAATGTTCTATAACATGACTTCAAAAATACACAGAAAAAATAAAATATCTCTCCAATTTACCTAAAATTGGATTGAGGGATATTTGTGTGTGTGTTTAGTAAGTAAAGGTAATATATATGTAAATACTTTTTTGCGTTATTTATAATATTTGTCCCCATAAAAATTAGGAAAAGTCCTTAAATATGGAAGCTAAAAACGATGTCAACCATTATTATTGTATTTAGAGATGCTAAACAAAATTGATCCCAAGGCTAACAGGAGGGTTAAGGACAGCCGAGCAATTAGGATCACCCTAAAAATATGGACTCTCACTGCACTGACTGCACGTTCGCTTTGTTTAGTTTTAAATTCAAATAATTTATCATTACCGTAGATGTGAGGCAGCATGGCCCTGTACCTCCTACTTGGTTAAGTAGGCCATTATCATTTATTGGTAAGTTGGATCAATCATGTGGATTGCTCCGCAGTGCTGTAAAATGTCATGAAGACTAACAACGCTAATGAGCATTAAAAGACTGAAACATGAGGAGTATGGTCAGGGTGGTGGATGGGTCAAAGAAACACAGGACTTTCACCAGGGGAACAGAGCTGACATCCTGTGTGAAACCCAAAAGTCAATGATTTGTCACTTTCTTATGTAACGTTCTTAACTAACGCCACGAAGAAACCAGCCTGGTCTCACTAAAAGGCGTGTGAATGACACGCTTTTTCTCTTAAGCCATCTCGCGTATAATTACAACGCATGTCCTGTTTTTTGCGTGTCATTTCTCGCCATGTAGTCTCAATTGACTTGTATAGTGCAGAGATGGCGTTGTCATTTTATGCACAAATGTCACTGAGGGAAAACCCACGTGTTCGTATTTCTCCGCTACTTTCCGGAGAAATACGAAGTGGTGGAGCTTTCTGTCAGAGGGTTGTTTTTAAATCAATATTTCATGTGAAGGATGGCTGAAATAACGGGCGCGAAATGCCCTAACCCTAACCCTTACCCTAACCCTAACCCAGACCCTAACCCTGGGGAACAACGGGCGTTAAATGACACGCGAAAAGCTTAATATGCGTAGACATGCACGCGAAAAGTCATGCAAGTCATGAAAAGTGGCGTGCTATTTATACGCCCTCCCATGAGACCACGTTGAAGAAACAGTATTTTAACCCAAACCACAATCTTATCCTGATCCTAACCAAGTCTTTTTTTGTCTCTGGCTGTATTGGAAACCAGCTACTACATACGACTTTTGAGTACTGCATAATGCATTGCTCAGCAGTATGTGGCGTGAATGTGCTACTAACATATTTTGTCGTATCATTTGTCAGGCGTAGTCGGTTTACGGTTTTGGGAAGCAGAAGTAAACGTTTTGCAAGGTGGGACAAAGTAGGCAAAGTAGACTGGTTCGATGCTTACTGGAGATTCTTCCCTGATCAGAACGATCTTTTCTATTACCCTGGTATTTTGGGATCACTGCAGATTTTGGGCCAAATCAGGACGCACTGCTGGTGAAGTAGATGGTTTCGAATACAGCCCAAGTCTTTTCCAGTCTTTAATCTCTTCGTTTCTTCCTAGAATCAATCGTTCAATACTATCCTTGGATCTGTTCTAAGATTCCATCTTTTTCTCCGTCTGTACATTTTTCTTTAACTTAAATTTTACTGTAGCCTTTTTCAAATTCTATTTCTGACACTGTTAAGTTAAATATATATTTTTATCTCATGTTTACTTTCTTTGTGACCAGGGAGATGTGCAGAATAAGAATTTCATGGTGCAGTGTGACGTCTGTCTTATGGCAATAAACATCTTGAATCTTGAATTTACAAAGAGTAATCTACAAAACCTACACTTCACTTAAGTCAAAGAAATATAAAGTGCACTACAGTTAACATTCAATACCTTTTCCTGTAAAATACTGGGTAGCTTTATTCCCCGAGCTTCTGGAACAATGTGAGCAATGTATGAGGAAGGTTCAGACAGGAGTTGCTTCATTTTTTTAGATGAAACCTAAAAGATCGGAAACCCCGACATATCATCAAAGCCCCCTATTTTAGTGTCCTGTCCTGATTAGCTGCCCGGACCCTCGCTGGTGAAACACCTTAGTGGTGGAAAATAAAAGAAAGATCCCCATCTCCACGCCATGGTCTTGGCTAACGAGTCATAAATATGGTTTTCCTTTTCTCATTTCACACATCTGAGCGCTCCGCCCACAGATACGGACTGAAATAGCTGCCATCTAATGGTCCTGAGAAAACAAACATCACACCGCATCCTGTTGTCTTCTGAGAGCCATTTCTCCTCAAACTGCGAGCAGTGAATAAAGCCTCCGTTCCTGCACCACAGGAGGGGCTGCACAAAATGAAGTCTTATATTTATCATTTCAGATGAATAATCACTGGCACTGTGGAGAGAAATAAAGCTTTATTTATTTATGT
Source organism: Echiichthys vipera (assembly GCF_963691815.1). Taxonomy (NCBI): domain Eukaryota; kingdom Metazoa; phylum Chordata; class Actinopteri; order Perciformes; family Trachinidae; genus Echiichthys; species Echiichthys vipera. Next base: position 4,359,619 of record NC_139831.1, read on the forward strand.
TTAATGTGCATGCGTATAATCAGAATGAGGTCTATTAATGCTGCTTTGCATACTGCTAAGACTGCTCATCTTGAGTATTGTACAGGTTTTTTTCTGTGTCCATCCCCTGCACATTAAAAACCTCATTTAGTTTTTTCTTACTAATAGCGATGTAGGGAAATCTATCAGCCCCAGCTCCAAATATGAAAAACATCTGATAACAGCTGTGATGCAGCCCCAACTTCCACGCTTGAAACCAGTTATGTGTGAAATTGTGTTTGAAAATAATCCATTATTTTAATCTGCTTGGAGTCACAGATTGGCAGGATTCGCCGCAGCTCTGGATGCATCAGATGTCAGAGAAAAAACACTAAAGTGAGTTTCAGACCTCAGCAGGGTGCTGTCATGTAAGAAATACAAGGAACTAATTGCAGAAATAAACGTGTCAGAAGTGAAGTGACATTTCTTCATTACATGCACGACTCGAAATATTAGGCCTACCTTCATTTGTACACTACGTGATTCCAACCAAACAACCTCTCATTTATATTTCTGTCCAATACTTTGCTCCAAATGTCTCCAAAACTAATGACATTCCCACCCTCAGCGGTAAATGCTAGTTAATACCGCTAGCATGTTGACTTTAACACGGGGATACCGCGCAGCCTTCAATGGAGTATAGAAAAACTCTTAACAGTGAGAAATTGTCAATAAAAGCTGCTAAACCAAACATTGTACAATTGACCATGTTCCAGCAGCAATGTGATCCAAAATTACAATATGTATCATGTTACATGTAGCTCCATGCTAACGTCTGGTGAAACTGTAATCTTGGTTGCAAACGTTGTTTATTTCTCCCCATTTTCGGATCACATTCCCACTGGAACACGTTCAATTATGTGGTTTTCCTACTGGAACTGCTGCTATAAAGTTACTCCAGTCATTCCACTACTAACAAAGTTGTACACGTTACATGCTAATGTCGACTTTATGATTTCTCACTGTAAAAAGGTCTGTTGCACGGGCTGAAGCTTAAGTATTGACACCCGCACAGTATGCCTGTGTTGATGTAGGTTTCTTCAGTTAGAAATATATAAAACAGAGAAAAAATCTCCATATGCTGAACGCAGCAATTATATTTGTGTGAATAATTACTGATGATTGATGATGAATGATTAATTATCTCAATCATCAATCAGTCGACTAACTGTTGCGGCTCTACTTGCTTTGTTAGCATGCTGATGTTAGCATTTAGCTCAAAGCACCGCTGTGCAATTACAACCTCACAGAGCCGCTGTCAACATTTATAATTCCATAAACATTTTATTCTCTGTCTGTCTCAGACGATACTTTGGATAAGGAGCACAATATGTTCCTGCAGCACCCCCAGTTCCCTGTCTGTCACCGTCACCGCCAAGTGAAACACAAAATGTGCATATTTCTTGTTTTCGTGAGCAAACAACGCATTTATAGTCAGTTTGGGTTTTTTTTGGGGGGGGGGGGTTGCACATGCACAGTTAAACTACAAACTGAAAGCGTAAACTTTCCTTTTCCTATTCGGTCCCATTTCCGACAGCATGGAGATGATGTGAAACCATCCTGGCCAGCAGCTGAGTGCAGCTGCAGTGTGGGCAGATGGAAACTTGAGGCTCTGCCACAGACTGCCTGACATTTAACATCTGCCATAATTGCTGGCAGTTGTTGATGACAAATGGTCCTTTGATTTGATACACACCACTTTTTGCATTGTCCGGCCATGGGGCAAAAAAAACATTTAATCATAAAAAATGTATTCGTATTGGACAAAACGATGAAACTCACCGGGCGATCAAAGACCCTTCCTGCTGCGTGTTGCTCTGCTCTCTGCAGGAGGCTCAAAAATGTCTATTCCACTATATGTTGTGTCTTCTGCGACTTAAGATTCAAACAGACAAGTTTATCTTTGACTGCTGTGGAACAGGAGGCACTTTCTTTATTTGCCACGCAAGGAAACCATAGTAACATCCGCCCACACACAGCAACAATCCAAGGTTAATACTTGTTTTTTCAGTTTCTACTTGAACATGTCTTCATGCTTTAATGTCCAAAAAACACATTATTTTTTTCATACTGCTCGATTTAAGGCCAGTCTGCTCTGATCGTTCAGTGTTTCCTGGTCTTCTGCACAGTATAAGACTTTTAAAATTGATGCATTCCTTTCCATCTAATTAATGCAAGCACAACATCTGCTAGCTCTGGTTTGGTTGGTCTCTTAAGACCAAGTAGTAGTATTAGTGAGTTTATTGAAGCATATTTGGTAAAAACAGCTGGTGGCTGCCAGAAATTTGGACGATGAGAGCAGCAAGACTGAACCATACAGTGCAGGGACTCATCTCATCTCACCTTCAAGCGCTTATCCGGGGTCAGGTCGCGGGGGCAACAGCTTTAGCAGGGGACCCCAAACTTCCCTTTCCCGGGCCACATTAACCAGCTTTAGACTGTAAAACCAAAACAATCAGCTAAAAGAAGCTGCAAAATACATGGTCATTTGATTTAAGATAGTTTGCCGACTGCAGAACGGCGCAAAACACACTTCGGCCGAACACTGTTCATCTGAACTCAATGTCCACATTGCCATGACACAGACCTGGGTTAAAATCTGTAAAGTATCCCTTTAATAATACAAATACAATTTTTGATCAATGGTTGTTGCAGAAACACATTTTGAACACCTGGAGTGGGTTATGCAGTACTGTTAAACTAATAAATGTGAAGATGCACAGCTCATACTAACGGCTTGGTTTAGCGATGGTTAAGTCTGCATTGCCATACACGTTCAAACAAACGAGTCACTGCAGCATCCGGGACACTTTTAAAAGGCATTTATTGATGAAATACACACTTAGGTTTTGACAAAAGCTTCTGTAGTTTTGTACGTAGAAATTCCAGCCCCATTCTAGACCCAAAGCTCCTTGAATTCAATGTGGCAATGGAAACCAGTTCATTACATGTGCAATAAATAACAATAATACAAAAGGAGGCAAGGAAAAGGACACCTGAATAAGTGCCCGTGTTAACCTGAAAATTAAAAAAGAAAAGGGGGGGATAAAGAAAAGAGAGAGAGACAAGACTAAAATAAAATCCAGTCGTTTTGTATTTCGGGTGCATTAGTGTATGTTCTGAGATTCCCTGGTCACCCTCAGGACCAGAAGGCATTTAGTGACCTGAGGAACTGACTGGAAAAAATGGAAAAGAGTCAAAATTAACATATTCCACACTGAAACCTGGAACCATCTGAGAACCGTATATTGCACATCTTCCTTGCAAATGCAATAACCACATTACCAGATTCAAAAATGTGTTTTTTTAGCGCTTCACCTAAAAAAAGAAGACCCACCAATGTGTTTGTTGTACACAGACGGAGCGTTGGGTAGACATTAACATGCCTAGAATAATACAGAAAGGGACTTCAATTGGAATTTCATAATTTAAGCCGTTTTATGAGTTCGAAACAAAACAAAACAAAAAGCAGAAACTGACTCAAACTCAAAAATGAGAGCAAATCTCTTTTCAAAAAAATTCTACTGCAAAAGTCACTTATTCAGCATAAATAAATAACATTAATAATAATAATAAAAAAAACTTAAAACAGATTTATTGACGACGTCTGCTATGGCTCATGGGGGCATGCCACGGTGAGGTTTGGTAGCTGTTGACCCATCTACTTGGGAATTACTGGAACCAACAATCTCAATCTCGTCCGCAAAAGTCAACTGGAGTCGTTTTCATTTCAGCCTCTGCGTCGTTTACTGGTGGTAGGTGCGGCAAAGTCCTTTTTATCAATCTCCAAAAGCAACGGTAAAACACTCCATAATTTAACTGTTTGCTCTTCAAACAGCACCACCCATGGAGACTCGGTGCACTTGAGTGGCATTTTCAGAGCCGAGCAGCCTTTTTAAAGCAGGCATCAGCTGCTGCAGTGCAGTGCCACCCCGGCCAGAGAATATACGGTTTGGTGTGTGTTTTTAGTTTACGAAGCCTTCTCAGGGACCCTCGCGGTCTCCTTCTCTGCCACGCACAAAGCCTGCCTGTGAGATTACACTGAGCTTTACAGAGGACTCAGAAATAAGGATGAGTGTGAGCTGGGCAACAAAGAAAACCATCTCACTCCCAGAGTGGACACTTATTACAGTGGAGTGAACACAGAAGAGCCAGGACTGATTCTGCTGCCAACAAGCAAGAAATGAATGCTGCTGCCTTGTTTAAAGTGGAGCTTCTGAGACGCATTCAGAGACAAAGAACAATAAATTGTTTATTTGTCTTGACACCGTGGCGGTGGGGTTGTACTACGTTCTTATGCTGGTGCTGACAGTTGACGTGAAGCTGTAAAAAAACACCTCGAATCGAAATTTCAAGCAGCTCGACCCTGAGCCTCGCACAGATCCTAGCAGGCGATAACAAACAGGCTGACAGGTGTTCAAGGTCAAAGCCGAGAAGATGAGGCCGAGAGCTGGAGCTCTGACAGATCCCGGGCCTCCCTCCACGAAGGAGAGCTTTCAGAGCCGTCCCCGACCCCTGTCTGCAGCAAGGCGAGGAATCGAGCCTCCTGTAAGCCTCTTAGCTTGGCTGTCAAGCGTAGCAGCACCGATGTCTCAATGTCAGTGCCGATGATAATTTAAAAAAAGCACTAGCATCGATCCATAATGAGGTGGAACATGCAGCCAGCAGTTTTCACACGCACACACACACACACACACACACTGTGGTGGTGTGAAGATCATGAAAACTTTGGGAACATTAAAACAAACTCAACTGTGAGCATGATCGCCAAGTTTCTCGAGGCAAGTCTCAATCTGACTCAGAGGAGGTGCAAACATCTCACCAGAGCTGCCTGTAATAAGTGTGAGTTTCTCTTGGAGGCAGGCAATCGCAGCTAGCTTCTCACCAGCTTTATTTTTATTTTTTCACAGCATCAACCTTGTCACAGTCTCGTTAAAATTCCATCTCTTTGCTTTCCAGCGCAAGCCCAGGCAAGCGGGGGGAACTAGTGTGGGGCAGCACCTTCTGCACGTGCACAGCGAGACAGCGCTGACAAGAAAAGACTCCCGAGGACTCTTGAGCACGAACAAGTTCAGTGGAAAGAAAAGGCGACAGGAGAACTTTGCGACACAGTGCTTTTCTGTCTCTGACTGACTCTTTGAAACGAGGAGTTGTTAGCACCAAAGGAAGCACCAGCGCCAGACTGTTTCTGACCGTCACTGTGACAAAGACCCGCTCCTTCTCCATCCGGTTTCCCCTCCGTCAACACCGATCACAGGTTCCTTCTAAGAAAATAATCCAGAAATACACAACAGACAAAGTGAAGGGCTGTGTTCACACCGTGGCCTTTCGCGTTGAATGTTTCCACATCAGAGTGTTGTGTGTCCAACTATGAAAGTACATGAAAAACGGATCCTGCTGCAGGCTGTTAAATAAACTGCAACATTGTTTTATTTTCATTCTGGTCGTGACAGAGAAGTTAAATATTTGTTCTGCAGGATCGATGCTCCCTCGACTGAAGTCTTTGTGCACATTTTCTCTAAATGCATGGTGTGTTTTCTTATCAGTTGGCCTTTCTTACACTTTTTTGGGCAGATTTCAGAAATCTGAATTAGGAAAATAACTACAAAATGTTTTCATCTTCACAGCGATGATGAGAAAACTCTGACGCGATGGAAAAACCACGAAAAGGTGCAGCAGTGTGAACACAACCACCAAAACAAAATGGGTAAAAAGAAAAAAGGAATAATACAGATGTGACCTCTGTTTTAATGCCAGTCCTTCTAAGCCGTTCTGCATAATACAGATGTGTGAATGACAGTTGTTCCTGTTTGTAGTAGCACCGTGTGTTTGGTGCTTTACAGCTTAATCACCTGAGGAAAAAGCTCTTGTACGTTTAAGAGATTTCAACAGACCGGAGAACCACGAGGTGACAGAGGGTGAACATGACGAGGACTCTCGGGGGAAGTGAAGACCAAAGAATGAAGTTACAGAGAGATTTCCCCCCCCTTCCCAACGTAAAACTGCAACCCAGATCACTGTGATGCCGACCTCAGTGTCTTTACATGTACTTGACCTTTACACTGTGTGTGTATACGCTTTGAAAACACCAAATCTGCACTTACAAAGACATTAAAGCGCACAGTATTACATCATTTTTGTGGGGAATTTCTAACACAACACTCCATGAGCTGACGAGCTGGTAGGGATCATTGTTTTTGGTTTTTAATCCTTTCTAAGAGTAGGACAGCATCGTTTTACCTGTGTATAAAACACCAATTCTGATTTAGCTTTTGTCTGTTTCTCATCAAAATGTTGTTTGCTGTTGTAGGAGTGCAATCGCAGAATGTTTACAAAAATAAATTAATCACAAGACCCGCAGTCACTGAAAATGCAGAATGTTTGTGCTGCAAATGATAGTTTTATATTCAGATTTTTCACCTCAGGTAAACCAGGGCCCGAGCTCCTGGGGCAACTCATTTACAGTATTAACTCTTTGAAACCTAGGTACCAAAATAAAAACCAAAAACAATGAACACTTTACAGAGGTTACTGGATTAAGGAGCTTGAAACATTAACGGCAGAACAGAAATATGCAGAGATCAAAGACTGCAGGGGGAGTTTTGGTTGAGCTGGTTAGGTACAGACCTGTAGACTACAGAAACAGAGGATAGGTCCTTATGAGGCAGGGTTCCTCTACATCTCCAAATCTCAACTTCTCCAGATCTTAGATTGAAAGATTATAATAGATGTACAGCAGTGAATGAGAAGATCACTCTACAAAACTACAAATATCACCGCACTGGGACTGCCACGAGGACTTCCGACAGATGTGTGTGTATCCTACCTTTCAGACTTCTTTTCCAATTTCAAGAAAACTCTCAAATTAATTTCTTTTGGAGCCTAGTGATGCATAGGAACCCTGCATGTGAACACAACAGCTTGTAGTGGGCATATACAATGCAAAGGGTAAATAATTGTTGCTTAGTTCCAGACAGGTCAGTGAGGTAATACTACTTGAGGTCTGACATGGCATTCAGGGATCCAGTTGTGGTAACGTTAAAAGACTGTTTAGAAGTTTGAAACTTGTGAGTAAAGACATTTTGTTGTTTGACAGAACGTTGTTCCGCTGCCACACAGTTAAGAACAGCATGTTCCCGAGGAACAGTCCTCCTCAAGATTAGAAACGTACAATAATAAGCACCAAATGACCAAACAGTAGTCATTTTATTCAGAATTTCATTATCAAAATGCTCAAAAAACCTCCCTGTGCGAAACCTGAATTTGCGAGTTCTCAAAAATACTCGGAAATCTGTGTCGTGTGAAGTCAACAATATTGAACACTGGCTATCCTGCCAAAGAAATCCAAGTTTGATACTGATGCTGTGACAGAAATAATGTTATAAATAACTTTTCTTAAACACATCTGAAACTCCAGCTGGCAGTGGGCAGTAACAGAAGAACACCCCGTAAACACAACGATGTGACGTCAGTAATCTGCACTGGTGATTCTCAAACCGACCCGTCTGTGACGCTTCATACCGAGCAAGTCCAGCTCTGAAGAGAAAGTTCCTGTTCACCATATTTAGATCTTACCTTACAAAAAAGACCATTAACTCCCTGTGGGCGAGGGCGTGTCCCTACTTCACACCAGAATAGACTTTGGACGAATAGGATAAGATGCTCTACTGTTGCAGCTCCATGTTGTCATTAGCCGTGTTTCCACTCACATATGAATAAAACGGACACGCCAAACTTTGATAAAACATTTTTGCACTAATTTTTTGTTTTTGCTCTCTTCGCTAAACGGGATAAGAAAAAAACTTTGCCGAATAAGTTCTAACGTAGCAAATCTATAACTCATATGACCGATCTGCTGTTTCATGCTCGTAGATGCTTAGATAAAGGCAAGAACCTGGTGGATTACAGTAATATGTAGCCCATAGCGCCAACTTGGGACCAAACTACGCTGTAGCCTGTAGACATTTCAAATAATTTGAGAACAATTTGCTTTACTACTGAATAGAAACACGGCTATTGAGTGTGTGAAGACGAGTGAGACTGATATGCGTTTCTACAAGCTCTGAAAATCATTTCTGTTGCAGCTCGGAGAGAGTTTCGGAGTGAAAATGCAGCACGATGAATGGTGCACGGTGGTATGGTGACAACATCTGCTGCTAGCAGCTCAACCCGAGGGCTGTAAACACGTGGGTGTCTCAGTATCTGCCTGCACGGTGGACTGCAGAAACACAGTGGATGGATATTAAGGAGTGCATGGTGTGAAATCTGTAAAGAATGAACATGTTAACTGCCCAAATATTGCATCTTTTTAGGTCTTGCAGGCCTTTTTTTGAACACGAGGGTTTAGTGTAGCATTACTGTGAAGACAGAACAAACGAGGATGACTGTATTTCATGGGAGGCAGGTGAGATGAGGAGCAGGGGGGGGTGGGGGGATACTTCTTCAAAGGTCTTGTAATGCTATGGGAGCAATGTAACATACGCGGACCCCACATACACACACACACATGGCAGAGGATTTGATATATTTGTTTCGTGTCTTTCTCAGACAACATAAAGATGCATCTATATATTTTGATACTGATAGCGAGTCTGTCTTTTTAAAAATCCTAATTTATCGCCCGACATATAGATAGCACTTCTGGGATCCACTCTTTTTTTTTTTAACAGTCTAAAGTCTCTCTTACTCTCTTCAGTCTCTCTCTCTCTTTCTCTCTCTGTAATGACATTTTATGTACAATATTGGTATATAGAACATAAATTACTACACAAATTTTTTTAAGCCTATTCACAATTGACAATCATCAAGAACCCAAATAGCAAATTAGACAAAGCCGACAAAATGAAATATAAAAAAAAAAAGATTCGGAGACAATTTACTTGATAAACGGCTTAGAATCGATGCCTGTTATATAACTTTTCCATATACTTTCTGTGCTCCCAAGACGTGTCGAGTGTATTATTTAAAGAAAACAAACACCTTTTATGTAAAAAAACAAAAAAAACAATAGAAAAAATGTTGTCCTCCCCTCGCAGTCGTTTGTCTCAGGAGGATGAAATCTGCACGAAGCTCCAAAAGACGGTCACGTGGTTCCCGACATCGTGTTTGCGTGTAAACAGAGCACCAGTAGTGTCTTGGTTCCATGTGTCTCTTCTGTACAAAAGTATAAATATATGCTTTCTCTCCATTAGTTTTTTTTTCTTTTTTGTTTTGTTCACATATCTAGGATGTAGCGGACAAAAAAAAAAAAAAAGGTTGTTTTAGTTCCTAAAAAAAAAACCACACCAGTGTTGCAGAATCTGTGCTGGAGGTTGCCAGTTGTTTTTTTTTTCTCTTGTAGTTGTCGCCCCTCCCCCGCCCTTTAGATCCCGATTTGCTGGCTTGTTATGACTTTTACCGTCGGGTGTTTGCTTGGTGTTGTGTTGATCGTCTTTGCATAAATAAAAAGGTTTCGGCACAGTCCGCAGCCACCGGGCCAAAAAAGAAAACAAAAAAAAACAACAACCGTTGTGTCCGTTTTAGCTACAGCAGATCCATCTTGGGTCTGTAATGGAGCAGGAGGGGGGATTTCTGCAGGGGGAAACAAAAACACCACCTCAGTATGAGCTGTATTTTACGACCATTGTGTTTTCCAAACCTCTGCTACGAACAGCAGTTAGCTGTTCGTAGCTAATGCTAATGCTTTGTTCTCTTGGATCCTCCTGTTGAATATGGACCGGGCTCCTGAAATTGGGTCTTTAAACTGTAAGTTTGTGTTACACAAACGGAAAAAATCTTTTACCAACATGTTGTTTACTTTGAGCTTTGCTACGTTGCTGTTAGTACGTCATACATTGATCTGATTGGTTGATTTGGCCCTCATGTTGGTGATAGACGGATGGTCAATCCACTCAGCAGCCAGTGTTAACGCCCTTTCCCAAAAGCTCTCCAAACGAGAGTGTCCAGACGGATATGCTGCAAATTATGTGAATCAATCCATCTGGAGTCAGGTTACCACTGAGCAGCTTTCATAAGAATGAACGGGGCTCCACCTCGACTGCTGGATTCAGTTCTCTGAACACATCCATGGTGCTTTTTCAGTCAGAACTGAATCACACCAATGTCAAAACGGCATTGAAATATGTTATACTCACTGGTCGTCACAGGCAATACAAAACAATCACCAAGTTTTTAAAACGTGTGTTACCTTAAATCTCCATCTTGTCACAACAACAAATTTCAAAGTGTGGTCCTTTCCCAAGATTTCTTCGTTGCATAAAATGTCCAGCTGTGGAAAAAGACAACAAAAGAGCAAATTATTGAATGATTTCTGACCTCAAGAGGTCTGTTGAAATAAAACTTCCACCACCTGTATGCTGCCACCTCTCTCTGCTCTTATTTGCTAAAGCCTCTCTGATTCTTGGAGAGCACACTTATTTTGACATGGCGCGTGGCCCCTGGCTCTTGTGCAGCAGCGGGGCTTTTTAGGGGAAACACAGAAGTTCAATACTGAGCAGAGGGCTGGCTCTTCAAATCTACCGCTCCCCCCTGTGAAGTCAACATTGATATTCTGCTGAGCGGCGCCTGGCATCTGCATCTGCCAGTCAATACTGGGAGACAGAGAGAGAGAGAGAGAGAGAGAGGGAGGGCTGGAAGAGAACACCACCGCAGTGGCACCTGCTGGCCCTGACTGGATTAACACCAGCTTTTATCAGCACAGAGAGAGGAAGAAACTGTGATGAGGAGGAAACTAAAAAAGAATCCAGAGGAAGAGATGGAGCGCTGTGATTTCATCTTGAAAGTCAACGAAGGCTTTTGAGTGAAAATGAAAGAAATCTGAGGGGAAAAAAGTACAAAAAATGAATGAATGAATTTAACCTTTTAAAACCCTGGTTGATCTTCTGAAAAATGCAACGTCACAGAGGGTTATCACAGGACAGCGACCATGTGCAACCTCTGATGCGAGGGTGAGTGGGTATCGATGAGCTGAAGGGTCACGAGCTAACAAATGCTAATGCTAATAATTAAAATGATAACCTGCACTATGTAATCTTCCAAAATGACTGTATATCAAAAAGTCATGCATTTAAAAGAGGTTGGTCTCTTCTATTGATGTGTTAATTTCCTGCAGAGTCATTCAGATGTGTGACAGGACTACAACGGGTTTACAAACAGGAAGAATGAGTAAATGACACGCGGTGTTCTGACAAAGCAAAGTGTCGTAAAGCGCTGCGCTCGGCTCGCCGCTGAAAACAGAACCGGGGCGAACAGCAGCTTTTAATAGTCAATAGACGGGACAACAATGGCTGGTGGGGGGAGCGGCCGTCCTCGCCAAAGTTGTGCTGTGGAAGCCGACGATATGATGGAGCCTACCCACTCATCTCTGTGACAGCCAGTAAAAAAAGGACATGGAAAATATAAAATAGAAGACACGAAGGCGTCTGTGATGGTAATTCACGGCATTCTTAAAATCCATCTGTCAAATTATCGCCCACTCTTCCCCCTGCTGCTCTGCACGGGGGCGGGAGAGACAATAAATAGAAAAAATTACGACATGCAGATATCATAAAGGCTCGTTTCCTGCTGAATATACCAGACACAAAAGGCCTGGTATGAGTCAGTGCAGGGAAAAGTATAATTAACTGACCTTTATGTAATTTCTTGTGATTAACTAAACTTTCTGATACACGCCGCCCAGCTGGTGCCTCCACACCAGTATTAAAGATTCAGCTCCGTATTTCTACAAATCTGGGTTTGTCAGGCTTTAATGAGGGCAGATGATGGCATCGACATGCACAGGAACTAAAGAGGACTGAGGACAGTAATCCATAATCACACTTATTTTGTCCCAAAATGCTGTGACATTTATTTTGGTCACTCTCGTCTTGTCCTGCCACTCACTCAAGATCCTTTGATTTAGATTAATTAATCGACTGAGGGGATTGTCTGATATTTAAAACTTTCATGTCTTGTGTTAAACTTCAAAAATGCACCGTGCAGCCTGAGCTTTTCAGTCCAAGCAATAAAACCATCCTCAACAATGGGAACATTTTCTCTTCAACGTGTTCCTTTATGCCCTGATCCCGTGTAAAGCTACGTTTATCACGCCACACGTCCATCAGTGGTTTCCCATTTCCTGTCCTGTTGTGTGATTAGTCTCTGTACCTCATTAAATGATGTCAGGTTAAGCTTTTTGGCGATGAACTTCTTGAGATGGAGGACTGTGGCTTGTGCTGAACAGCGGATCCATTTGCGCTTCAGACCTCGAAGCTTGCTGCTGTTGCACTCCAAACAGATGCTGACCTGTCAGAGAAAACACAGAGAGCAGACGCTGAACATCCCTCCGTGGGGAACAAAAGCCCTTGAAGTCTAAACCAAATAAAGCATGATTACAAGTTTTACGTCTTTTATGCTTTCTTTATGCTGAATGACTTATTTCCAAGAAGCGTATAAGCACATCTCTGCTGAACGCAAGATTTAAAATGGATGCTTTTGCGTGATTGATTGCGGAGAAACTCAGTTTTACCGTTCTGTCGATTAAATTTGATTAGTTGACAGGATCACGAGTGTTAGTCGACTGAGGCTGAGTGAACAGCTGGAGCAGTGCGGCTGTAGCTTGCAGCTAAACATGAGAGAGGTATATAATAACAGCGCTGGAGATACTTAGAATACAGTAGTCTGCTGGCCCGAGAGTGTCTTATTATGACCTCTACTCTTTCATGAAAACAGACTGAAGGATATAAAAGGGTCATGATAGCTGGTTAATTCTGCCTGGCACTGGTGCTGATTGTACGGCACGTCCCACTGAACCGGTATTGTGTGTTTTGTGTGTTTAGATTCTTTCATGCGACTGAGCATCGCTGCCATTCGCCCGTGCTCTGGTTTTTCCCCAGGGGTGACACGGGGCGGTGGTTTTGGCAGTCGATGGTTGCAGGAGTCAGAATGCATTACGACTACTACCCCCCCCACACACCCACACCCTCCAAACACACAGATCAGAAGACAGAAGTGGCAAAATCCTTGTATTTCTTCATTTGCACATGTCCTTCTGTTACACTCCCTCTGCCTGTCTCCCTCTATCGAGACAGGAAAAACTAACATTACCCTGTTTTTGCTTACTTTGAAATCATATCTGTGCTCAAATAAACACTTGGTTGTATAAGCAAAGTGCAACACCGTAATATGTCTGCTTTCCAGCGGCGCTGCAGTGAGGGAGGCTCGTAATGTGAAATAAAAGCCTCGGTGGTGATGTGGACTCCGCAGCGGCTCGGCGGCAGTTTCATTACATTACAGCACATTAGTGATGTCAATATGGGGCCAGAGAGCCCTGCTGCAGCCATACACACTCGCGGTGACTGATGCAACACCGAGGCATATCGAGAAAACATCAAATGTGCTTTTGGTGTCACACAGACGAGCTCATTACTGAGTCCTGGATGCTTGCAGAGGTCTGAGGCAAAATGTCTACTGGTATTGTTCTTTTTAAGTCGTGTGTAAAAGAAACGCTTCGGCCTCTCTGTGCGAGTGTTGAATCCTCAAAGCCCAACTTGCAGTTGAGGTTCGATTAATAATTTAGAGCAAAGCTGCCTTAGTCCAACTGTAGTTAATTAGATTAACACAATCTTTTCTCACTGCTTGGAGATCTTATCAGAATTTAAAAAGCCCTCAAATTTCATACCTCATCTGAAAATATCAACTACTTCATGCTGATGAAGTAGGTTTCTCGCTCTAAAGTAATTATTTTTTCTTGTTGTTTCTTGGTGTACAGCTACATTCATTAGCTACCTCGGCTCTGCCTCGCGCCCTGAGGTTGAACTCAAAAAGGTAGTCCAGAAGACAGCGGAGGAGTCTGCCGGTTCTTGCACCATCTTTCTGAGACAATTTCCGCCCTCATCTACATTCTTCTTGATTGCAACCGATGCCATTATTCCGCCGGACCGTCTTGCTTTGCATTTTCCAATCTTTTTTCTTCACCACTCTCTGCTTTTCTAATTATCTCTATAATCTGGAAAATGAGAGGTTTTCGGAAGGACATTTACTGCATTACAGCCATTTGTCCTCAATTGTGTTTATCATTTTACAGCTAAATGAAAGTCAACACAGAAGTGGTAGTCTAACTCACCAGAGTGTGCATAGAAGCCTGCCATTGGCCGAGACAGTGTTACTGAAACAATAGAAGACAACTCTAGGCTAGCAAACTACACACTGAAACAATCGTGCAATAAGACAGGCCGGCTCGGTTCTCTTGGTAAATGTCGAAGGGACCTTCTGACATGTTTGAACCCCAGTCAACTTGGAGGTTTCAGATTCAAAGAATGGCCTAGCTATTGTGAAAGTGCCGCATGGTGTTGGTAGTGACCCCCTTGGTCGACCTACGTCTTTTAATGTTCATGTGGCGCTTCCCTCTTGCATGGATTTTAACGCCATGGCCTGCTTGGTTCCACCAAGACAAGTTCTCTCCTTACAGTATTTTACGAATGCACTGTCGCTGCATCCCGGGTTTAACATCGTCAAAGATGATTGTGATTGGTTTAAAGATGTACAGACATCCCTGAATAATGCTAAAATGAAGTGTGGAGATAAGTTAGCACCTTTAGTCGTCTTGCATAGCCTGATCTGTTACTAGTGTGAGCGGAGTTAGGATTGTCTCGATGTACGTATCGTTCTAAAATCCCTCCCTACTTGTTGCTGGTATATTTCTTCAACCTCAAAGGACTTGATTCTTCCAAACAACTCCTTTGTTCTGACAGTAATGATGGCATTATTTTGGAGATTAAACCGTAAAATATAGAACCTCTGCAGTCAGACAACTCCACAGCTAATCTATAGGTTAGTGATGTCCAAATGAAGCCTCATGCACCATTAGTAGTATTAATTGAGTCCACTAGATGGAGCTCTTGGTTAAAAGAAAAGGGCTCACTGAACGGTAATTCCTTTGTTGAACAGAGAGCTCCAACTAGTGGAAAATAATGAACATGGTTCATGAAGCTTCATTTGGACTTCACTACTATAGGCAGTCTTTCCCTGGCTCCCTGTAGAGGGTTTATATACGAGGTCTTGTAAACTGAAAGCACCTTAACAAACCTTTTATTCTTCCACAGAACGAGAGGAGAGTTACAGCAGTTTACAACTATGGGGCTAACAGCAATCATTCTTATCCTCCAACTAAGTAGATGACTGTAAGATCAGAGAAGTACACCCCTCTTTCTTGATGGTATTGCATTTCATAAAGGCACTTTTGCCGGCCCTGCCGTCCTTGCAGACCCCTTCTTCAAAGAACGTCTCCATCCTACTGTATCATAATCCATCACAGTCCTTTCTCTTCATCTTCTCATGTCATCTTTTCCTCAGTCTGTTCTGACAAAACTCACCTTCATTTTCACAGGATCTCTCACTCAACATTCATCCTTCCATCCTATCTTTTTTCTAATCCCCCCTCATCACCCCACATGGTGACTCACTTTCTGTCTTGCACATCTCTCATCTCCATCGGTTTGATTCCTCTGCTCTTTCCCTCCCGCCTCCTCCTCCTCTCAGTGACATTTGACATGTCTGCATTCAGCTCGCACAGACCAGCGTATTAGCTATTCTGGACGCATTCTGCACTGCTGCTGAATATCCAAAGGGCAAGATCTTTTCCCTCATCGGGGGCAGCTTGTCTTCCCCACATGGCTTTAAGGAGCCGGTTGACTGGAGACGACTGGCTTTTTTTGTTTTTTTCTGTTTTGTTTTAGAACCGGCCTGTTGAGTTTCCGTCCTCTTAAAAACGACTAAAATGATGTTAAACCAGTCTTCTTCAGCCTGTGCAACACTGCAGAGGAGACGCTTTGTATTTCTGATAGAGTCAGGCGATACAACAATTAATCTGCTCTCTCTGCATTATTAATATTTCAGAATATGCCAGAATACAAATGAAATTTTAAAAAGATTCCAGTTTGAACAGTGGAGGACAGTGATGTGGCGCGTTGGTGTCTGCTACTAAGTGGTTCTATACAAATGAAACAGCTGAAACACCCAAGACAACAGAATCCAGTAATTGTAAAACAGCCTGGTAACTCACAAGGGGCCCACTTTTATAAAGGCAATACTTGATATGCAGGCTTTTAAGGCAATTGTAGCCACAATTATCACCAACAGTACTCTAGTTCCTGACAGACTGCTTTGTAGCCCACAATTATTTTATCCAATTTGCTGCTCCTAATCTCTACTAAAGCACAAACCAATGACTACTGCCTCCCAAATTTACTTATCTATAAAATGTATTGTTAAAAAAAAACTCAATTCTCACCTACGTCTAATGCTAAACATCCATGCAGACAGTTTTATTGAGCCACGTTCTTAGATAGCTGATATTTCTGCCTCCATGCAATTAAAGATAAAGCTTCAGTGTGGAATTAACGCATATCTAACGTATAAGGGAACATATGTTACATTCAAGCCCTTGCCAAAAAAATTCACACAATGCTGATCAGGTCTATCATTGCCAGGGAAGGCTCTGTATTTCTCTGTATATCAGAGTTGCGTGTTCTGTGGTGACATTTCCACGGTGGCACAACGGAGGACGTCGATACAGCTTCTTTGTAGTCCACAATGCTGTTCACGAAGATGATACATAGAGTGCCGTCAACCAACTTTGCTCACTTACTTAAAGTTCTTCAGTGTAGCTGCTTTTTCTGCCTCTCTGATCGGTTACACGGTAGGTTAGTCTACCTGTATTATACAATAACTGGGTTGTGTCTAGATCAGGTGTCTCGAACTGAACTAGTAAAGGGCCGCTGTGGCTGCGGGTTTTCATCCAACCAAGCAAAATCACCTGACCAGACTTATTCAACCAACTGAATCGCCTTCACGCAGTTTGATTTGTTGGATCAGGTGTGTTCTTGCTTGGCTAGAATGAAAACCAGCAGCCACAGCCTTCCTTTACTGGATTAGTTTGAGAAACCTGGTCTAGATCGTAAACATAGATTTGCTAAAACTTGCAAGAACTCTCATGAGGCTCGCTCTTTAACTAATACTAAAGAGCGCATTGGGATGAAGTGGTGTTCACCTCCGGTCTCCTAAAAGGGCGTGGCTTTGTTTAAAAACGTACTGAATATCAGGTGGATGAAAAGTTGTGTTAAATGCATTTATACTTTTCTTAGTTGTCAGTAGACATTTACACAACAAACAGCTTTACTTAATATTTTAAAATGTCTTATCTGCGCGTTTACGAACGTTAGTTGACTTTAGCTTAGTTGTGTTCAAAATAGGTTCAATATTTACTTAAGTGTGACTTTTAGAAGTGATTTTTCTTTTCTAATTTAGGCAAACTGAGCCTTTAAGTTAATCTAAGGCTTGTTTTTAGAGAGGAAATGAAAAGCATAGACCCATGAGCGAGGGCTTACCTGCTCGTCGCTACGGTGATAGTCGTTGTCCTCTTCTGGTTTCTCCTCTCCTGCCTCCTTATTGGCCGTCTCCTCCGATTTTGCGTCTCCTGTGCAGAAAACCAGAGGTGGGAAAAGCGTTGAGCTGCCATGTTGTAAATTCTGAATAGAGATGGATATTTGCTCCCCGGAGTAGAGCGCGGTAACAGACCTGAACATGCAACATACAGTACACACGATAAAATCAACAAAAACAACAAAAAGCTGATCACAAACAGGCCTTTATGTGTGCATAGTTCAAATACGCTTAACTGTCTCAAATTGCAACTGCATCGTGCTCATTCAAGTCAGGAAACTTGAGCTTAATTGACGTCCACGGGTGCTGTTGGAAACAACAGACGTGTTTGTCTCTCTGCCGTATTTAAACAGCCGGTGCCTGTTGGAGCGTAAAAACGCTTCCTGCAGAGTGCCATTTATAAGGTAATTACATGTCCAAGGGTGTCAAAGCATCCTTTATTCAACTTATCCGCTGCCTGGGCACGTCTCTGATACAGGGCGACTTCTAAACAGGAGAATTAGCCTACATGAGGGCTGGCATCAGCTCTACCTTAATTGAGTTCCCCTGGTTTTTCCTTCCAAGGAAAATGGAAAGGACATTAGAGAGAGCAGCAATCTCTGGTGAACACACGGGAAAAACAGGAAGGGATAGATATTTCTCACACTCTGTAATATTGAGAGTAATGTGTTCAGAGTGGTCCCAGAAAGGTAAGGTACTGTTGAATAATACCCCACTCAGTCTCTGGTTTGGAGCTGCGAGAAGTCTGAAGGACGCAGTACACCTCGAGTCGACTACATTAAAGGAGATTCTGTGAAAAGCTGAAGGGAAAATGTGTCTTAAAAGAAAACAAGGTTATATTCATTCACTTCATTTTTATTTATTTTAAACCTCAGGAACACTTTGAGGGAGAGAGCCTCATTTTCAAATGGTGCCGAGGGACTTAAACAATAAAGAGGAGACAACTCCAATCAAGAAGCAGTAAAAGAATAAACATGGCTTTATCAATTTAAACAAAAAGAGAAATAATTACAGTTACGATCAATAAGGTATGCAACTAAACCTTGGAATTGTCTCAGCAGAATTAAATAGGCAGACAGAAGTTTTATACTTTTCTTTCTATGTGGATATTTGGATGTTCCTTTTTGCTTCATTTATTAACGTTATCTACGTTTATTAAGCACATTGAACTGCCCTATTTCCTTGACAGAAACCAAGTCCACCCAGCTGGTTGGTAAAAATGACACCAGGAGCCAACGACATATAAACAATATGTGCATGTACATGCACTTTAGTAATGTGGTAACTGTCAGCTTTTGTAGCTACAGTAATCTTGAAGGTCAAATGGTATCAACAGTAGACATAGGGACTGTGGAAAGGGATTAAAAGATATATATAGTTTACACGAGTATAAAATTGGAGGAGGGCTTCCAAAAGACATGTGCCCAGGGGTCTCACAGGACCATGATCCAGCCCTGCTAGTACAGTGCCTTCATTGTGTCTGCATCCGTTTTATGACTATATCGTACCCTTAATGGATTTATCCTTTAAGCTTAGGTGATTAAGCTCTGCTGTAGGTATCATTTTAACCAAAACACTAAAATCAAAAGTTCAGTCGAAACTGAAACACAGAAGTCTTAGTACTTGACTTTCTTGTGTGTACACAAACACAGTGGAGAGAGACACCTCACCAATTTTAAAAGCCTCATGAAGCAGCTGCTTCAATGGGGTCCACGGCGTGTGGTTATATGTATATTCTTTTATGGATTTTCTTGTTGACTGCTATATTGTAGTAGTATTGAATTTTTATATATATATAACTTAGTTATCACAGTCCAAAATTGCGGTGCTGTGACAAAAGTGCTGCACAGATGGGTATTGCTTTTCTGTAACCTGTAAAATCAAAAGAAATGTAGTCTATTCTTCCTGGATTCAGTGGATGCAATAACATGGTGGGTGTGTGTATGTGTGTGGGTGTGTGTGTGTGTGTGTGTACGTGTGGAGAGTTCACTTCAGCTCAGGCTGTAGATGGGATTGCGTTCACCCCTCTGTGACCATTTTCCGTTCGGGGCCAACTGTCACCAATTCCACTGAGTGTTAGCAGGAGAGGTGTGGGCTCGCTCTGATGTCTCTCTGGTGGTTGTCTCGAGAGTCGGCCTCGCTGATTGCTTATCAAGAGGGGCTCGCTCTTATTGTTGTGCGCCTCACCTTCAAACAACCCTGGAGTATCCCAGGGACTCTCAACAGCGATGAAAACCCTGTTTGTGTTTGAGGTAATGGGATGATTGCTCAAGTCTGGGGGAATTTACTAAAATGAACTGTCTGTCTCTCACAGAGTTTCTGTCGCTCACTCATTCTGGATGTCGGTCTCACATAAAATGAAATCACAAAGGCGTGTAACAATACAGGCGATACCAAGTGGGGCTGCTTTGGGAATCACATGGAGTAAACCAGCTGTACGTGCGCGTTTATATTGTGACAAAAGAGAAAAGTGCACTCAGCAGGGTGATCACGGCACCATGTCCCAGCATTTCCTTGCGTTAAGTGCTCAGGAAGCAATTTAGAGAAATGAGTCCGGTGGGAGCCAAGATTCTGTTTTGTAGGTGTCTGGGAAGGAAACGTACAATGTACGACTTAAAAGCAAAGTGAGTATCCCTGCGTGATGTTTCAAACAGCATGAACTATGCTGTGACATTATCTGCTAATGTCACAGTGCCATGATTGGTTGACTGATGGGTCTGTGGTGTATACCATGTGTGTCTCTTTGTAACCCCTTAGGAGCACTTTACTCATGACAATCAAAAACTTAACGTTCGTAAGCCTAAAGGGTGAAAGGTTTGTTTGGGGAGTGGGCAATGGCAAAGTCTGAGGGCACACTCACACTGCCCATCCAACTGTTTTTTTATGTTTTTATCTGACAAATCTGCAGTAAACACTCCGCATCACAACACCACGAAAACGTGCAGCATGTTATTGAATGTCCGTCACGGGGAACAGACATATAGAAATAGACATCATAGCCCTCAATGCTCGCGCACATGCTCACGCTAGTGCCCGTACATGTGCATCCGTTCTTTACTAAAGCCCACCTCTCTCGACCGGGCTGCAGACGGCAAGCGCGCCGTGTCTGGACACATTTGACCAGTGTGAGTACAACGGTTCTGAGACTTTAGCCGTGAATGGTCAGTGTGAGTGCGCCCTGAGTCAGTGGGATCGATCATCAAACAGACTGTACCCCGCCAGCTCCCTAGTACAAAGTCTGTGTGACGTGTGAACAGAGCAGGTCAGAGACTTAATAGTGAGCGAGTGGGCGTGTTGATGACTTTTCAAACACTCGAGGGTAAAGGAGGAGGGTCCTTCCATTAAGCTCTTCTTTTCAGAAGGTGTACGGTTGTTTTTCTGTTCAATACGGAAACTACTGTAGATGCAGGAATATTTCCAAAAAGACAAACTGGTGGAACGAAGCGTAGAAGACACCAAACAAAATGTCTGACTGGGGATTTGGGCACTCATCAGACCCATTTAAGGAACGCCAAGAGAACATTTTAATTTTTCCATTTTTAAGTTCCCTTTTGAATAACAGCAGAGAATGCGTTGTCACCAAGTTAAAAGCAAGGCTGTCTGGTGCAGAGCCCACGTGCTTTTCAAGGACATGCAACAAAGACCAACTGGTCCTGAATTCAGCCCTGAGGAGTTGGGAAGCGCTGCTCTGTCGTGCGTCGTTAGCAACGCGCCAGCAGCAGATCTATTTAACTCTGCTGGTTTAGAGAGGGCCCAAGAGAAAGTTTCCATTTCTGAGGGATTCTGGTTAAATGAGACTTTAATTAAGCGTAAATGCAGTTCAGCTTCGGCTAGCAGGGGCGACATTAACACAGTGCCCACCGTCGCCTCTGCTTAGCGGAGTGCGGTCTCTGCTTCATCATGTGCCGATCTTAAACAAGAGCTAATGAGGAGCATCCATTTTCTAAGACTAGAGATTAAAAGTGGCAGTAAACAAGCCAGAGTCTGGCTGAGTGTTTTATTGTAAGAGAGTTACATGTGCAGATGCTGGCCTGGTGTAGTAATAAATAATAAAAAAATATGTTTTTGACCTTTAGCTTTAGCATCTTGAGATCACTTTTTACTTAAACAGTGGCACCAAATTAACATAGGAACATGGTTCAGCTCAAACTACGTTTTCTCGATGTTGACCCCCCTTTCTATGAGTGGACTAAAATAAAATACACTTTTGTGTGTGCAGTGATATGTAGCATTTCTTTTTCCCTAGACAGTTTGTTTTAATGTTCAATCCTTCTGTATTATAGAGGGCAGATCTTAATCACTGTTCGATTACTTCTGTGTCTTAGTCTGCCCTGAAAACTCTCTGGAGCCTGCCAAGGCCACGACTCCCTGCAGGCTGCACGATACAGATGCAGGGTTAACACTTCCTTAATTTCATGTTTATTAGAGTATTTCTGATTCTGATGCTTTATAGCCAATGAGGTGTTCACACATCTCCTCTTGCTGCCCCAGGCCACCTTCCTAGAATAAGAATCTGATGTTTGAGTCTTGTTGAATTGATTCTTTGTGTTGACAACTCTTCTGTTTCTCCTTGATCGAGAATGAATAAACTCCTTTCAGTATTACTGGACTCTGGCACTGTGAATTATTTTCTGGCATCGCAATAAATTCTTCCCTAACACGCAGGAACACGAAGGCTTTATGATGCATTTATTCAGCTGTAAGGAAAACAGACTGATACTTTAAGGACATTTCTCCAGATAAAGAGCCATCAGGGGTGCCATCTTAATCTCTCAGGGTGTTTTCAGACTCAGGTGAAATTATTCAGTCTAGACCAGGGGTGCCCAATGCCGGTCCTGGAGAGCCACTGTCCAGCATGTTTTAGGTTTCTCCCTGCTCTCAACACACCTGAGTCTAACAATCATCAAACTGTGATAAGCATCAGCTGCTTGATAAAGACCACATCATGAGATTCAGGTGTGTTGGAGCAGAGAAAAACCTAAAACATGCAGGACAGTGGCCCTCCGGGACCGGCATTGGGCACCTCTGGTCTAGACAGTGACTTCGCTCCTTGGGAACAATTCATACTGCTGCTGCTT
The DNA here is from genome assembly GCF_963691815.1 of Echiichthys vipera. Taxonomy (NCBI): domain Eukaryota; kingdom Metazoa; phylum Chordata; class Actinopteri; order Perciformes; family Trachinidae; genus Echiichthys; species Echiichthys vipera. The sequence continues at coordinate 4,382,133 of NC_139831.1, forward strand.
TCGTCCATGTACCAATGAAGCAGCCCCTTGAAACAAGGAGTCTCATTTTGAAGAGTGCACAGTAGGAAAAACAGGATAATCTATTCCTATTGAACTGTGCTATTATAAATGCTATTGCTACATAAAAATATACTGCATTCTTTCATCTTCTTTTTTTAAAGTTCTTTTGTCCAGCACCTGCAGCACCTGGTATTTATCGTCTCGACATGCGCTCATTTGTAAACCTTTTTGCATAAAGTGACATATTGATCCCAACACATCCAGGAGAGGATGATTGACTTATTTTCTCAACTGCACTTGAGTTTGACAGCAACTGTCAGAATTTACAGAACACACCGAACTTTGTTATCAACACAAAGTGAAATATGTGGAAATGCTGGTAGAATAAAAAACAACTTTAATTGCAGACTTTACTGTCCCGAGAGAGAAAACTCTCTGTTCAATGAGCCTCGGAACGATATGCAACCACGTTTCAACAGATTTCCTTGTGTCAAAAGTCCAAATATGATGTTTATCTTTACCCGAGGCTAGAGGCGTCATATTTGTTTGAGTTTAAGCACACTGAACAAAAAATGGTGTTGAAATGCATTTGTTTCTATTTCTGTTGGTGTGCAAATGATCCTTAAAATGTGTTTGTGTACGATTGTGCATGTGTGTTTGTGTGCTGTAGCTAAACCTGACTTCAAGCCATGAGGCACGGGAAGCCGGAGAGCGGTTCCATTTCCATTTGAGCCTTAATTACCAAAATCAGAGAAGGGAGATTAGGCGAGCGATTAGACCTGCCGCTTTGACGGCCCTCTGGCCACACAATCACGCCAGCTCTGGGAAGGGAGCTGGGACGGAAAAGCCGTCGTGCACAAGTGGGCCAAGGACTTAGCCTGATTGGCTAAATTGCCTTCATTTCTACTGCTTAATATCTTCTTCTGTTACCTGTAGTTGTGATGTTAAAGTTACCCGTTATGATTTTGGGGCTTCAGTCAGAACAAGAAGCTAACGCTGCTGAGGTGACGACTTTTCCTTGAAACTCATTTTAGCAGTTTTGTGACTGTACCGTGTTTCGTCCAGAATGTAAAAATAGGCTAATAGTTTTCCTCGGGGATGGTTTAGCCGGCTTTAATCACGCCACGCTGTGCAGAGCCATGAACACATGCATTTCACAGCCTGTGGTCTTATATCCTGCTTGTACAGACACCAGGTTTTTTTTGCTGTGCTGTGCCGTCCTATAGAAAACCCTTAAACATCACCCTGGCTCGTGGATCAGATTGGCTCAGATATCCCTACTTACCCTCTTACTAGTCCTTGTATGAAAAATCTGAGTGGTTTAAATACTCCAAATGATTCAGCAGATTAGAGGAAAAGAGCTTCTTGATGGCTTATCAACTCATCGACACGAGTTATACTTTACATCAAGTATAAACCGAGCTTGGATGAGCCCGAACTGACTGGAATATTAATTCATATTTATGATGAATACACAAATGTGTGGCCTGCGATGTGTTGAGCTGTGGCATTTATTGTATTTGTATTGTAAATGTTTCACTCCTTGTAGTGTGCATTAGTCCTACTGCTACTTTGAGGACCTTCAACTCATAACTCATGTCACATATTATAGGTTTTGCCGTGCTTTGGCCTCTGTACTACTTTAAGGTAGTGTTGGATGGGGGGAAACAAATAAATCACGCTACTAAAGCCACCAAAGGTAGTTATTGGATTCCCACAGAGGCTGCCCTCATGAAAACAATTTGCATATCTAACCAGATAAAAGCACATCCTGTGTGTTAATAAAAACAGCCGGAGGAGGGTGTGTGTGTGTGTGTGTGGGGAGGAGCGTACCATTGCGTTGATCTAGATGAGTCTTCATGTTGCAAAGCTCTCCTTTAATGTCTCCAGGCACCTCCATTCCCAACTTCTGATAGAACTCCCGCTGCTTCTTTATCTCCGCTGTATAAGAGGGCCGCAGAAAGAGAGAAAATTAGAGGACGGCGTCGTTTTCTCAAGGTCACTGCTGTCCCTGGTCCTTTAAAATTCAGTGGTGTGTGAGATTTCGTGTGTGTGCAAGGCAAGCCCATTTGTAAACACAGTCACTGTCATACCTGTAGGACCAGTAAAGGGTCGTTTTATCATATGAACAATGTCCAGAGAAGCAGGTGCAAACACTGCCTGAAGTTGCCCTTTCACACATGCAGCACGCAACATGAGATTGTCTGCGTCAGACGCATTCTCACCTACTGGGAAAAATATATGGGGTTCAGGTGAGGGGTGGCACCTGGGTAGAGTGTGCAGGAGGCAGGACATGATGGGGATTGCACTCCGGTCATCTAGGTGGTTGTTTATTAGCAAAGTGGGAACCGTGTCTTTTCTGCTGTTCCTTGAATTTGTCTGAAGATTTTGGAACTTATCAACAGAAGTTCCTGAAACTGTAGTTTGTTTTCTTCCAGTTTTCGTGAGCCACGTGATACAAACGTCATCAACACTCCCCCACTGTGAATTCTCAGACTCACACATGGGCTCAATCAGAGATTACACAGACTTTGCACTAGGGAGCCTGCAGCGTAAAGCCTGTTTAATGCCCGGTCCAACTGATCTGGACATTTACGGTCTCACATAGAAGAGAGAATTTAAGGGTTGCAGTGAGGGTGGGAAAGGCTCTAGTGAAAGCAAGAGTGTTAGGTTATTAATTAGATCTCTTGTGGATTGCATCATAAAGTAAAGCGATGCATGACACTTACCCTCTTGAAGTCCCGGTACCAACTTGTAGACAATGTCTTGCATTGTTCTGTCATGGCTGGAAGAGAAGGGAAAAACTATGAGTTACCTCTGCATTTTAGATGTTTAAAAAGACAGGAAAGCAGAACATTTTTGCCCCTTTTTCTTATAAATAAATTCATGTATTCCGGCCTCTAAATGCAGCAATCTGAGGAGGAATTATCACTCTCTGCACATGTCTAGTTTTGTCCAGTTTACGCTGTGATGAAAGTCTGTAAACGGGCAGAACTTTGTGTGAACACGCCACAGGAAAGACTGATTTACAGCACAACTCTGCACACCACCCACTGAAAAGCACAGATATCAACCTGACATCTATTGAGAGATGTAAAATCTGTTATAACGGACGAAAACAGTCAAATAACACCAGCTCTCAGAGGCCAGTGTGCAGCATATGCTCTGTCAGTCAGTGTTAAATAGCCTTTTGCCTGTCAGGCAGTGCAGGTGACTCAGGTGCTCAGGTCTGCCAACGCCAAGCTGCGTTTTGACAATCAGCACGAAGCAGCCAGATAACAGACCCGACACGTTGGGTTTGTTGCCATGTTATGGACGTCTATTAAAAAAAAAGTGGCACGTTTGTCTCCTCTGCTGTCCACTGGGAGAGTCTTTGTGTATTTGGCCAGAATGAGCTGCCCGGTGCTGAAGCTTGCTCCAAAAAGGCAGCAGAACAGTGACCCCTGCTGGACAGAGCGGACGGTATCTCCTCTTCTGTATAAAAATGTGACAGAGATGTGCTCTGTTAAAATGAAGAGAAAGAAAAGTCTGTGGGACTCTGCAGAAGGGATGAACACAGAACGATTTTCCCTTATTTGGGGTGTGGGGAGGACACTGTTGCTCCCATTGAAACATATTACATCTTATATACCTATATGGTACCTACAGTTAGCATATAACTCAATTAAACAGCAACACAAATGACCAAATAGAAGGCTGTCTTCTTTCTTCCAATATTGTCAGTTTATCAGTTATATTTTAATGTCAAACCCGTTCGAAGTGCTTGGTAAAGTAAGGGTCACTAACAACTGTATTCCCATTAAAAATATTTCTTGAAAAAAAGGAAATGACACATTTTTTAATACATTCATCCAGCAGTGGTGCATCGATGCAGCCAAATCTCACTACAAAAAATAAATAAAAAATAAATAAAGAACTTAATTATGTTGTTCTGCATAAAGCGTAGCCATGGTTATTTGTTCTTATGAGTTGAACGTATCCAGAAAATACCAAACTAAGTTAAGTCGCCTGTGTTGCTTCACCACGGGTGTGCAGCAACTTTGAGGTCATGATAAACAATAACTTTAAGGTTTATATACTTAGAATATAAACTTGCATCATATATTTTTTTTAGTAAAGTAAGATATTTATAGGCACCAGATTCATCAACTAATCTTCTTCCCAAAATTAAGAATAACAGGCGTTTCTTTGCAGGGATTTGATGCCAAGAATGATTTTTGCGGCGGCCTTATCGTCGTATACATGTGACATAAAAAAGACTGAAACCATCCAGGAAAGCTGCACTTTACAGCTACAGCACAAGAGTCTGGATTAGTTTCTGGTGAGCTAATTCTCTGTGAGGAGACGTCTGAGTGTTATCTCAAAAATCCTCTTTGATCAATCTCCTTGATGAGCAGATGGTTTTCTCTGTCATCTGTTGGGAGTTTCGCCTTCAAATCATTTGTGATGTTTCCCATCAACTCCAATTTCCTGCAAACAATCAGGCAAAAAAAAAACAGCTGTGCAAAGAGCTAATGTGTCTGAAACGGAGCTTTTCCTGTATAAACAACAAGTCTGCAGACAGTGCAGTTTAGACAGTAATGACTTAATTGCCGGTGCACATTAAGTTTCGGCGTCACATTAATCTGACGTTAATGCATGAGCGCCCGGGGGGGCACGAACAACAACATCCGTCAGTGAGAGGGGGACTTATCGGGCAGAGTGAACTTCCAAAAAAAACATGAAGAAAATGTTCCCTCTTCATTATCTGCTCTCGCCAGGTTAGTCATCGTTGGAAACACCACTTGATTACAATGCGTGGCGCTGTATTTTGCACACACAGACACTCTAGCAGCATGTCCAGAGATAGAAGATGGACAGGAGTGGGTGTGTTTATCAGACACAAATGAGAGAGACGTGGGAATAAAAAGTATATTTCCACAGCTTCCACTCCTGTTGATGCTCAGAGCTTTGGGTTTAGAGGCCGGGGTTGGTGAAGTTCCCCTGACGGAAATCTGACTTTAGGATTGGATTTTTGCAAAACAAACAATAGGCTCTAGGTGCGCATTGAGGCACATTTTGTTGTTTTTTTCCATGAACTCAAATCTTTTAGAAAAACTGGTGTGAAATACTTTGAGGGATAAATCATTTGTTTGAGTTTCGGTGTTATTTCACACTGTGTGCATGCATGTAAACATGGTCAGTGTAGAGCTGAACTAACATGTTTTCTCTAAAATTTCATGGGTTTATTTCATATAGATTATTTATTTATAAAATAACCAGAGAACAAGATATGTTGTGATATATATCGTCATCGAGATATGAAAAGATTTTGGTCATATCGCACATATCGTCCTAGTTTACAGGTCTTGGGGGAGCATTAATGCATATGTGAACATAATATTACATAAAGCCTCTGGTGGCTCCAGAGTGAGCCGTGTGAAAACTGAAACGCTGCCTCGAGTGATGTCTCTTGAGTCAGTGTCAGGTGGGGCCGAAGTCCTCGAGCTTGATGGCTTATCAACTCATTGACACAAGTTATACTTTACATCAAGTATAAACCAAACTTGGATGAGCCCACACTGACTCGAATATTAATGTATATTTAGGATGAATACACAAATGTGTGTCCTGCAATGTGTTGCGTATTCCCCCTGTGTGGACTGGAAGACGTGAGGTTACCTGACCCTCTGCAGCCCACCGCTCATCTCTGATCCAGGTCACAGGGCTACATTACCTGCTACTAGAGTGACACATCTCAATCTCTAAACTAAACCCCCAGCTGTCCGGTTGCATTGTGGGTAATGTAGGCGTCAAGTTTCAACAAGGAAGAAGAATACGTGGAATAAATAAGACGATATCTCTGGTTCTTCTGGTCAGTAAAGTAATGTTAATTAATGTTTAATATGAAAAGCTGCAGCCATCAATGCGACAACCCACTGAAAGGCTTAATAGCCCGTTTAGTATTGTATCCATGTATTTAATGATAAGTGCATATATTGTTTGCTGCACATATTTTCTAAAAGCTCATCCAGGAAACTGAATTTGAAATGATTTTAGGTCATTAATGCTGTCGTGTGTGACATTGATCTATGTCTCTGTGCCTACACAAATACACACAATCACAGACCAACCCTGGCAGAGTGACCACAGACGCTTCTTTCCTGCTCAAACTGTCCAAACCAAATTGAAAAAAGGCGAGCGGCACTTTGGTCCTTGGTAGTTTATTGTTTACTGGCAGTGCACTGCTGATGCCCCCAGAGTCAGTGATGGAGCTGTGTGTGTGTGTGTGTGTGTATCTGTTTGTGAATGTGTGCAAGTGTAAGTGCGTGTGCGTGCGCGTGTGCGTGTGTGTGCGTGTGTGGTCTGCGGCAAATCCCTCACTCACCCGATGTACTGCAGTGGATGGCTCTGATGAATAACAATCCTACACGTGGGGCACGTGTTGTTTTCCTCCAGATACTTCACTAGACAGCTTCTACAGACTGGAGACACACACACACACACACACACACACACACACACACACACACACACACACACACACACACACACACACACACACACACACACACACACACACACACACACACACACACACACACACACACACACACACACACACACACACACACACACACACACACACACACACACACACACACACACACACACACACACACACACACACACACACACACACCCAGGGGAGACATGGTTACTCTCCAAGCTACAGATTTTTAAACAGACCCATTGGCCAACAATGATACTGCATTTAGTAGGTTTTCAAAAGACAGCTGCGGCCCTTTTAAGCACACTTTTAGTCAAGCCTGGGACTGTGTGTAATCCTGATTATCTATTTGATGCTCTGATCACAGTGACTCAGGATGATATGAGGAATGACAACCACATGTTCAGTGTTTGAAAATCTATCATAATTTTCAACATAACTAGACTTCACTGTACGGCCACGAACACTCAAAGTATACCAGAAGGAAACTGTAGAATTGAACACTGAGACTTCCTTCACGCTAACTGCATTCTCAGTTAAAGGAACAAGCCTCTGATGTACCAGCTCAAAGCAGATTGGGGACTTGAAAACCTTTTTCTACAACACTTAATCCTAGTTAACACTTGGCCAGAACTGTCATCGGGACAACTACAGGTCATTATTTCTGATGACTGTTCAAGTAATCATTAAAAACAAGAACCACCAACAGCCATCAAGGGACTAGTGATGGAAATTAGCTGTAGCTTCACGTGTGCAGTGCATCAGACAGTGCTGCTGTGCTTGTACCTTAGATGGCTTGACCTTTCACTTCTAGAAATGTGCATAAAACAGGACATGTTTAAAGAACCAGCACGGCACACGCACGCGCCTACCTCCAATCCTATTTTTCATCGCAGTCTCAGATTCTTTTTGCAGTGGAGCTCAGTCTGTGTGAACAGCTGCAATGGTGACGTGATGTGAATCTCTTTGTCTCGGTGTCTCTGATGGTGAAGCCCCCTTTTCTCAAAGTGAGAGGGAGAATCAAAGCGTCTCGTCTGGACTCTGATGTTCACAGTGAGCAGAAGAAGCTCCCATCTGCGGTACAAGGGCTCCCTCTAGTGGACAGACGAGGTATTACACCGGCTGGGTTCATCTGACACAAGTTGTTCTTTCATGAAGCTGCACGCTTTTGTTGCCTTTAAGGCGTTTAGTTCAGTATCTCTTTTTACGCCGATTTCATTTATGCTGCACAACAATATCAGAGAGACTCATCTGCGAGGTATCTTTCACTTTAAATGGCAAAAGGGTTTCACTTCCATCTGCTTCAGGCAGCCCGGAGAGCGACGGACTGGTCCACGCTCCAGTTTGATTAGATTATTCTCACCGACCCGAATGCACTGTACCAGGAACAAAGAGTGTTCGATCGCATGGCTCCCAACCCAGTGGGGGGTGGGAATGCCTTCGAGCTCGAAACCCACAGACCCCTTTCATTATGTTGCAGCATTATTATTTAACAACAAGAACTGCAAAACATCAACTTGGCTCTTTGCCCAGATCTCATGTGAGCTTTACAGGGCACTTGAGGTCGTAGATGAGGTAATCAGGCCGGGACCTCGTTGGCTCAGATCTTGTGAAACAGCTAATTCTGGGTCGGACTACCTTTTCACTCTCGCAATCATTACACTGGCTTCCTGTACGTCAGAGAATTGATTTCAAAATCCTCCTGCTCACATATAAATCACTACATGGTCAAGGGGCGAGGTATATCACTGATATGCTCCCACTACATAAGCCTTCTACATCACTAAGATCCTCTGAGGCCAATCTGTTAGTGGTTCGCAGAGTAATCTCAAATGAAGGAAAAGCATCTTTCAGTCATTATGCAACAAACAGCTGGAATAAACTTCCTGAAGATTTGAGACTTTCACCCACTCTGACCACTTTTAAAACTAGACTGAAAACTTTTACGTTCACCTTAGCTTTCTGCTAAATCTTCGCACTTTTAACGTCGGCACTGTTTTTATTATTGTCTGTTTTAATTCTCTTTGTCTTTCTGTAATGCATCTTAACTCATGATGTGTTGTGCTGTGAAGCACTTTGAGTCTTCCTTGTGTATGAAAAGTGCTATACAAATAAAGCTGCCTTGCCTTGCCTTGCAGTCCGTACAAAAACATAGACTCACTGGCCTATTTATTAGGTACACCTTGCTAGTACCCTGTTGGGCCCTCTGTTGCCCTCCGAACTGCCTTAATTCTGCCTAACAAATTCAACTCGGTGCTGGAAATGTTCACCCCGATCTGCTGCTCACTGGGTATTTCCTTCTTCTTTTCTGAAATACTCAAACCACGTTTAGTCACTTAAATCGCCTTTCTTCCCCCATTCTGATTCTCGGTTTGTACTCCAGCGTGTCTAGAAGCCTAAATGCATTAAGTCGCTGCCAATTTAGGGGAACTATGACGCTACTGCTTCTGCTGCTCAGCAACATCCAGCACAACCTGAGGCCTCGCTGGTTATACAGGAAGTATCTGGCAATTTGGGTGAGGACTCTTTAGAGGAAGTGCTGCCCTAAAACGAGTTACGCAAGAGCAGCGAAACGTGCCTTGAAGTGCTCAGATGCTCTACATCTGCTTCTTTACGTACTACCTACAACTGGCCCTGCTACAGCTATGCACAATAACACAAGTTAAATTGTGTAGATGAAAAAAATCAATCATGATTCTTTGGCTTTTTCAAACTCTTTTGTGGTTTGTCAGTCGTGTCTGGTTTACTTCCTCTTTTTCTATTTTCCCTTCTTGAGAGCTATTTGTGACTTCTGTTTTGAAAAGAGCCGCACGAATAGTTTATTTACGTAGTCGTATTTAAAAATGGACACCAATACACGACCGCTTTGAGTCTGACAGTCCAAAACGCTTCATTCAATGCTCTCTCATCAAAGAGCACAAATTGTAAATTGCATAAACTGCATGCACACGCAGCAAGTGTAAATGAGAGACGACGTCTTCTCGCCTTCTTATGAGGGCTAATAAATGAGCGGATTACCTGGAGTTGACAAGAATCTAATTTTCTATGAGTCTGTATGTGTATGTATTCACTTCCAGTATTTTAAAATAACACTTAAACAAACCATAAGAGGGGTTTGTTTTATGTATGAGGTTGTTAACTCGACCAACAGCCAGATCACTTCATTGCTGGTGATGTGACGGACTGCACAGACTGAAGGTAGTGCTGTAAGTTAAAACGCAGTGACAGTCGGAGCTGCACGGATCACAGAGGCATTACTCTGCCTGCAGGACTCCTGTAGGTAGACACCTTCTGAGCTAAGAAAACACACCCGGAGACAAACACAGCCAATGTGTCAAATACACTGAAGAGAGAAACTGATGAGACGAAAAGAGAGAAACAGGAACAAAACTGAGAGAAGAGCAGCAGGAGGGAATCGCAGGGGAAGACAGGAAGTGTGTGTGATGGGGGGGGGGGACCTACAGGTGTGTAAGCACTCTGTGACGGTGGTGGCGTCGATCAGGTAGCCATCACACAGACGACATGTGATGTGGGCGTTGATGTGACACAGCTTTATCTTCCTCGTCAGCATGTCGGGGTTCTGCAGAAGAAGAAGAAGAAAAACAGAATTACGGATCAAAGCTTGAAATAAACTCACACAGCACGACTGAGACACACAAACACTGCAGCCACCGAAGCGCATTAATATGATTTTAGGTCAGAGTGAATCATTATGAGCAAACAGTTTGATTGGGAACGAACGAGAGATTTGTTTTGTGCCGTTCTTCAATATTAAAACACCCATCAAAAGGGAACAAATATGCTCTCTCTCTTACTTCAGGTTCTAATTTGCAAATGCATATTAGTCTGGAGTATCCCAGACCAGACCAAGTGTCTCTGGGCGCAATTAGATAGACCTCCGTCTGGCTTACCGGATAAATTCTCCATCTATATTTGGAAGTGCACTGTCTGCTTAGCTCCGCCGCAGACGAGTGTGATAGGTTCAAAGAAATACAAACAAGTCAGAGCGCTTTCCCCCCGTCCCAGAATCACAGACCCGTGTAACATGACCACACTCCAGCGCTGGAGAATTGGCTGTTGTTATGCATCACCTGCTTGTTAAACTAAGCATCATTCAAAATCGTTTCTAATAATGTATTTTTTAACCTTTTTTAACCATTCATATTTTGGGGAATCTTTATCTCGTCTTTTATTGTGTCATCAATGTTATTTGGCAACATTACCACAGACATTTAGGTACAGTATCTATCGTATGTGTTTTACAGAACATATAATGCAGAAAACAAGGCTTTGGTTGATTAAGAAAGTGTCATTAAGCTATTTATTTTTATTTATTTTTATTTAAATGATCAGCAATCGACTGATACTGAACACACAGCACCAATTAAGTGATTTATTTATGTTATTTATTCTTTATTTGAAGGGTCAGAAATGGACTGATAATGAACATACAGCACTAATTCAGGTATTTAAAGTATTTATTCTTTATTTGAATAGTCAGAAATGGACTGATACTGAACACACAGCACTAATTCAGTTATTTAAAGTATTTCTTTTTTATTTGAATGGTCAGAAATGGACTGATACTGAACACACAGCACTAATTCAGTTATTTAAAGTATTTATTCTTTATTTGAATGGTCAGAAGTGGACTGATACTGAACACACAGCACTAATTAAGTGATTTATTCATGTTATTTAGTTTTAATTTGAATGGTCAGAAGTGGACTGACAATGAACATTTGTAGAATTGCTTGACAATGTAATAAATTGTAGGTAAAATGTATAATGGGGTTAAATATTATTTAATAAAGTCATTTATTTCGTAAAGCAGACCTCTGAGCACCTTTGTAGAGTCCTGTTTGGTGCACAGTTCACATAAAAAAAGGTCTATTTTCATTCCAGCTCAATAATCCCCCAATATCGGCTGCGGTGTCTGTAATTGGCGCGGCATTAGTTGCCAAAGTCCATTTGTGCAGCACTCCTCGTCACTGATGAGGCAGGGAACGTACGGAGTCACTGAACGCTTCTTTTGAAACTCAGTGAAGACCGAGTGAACCAAGATCAGCTTCAGCTCAACGTGTGCCGACAGGCAGCGACAGGGCACTCGGCTGGTGATTCACGCTTTAAATGATGTAAACGAGAAGGATGTTGAAAGCAGTGATTTGCTCGACAGAAGTGTGTTGAGTAAGTGAATGACTAAGTGTGGTTTCACATCATCAACAAGCCTCTGGGAGGTTTCCGCGCTCTCACAGAGCTGAGCAAACAGCGAAGCTCGGCTGATGTGTGAACAGTCAGAGAGCTCAGAAATATTTTTCAATGGATACGATTCCTGTGCCGCCTTATTTTTTAATGAACCCTAATGTTCTTTTATTACAGACACAGTCCCTGATTATAGTGCTGTATCAAACTGACCTTTGTCATGTTTTCTGGCGCCGCACCAGTCGTTTCAGATGAGATCCAGCGGTAATGTGCCCCTCACTTATCAAATTACCACAGTTCTCTTCCCTCTTTTACACTTTTACAGTTTGAGAAACCAGTCAGCAGTGTCCTGCGTTCAGCTTTAGTAACCTACATGAACTTTGAGTGGATGAAAATACAGATACACACGTCTGCTTCACCAACCGGTCCTCCCTGTGCGATGACCCAGCGTGATATGTTGTTTGTGTTAGTTCTAAGGGGTTTAGAGATATGTTATTTTAATAAACAATCATAAAAGATTACTCTCTGTCCTTTTTAGTTAACTGTGTTTATCTTGTGTTATTGTAACGACAGACTTCTGCACCACTTAGCTGTCAGTCAGGCAATAATGCTAAAAATATAGTCATATTAAAATACAAAAAAAAAAGGAGCATTTAACTGGATGTCGCTGCTCTAAAACAAGAGAGTGGAAGAGTAAAACAAGGAAGCACAACCACTACAAGCTTCTATCAGTAAAATCCAGCCTGTGTGTATTAGTTAAACGCTAGACACACCGTTAAAGTGTATCTGCCAATCAATAACTTCATCTCTCATCTCATCATCTTCAACCGGGTCGGGTCTCAGGGGCAGGATCTTTAGCAGGGGACCCCAAACTTCCCTTTCCCGGGCCACATTAACCAGCTCTAACTGGGGGATCCTGAGGCGTTCCCAGGCCAGTGTGGAGATCTAATCTCTCCACCTGGTCCTGGGTCTTCCCCCGAGGCCTCCTCCCAGCTGGACGTGCCTGGAACACCTCCCTAGGGAGGCGCCCAGGGGGCATCCTTACTATCATATTTTATCCTAAATGATCGCAGGTCACTGAATGATATCAGTGAACTTGAAGGTAGAAAGTTTGAAGAATGATCACTTGTGCATTATTCTCATTATCACTTTAAAATAATATTGAAATAATCAAGCTGTGAGTTTTCCAAGACTCTGTACATAGAGTAGATTTTTTTCTTCAGTCTGTAGGAAACGGTTTGTAGGCCGGGACGTCTCTGGATCCTACAGAGAACTTCTGTTCATCATCAACTAGCAACCTTTAAAAGAACAAGAAATTCAAAGCGAGTGTCTGAGCTGCAGTCTTTTAAAAGTTCAGACGGTTTCAGTTAGAGCACAGAGAGACACGCCCTGAGGAGACTGCTCGGCTGTCTGGCTCCACTTGTGCTCCGACTTCTCAAGCTCTCCCGGAGTCAGATTTACATTAAAGAAATCATACATTCATTTTATTTGACTGCTTCCATCTCCACCATCCCTCAACTCTACTCTACTCAGCTGCTAGCAGTTTGTTTTCAGCGTTCCTCAACCAGCTCCGCACGACTGCTCCTAAGTTTCTGTTTAAAGTTTCTGACCCGGCTCACCGGCCCTGACGAACCAACAGACCACAACAACAGCACAAAAGCATTAGATGTGAAATAACACCCAGCTACCATTCAGATAATGGCCGGTTGTGTCTGGGAGTGAAGACACAGAGACAGCTAACATCCGTCACGTTAGAGGCTCCGGCCTGCTCTGACATCCTCTCTGACTGCTGAGACAGTGAAGAGTCCGAACTCTGAGACCAGCTGAGATGTTATCATCTTTGTCTTTGCACACTGACAAGAGGCTCCGCAGTCCGTGTGAAAGTGTCAGCTTTTTAAGAACTGAGAAAACTTTGAGACTGATGCATTTTTGTCGTCTCGTGACTTTTTAAAGGAGATGATAAACCCAACATGTCAGAGTTAGAGCTGAGAAGTTTAGCCAGTTGATCAACAGAGAAAAATACTCGTTTAAGTAATTTCTCAAGACAAAACACAAAATATGCCCTTTGTTCTCGCCAAACGACTGAGAAGATTACTACTTTTTTGTCTCTTATGATCGTAAATTGAATATCTTTGGGTTGTTCTAACAAAATAAGCAATAAAGATGTTAAACTGTGATGGGAATTTGTCCCTATTTTCTGAATGTTTTACCATTTCTTGTATTTTATAGTTGAAATAAATCAGTTAATTCAGAAAATAGTAATTTCTAGTTTAAAGTTAACTTCATTTTGCAGTGATGTAGTTTCAATTAGACTAATATTCATCAAGCTCTCTTCGAATGTTACACCTTTTTATGAACTTAATTATAATTCCTAAATAACATGTTGGTATATTTGGGACGCACAGAAACAGTCAAACCATAAGCACCAATGACAAACTAAACACAGTACTAACCCTTTTCTATTTAATATAAAACTGTTAGTAACTCTTTCACCTTTGGTTTCTGAGGCTATGGAAACACAACAGGACCTCTCTGTGATTTTCTGCACTTATAAAGAGACGAGTGGAAACCACGCCGTGTGGTTCTTACCCCTAATACCGCCATGCGTCGACTGTGGATGGTGCAGCAGCCACGTCTCTTCCTGCGGTTGTGCGGCCGACAGTGTTAGCTCCTCATCATGGAGAGCCTCTCATTGGAGACTGGAACAGAGAGAGAAAGCAATACCAAAGCTGTGAGGGAGAGTCGTTCTGAAATCTCATTCATGTCGTTACAATCAGAAAATCTGGGCTTGGCAGTACGCAAACATTGTGTTCCTTATAAGAATTCAGCATTAAAGCAAGGTTCGACATTTCAGGTGATGTGCTTGCCCCGAGTTAGATGAGAAAATCGATATTCATTCATTCATTCATTCATTCATCTTCAACCGCTTATCCCTGTCGGGGTCGCGGGGGGGCTGGAGCCGATCCCAGGCTGACATCTGGCGTGATGCGGGGTACACCCTCGACAGGACGGCAGTCTATCGCAGGCAACATAGAGACGAACAGAGACAGATAACCACTCGTACCTACGGGGAATGTAGAATCATCAATTAACCTAACATGTGCATGTCTTTGGACTGTGGGAGGAAACCGGAGAACCCGGAGAAAACCCACGCAGACACGGGGAGAACATGCAAACTTCGAACCAGGAACCCTCTTGTTGTGAGGCCACAGTGCTGACCACCACACCACCGTGTCGCCTGAGAAAATCGATACGACTCTCAAAATTGTTTGATAATTAGGAAGCATCCAGCAGCCGCCTGGACTAGCCTGGCTCTGTACAAACCGACCAGCACACCCAAAGCTCGCCAATTAACACACTAAATATAAAAGACAACTCGCTGTGTTATAAGAATTATGCACAGGGCTATTTCTTGACCTGTTAACAGCTGAGACTTCAAGAAGTCTGTGGTTCTGGCAAAGAAGTGTCATGTCATATAACACCACCTGTCACTTACAGACACATACAGTAAGGTAAGCCTGAGTGTGTCAAGCCCTGTCGCTTTTCCTCAAAGATAGCCTGAGCTTGCAGTGGGGCAGTAGTGGAAATGCTGTGAGTGAGGCATTTGGTTAAATAATTAAAACACTGGTATGAGGTCGGTGCTTGTTATCGGGCGATACCCAAAAGCCCAGGTATCTTATCAGGACTGAAAAATATGGATCAGTGCATAAGTCTTCTTATCCAGGTCCTCAGAGCAAAAGGATTTCCAAATTGGACGATTCTCTCACATAAAAGCTCTACATGTGGTTTGGTTTTACTGAGCAAAAAAGCAAAGAAAGCTACCTACAGAGAGTCAAACTGCAGTGGAAACTCTAGGGAATTCATACTTGACTCTACCACCCACACTGTTTGATTGACGAGCCAAAAGCCACAGCTCTGGATGCTTGGCAAGAGAGAATAGACACAAAGAAAATGATCCCATGTGATGCTACTCCGCGTTTAATACTGTATAGTGTTCCTGAAAGTTGTGGTTGTCCTCCACAGAGGGCAACACATTTGATTCTGTCCTCCAGCCCGGCGGCAGTGACTCGTCCTGCCATCACTTTGTGATTCATTGCTTAATTGTAGGAGTCCGACTACTCGGGTCACGACGGGAAAAGGGAACGCCAGGCGAACACCCACCGCTGTTTCATCCTCCTCCAAACACACACACACACACACGGTTTAAAAAAAAAACACCTTTAAAGTCTCCGGTAACAACAGTAAGTCTGCCAGCCTGCCTCCGTCTGCTCATCAGACCGTGAAATTAGCCCAGTTAGACGACGGAGATGAAATGTGGCAGGGTGCTGCTGAGGACACACACACTGTACCGCTGCCTATTTGAGAGCTGCTGCGCCGATGAGCATCACACAGATGTTATCGTCACATGGAGGCCGGCGACCCCTCTGTGATGTAATCTTTTATTCGGGCCTTGTTGGGGTTGAGTCGAGGTCATGTTCACACCCAAAGAACGAGAGTCTTTCCTCTTTCTGTTTGGTTTGCTTAGACAGGTGCGAGGACATAAATCTGTCTGCACCGACCACGTTAAACACCTCCAAAATGTTAAGGGCTGTGGGTAGAAGAGGACAGATGTTGACATTTGCTGTCAAGCACTTACTTGTGCTTGACAAGCTCAACATGTATCAAGGACAGATGCCAAATCCACACGAGGTGAAAAACCTCATGAAATGAGCATAAAACTCTCTGAATGAGCCGCACTATACGGCCATGAGTGTGTGGACACCCAAATGTGAAACCGTTAAATGTGTAATGGGCAGTTACATGCAGCTATAACAGCATCCGCTCCTCTTCTCTCCAGATGTTAGAAAAGGGCTGCAGGGACTTGATCCCATTCAGCCACAAGTGCATATATCCCCTTTCCACGCAAATTAGCGAGGACTAGCTGGCTTTCTGAAAACAAACACAAACTGTTGACATAAAGTTGGAACGACACTATTGTCAAATATATTATTGTATGGAGGGCTGCTTACAATTACTCTATCGATTAGTCTCATCAATTATTAACGGTTTAGTCTGTAAAATCTCAGAAAATAGTTTAAAAATGTCTCGAGAAGCTAGAACCAGTGGATCGCTCTAACACAATTAATCAACTATCAAAAAAGCTTCTCAGTTAACTTTCTAATCAATTAACAGACTAATCATTGCAGATTTAGTAATCTGTAGAAGAAGAAGAAGAAGAAGAAGAATTCCTTTATTAGTCCCGCAACAGCGAAATTCGATTTTTTTCACTATTATTATTTTTCATGTTACACACACACTGGCCCGAATTACACACACATGCACAAACAGGACCTATATACATGCAATGAATGGAGAGATGTCAGAGCGAGGGGGCGCCCCAAGCAGTTGGGGGTTCAGTGCCTTGCTCAACAGCACCTCGGCAGTGCCCAGGAGATAAACTGGCACCTCTCCAGCCACCAGTCCACGCTCCATTCATGGTCCACACAGGGACTCAAACTGGCGACCCTCCGGTTCCACGCCAAGTCACCTATGGACTGAGCTACTGCCGCCCCCAGCAACAAGAACAGAAGTGTCTACATACTTTTGACCACGTATTGTACTCATGAGTCCATGCAGCTAGTGTTTGCACGTTCTGCATCACAGTATTGACTCTTAAAAACAAAGTATTAGAATGTGAGTCCACTTTTTGAGCTCTGTTTTTGTATTTTGACAGTTTTAAACAGTCTGTTTTTGTATCATTGTTCAGTTTCTGTCCTCGGCAGCGGTGGTGGTGGTGGTTGTGGTGGTTGTGATCTCGAACCACAGCTGGATGACTAGAGGAGAAACACTGGAGAAATCAAACATAAATAATAGCGCACCACCTCTGAGTTCAGCTCAGTTCAGTTCAGAACTGAGGCTGCTGCATTCAGGTTCATGTGAGGACACCAGTGATGTGAGAGCCAGCAAAATAAATTAAACACAGACAGCCTGCATCCACCGCACTGCACGGCCTGCTTTACCCAGCATATCTCTGTTAACAGTCAGATATTATGGTTATTAATATGCGTCTTATTCACTCCACTATCAGAATGTCCCTATCAGTTAACCAACCCCCAATTTCCTGCCCGTCTCAACTGTCAGCATCTAACGAAGGCAAAAACGCCGTCATATACCAGATATTATGACAGCAGCATATTTTAAAAAAACGGTACTGCTGTGAGACTAATCTGAAAATAGGAAAATGCTCATCTTATAGCTTGCCCAGCATATACGCACACACATATGGTTTGTTTCTTTATTTTCTCAGGGAGGAAGAGGCAACACCTTCTGTTGTCTCTCACATGCACTTGTGAATATGATCCTGAAACGATGTGATTGCTCAACCAGATGTGTGCACGCTTTGTTTGCTTGAATCATCTAGAGCCATAACTGTACATTATCTCCACGCACCTGTCATCAAGAGTCCCATAAACGTCCTCATTACTGTGTTTATTTCTGCTTCCTGTTCCTCGTTAAATGACTGCACAGAAGTTTAAAGCACAATGTCAGATATTCATCTTGGTGGCAGATTAGTACAGTTAACTGCACAGGCTACTGTTTAAAGAGCGCTCGCTGATCTCTTCTTCTAGAAACACAAAAAAAAACGGTTTTAAAAGGGATCAAGAAAGAATCAAGTGTAGTGATTTAAGCTGTATATTGATATCCTGACTCCGTCAGATATATTGATTTGCATTTGCTCAGCATATCTATCTGGGAACTCTCGTTTTGGAGATCTTTTGGGAAAGGGCGAAAATACTGGTCAAAGAAGCGTATGAAGAACTAACAGCGTCAGGGCAAAGTTCAGAAAGTAAACAACATGTTAGTAAAGGATATTTGCTGTTTGTTTGTTTGTGTAACGCAAATTTACGGGGAAAAAGGCACAATTTCAGGTGCCCGGTCCATATTCCAAGAGAAGGATCCGAGAGAAAAAAGATTTAGCGAGCGGCTTGCTCCATAGCTGCGCTCATCTAATCCGCGGAAGCCGCCATGTTGTTTACACTGAACCGTCGCTTCTCGTCCTTCACACTTCACACAAAACCAACGCTGATTAGACGGTCGCTTGGCAAACTCCTCCAAATTTTCTCCGCCGCATGTTTCCAGACTGATCTGTGGGTAAAATACAATGGAGTTTGCGACACTATCCTGATCACGCAAGGCGAGTAAATTGAGACTATATTTAAATATTAACAGACATACAACATATTTGATCCGCAGTTAATGGTTGTTGTCATTACGGATTAAACTGTTAATTATTTTTTGGACTAATTGTTTCATTGTTTTGTCTATATGATATCCAGGGTGACATCTTCAAATGTCTCGTTTTGTAAAACCAAAGAATATTCAATATATATTCATTTATTGACTTTAAATAACAGCTAATTTCACTTCTGAGAAGCTACAACAACAACATTTGGGGCATTTTTGCTTTAAAAATACTGAAAATAATAACAGAAAGAACAAATTAAACATCAGTCTACATTAAGAAATCATATCTATACCTATCAAGAGCTCCAGAGGACTTAACATTAACAACAACAGATGAACTTAAAGGTAACAGCTGACCTCTCTTTCATGCTGGAATAGTGAGCTGTAGTGATTCACAATGAAACTGTGGCTTCATCATCAAGCATCCTCCCACTGAAACCTGTCAGACAGCAACTGTTTCACCACAAACCCACGGACAAACTCTCCATTCAGGCCATTCACAAACAAGTCGCTCTGGTTTTATCAATCATACTCTGTTGACAAACCGCAAATATATCACGGCTGCCTTATTTCCTCGTGTTGGATGCTGAGTGTTGCTCATATTGAGTTTGGAGGAGGTAATGACTGTAGAGGCTGATGCTTATGGTGTCCTTTGTGACGTAGCTCGTTCAGTGGCTGCATGAAAACACCAAGAATCACCAGAAATCTGCTCCTGAAAACTGAATCAATGTTTAACAATGATGTTGACAGCTAACTTTTCATTCTGTGCTGTGTGCCTTGATAGTTTAGGTTTAAGAGAGGTACTCGTGGTGACATGTTTAGCTTCATTTCAGATCCGAGAACCCCCAAAAAGAGATCAGAAGTGGTTGATTGAACAGATACAAAAAAACAAAATTACAGCCATGTGGTTTTATGTCGCCACTGAGGAGTCACGTTTCAGTTTACGTCCAAACCGTCCAGACTAACATGATATGGCTATGTAGTGAAGATTTTGGACACTTCACACACTCCTTCAACCTGGTATCACTTCATCATTTTATCCTATTAGACATTTGTATGAAAATTAGCATCAGAGTTCTTGAGTTGAGGTCACAATGATGTTGACCTTTGTCACAAATGTCCACTTTGACTCAAGGATGAAGTGATTAGACTTTGCGGATCAAGTTCGGAGAGAAATCCTCCAGGAGTTCCTGAGATATCGCTTTGACAAGAACAGGAAGTACACCCGAGACACATACTGCCTCTGGCCACGGCATAAAAACAAAATAGTGGATACATTCATCTCACTTAACAGATTAAGTAACCACCTGTAGATGCCTTTTGAAGTGTTCACAAGCCAAAACATTTGGGAACCACTGTCCTTACCCAACCCTTATGCTTCAAAATGTTCCTGTTATTCTGTGAGTATGTGACTTTACAGATGCTATAATCCACATGTTTTTTTTCTTGTAGAGTCTTTGGTAAATAAGGCCCTGTTTACATGACAACACTCCTGGGTGAAAACAACATATTTTATCAGATGTGCCTTAAAAACAACCTCCACAGTGGAAATCTTAATAACACTCCACCGTTGTGTTTCCGTGTAAAGGGGTAAAAATAGCAAAAGTGGGCTCTGATCTGCTTATGCAAGCTCACGTCACGTACGTATTTGCGTTACATCCATGTGCAGGGAATGCGTAAACAACAACAGACATGTCGGACTGTTTCCATCAGTGGGACATTCAAGTGTCCTGGGTGGAGCTGAGATGGTGGGAGGCTGCAGACCCTGTCACACTGTACGGCGTCCTGCTTTTCCGCTGTTAGGGAGGGAAGTTGAGGGAAGTTTCAACACATGCACCAGCTCTGGGTGCTGTTGTGTGGCAGTGCTTCACACACCTCCGAGCCACCTGACGTGTGTACTACATAGAATTTCACACACTTTGCGTCTCCGTATGCACGCAGATTTCCCTCAGACGTTCCTCTAAACGCAGAATAAAAAGTAAGAGCGCAACGCCACCTTAGCGTTTCCTTTCTAGGTCCTCTTTGTCTAAACAGGGCCAAAATGCATGTGGATAATATTTATTGGACAGAGATTGTTGGCTCATTAACAGTAAACAACAGTAGCGTTTTAATGACAAAGATCTCTAGCAGATAACTGTTCTACAATAGGCTGAAGAGGATACGTGATATTGCCAGCTCTTATGAGCGGGACTAAACTGTCAAAACACCGAGTGATTCACTACAATTATTTAGCGCTGACCTTACTCATGTCAAAATATATCCACTTGAAGTGAAATGTGGTTTTCTAGTCGTCTCTCGTACATGAGTGGTCTGGGTCACAGCAGCGTTTTCAGGAATGTGGCTCCGATCCTTGACAATAATGGCTGCTTGTAATGCCGGTCATTTCAAAATAAGAGGATCAGCTAAATGCCTTAAATGTTAAGCGTGTTGAGGGTTCATTGGTGTCCTTTCGTAACAAATGGATTAGTCTGCGTTGCTTACAAAAATCAATGACAAAATGTGAGGCATCTGGCTTTCTACCTATCTTAGCTGGCAGTCACATGTGTGTAGTGATGGCAGGTACACATCAGTGCGACATGGCTGCAACTGGTGTAACACCCTCTCGCTCGATAGTATCAAAGGTATGGGAGCATTTCACTCTGACAGCACAAAGGAAAAAACACTTATAAAATTTGCAAAGCCGAGCTCACGTATCACAGGAGCACGTTGGTAACGCACGAGCATTTGAAGAGGATGTATGTTGGAGCTCTGGACGATGCGGACACTACTTGGTAACAGACACTGTAGAGTACAGAATGCTGTGCACAAAATTCATGGCAAATGCACTTTAATTTTATTTTTATTAAAGAAAAAGTTTTTTTAAATGTTCTGATTCCTTGGTTTACAGAAAAATGGATGATTGATTTTTGTATTTCCTATATAAGCACTTCTTAATCCCTGGATTTAAATGGACACAAATGTTATTGAAGACATTTTTGTTGTAG
Source organism: Echiichthys vipera (assembly GCF_963691815.1). Classification (NCBI taxonomy): domain Eukaryota; kingdom Metazoa; phylum Chordata; class Actinopteri; order Perciformes; family Trachinidae; genus Echiichthys; species Echiichthys vipera. The sequence continues at coordinate 4,404,033 of NC_139831.1, forward strand.
TATCCTTAACAGCAGCAATGTTTATTAGAAGAAATACTTTGAATCAAGTATTTTTATTGTCTTTATTGTTAGTTGGCACAGGCCCAAAACAACCTCAGTGTAAATGTAAAAGCTGGGAGAGTCTAAAGAGAGTAATTGAGTAGTCTATGATTTATTGTTTCAATAATCGATGACGAGTCCACTATCAGAATAATCCTTAATTGCAGCCCTCATAACAAAAGTGAAAGCAGAGTGGAGTCCAGCTGCCTCTGATGGGCAGAAATAGCAGCGCAGGTGAAGGACGTGGATTATGAAGTGGTCTAACTGTTTCAGGGTGAGAGGTCAGCTGCCACACTTGATCCCTGAGAAGTGCAAACTGAGCGTATCAAATGGCAGTTCACAGTTCCAGGTTACAGTCTGCCGAGCACAAGTTTTATACCTCCTAACGATACATTGTGTGCTCTCATTTTGCCCGACATTTTTAATTTCAAAAAGTGCTGAATAAATACATGTAAACAGGTACAGGATGGTGAAGTGTGTAACGACATTATGGATGGAAACAAACTCTTCACACTTCAGTCAGAGCAGAGAAAGCTCTCCTTTCAGCTAAACTCTGATGCGATGTTATATTATTCATAATGCAGAATAATATGACCCGACCCCGGATAAGCGGGTGAAGATGAGCGATAATGAAGCTATTGTGTTTAAAAGAGCATGTTTCCTTCTTGCTATGTTTAAAATGCCAAATTTAGATGAACAACAGTGTGCAATATTTAGTTGGCACAGAATTTCAGTGCTGGACAGGCTGAGTCCTGGAAACGGGTTGTTGTAAGCTGTGGCCCAAAAGCAATAACTGAAGCCATCAAATACAGATCAGGAACTGGGAACGCATTTCTGTCAATAGACCGGAGACTGTAGTAAACACCAACATTTAGGTCTGACTGAGAATCGAGGGTTTGTAGACACGGCAATAGGCTACGCAACATTGGCTTTTAGTTGCTGATATTAACTTTTTTAATGCTGCATGCAAAAAGACCTGCAATTAATACGGATAAACCTTAGTGCCGCATTTTACTGCCAGTAAAAACCTCTATATCTTACCCAATAAAAGATCAAACCAGCCTCCATATGCAACTGCTTCATTTACATGAGATTGTGGACCAAGTAGCTAAATACACACTGATGTATCATCTGCGAGGGATAAATATGCAATGGTGGAAGAGCATGTGACAGAAACAGATAACATATGTGAACAGAAATGTCCGGGTAACTAGACCTCTGCCAAGTCTTGTCCTACCTCAGAATTGTTGATGCTGTGTGAATTTTCCCAGCCAGCAACAATTTTTTCCAATTATTCCCACACCACATGAATGCAGCACGAACGCCCTATCATGGAGAATAATTGGTGCATCCGCCCTGTGATTTGGATTCACTACCACGTATAATGAATTCTTCCTTGGCCCTCAGCTCACGCCGCACATTTCCACCAGGTTGAAAATCAACCTGTAGTTTTTACGTAATCTCAGTGACGAACAGAAAAATAAAACAGACAGAGCCCAAAACATAACATGCAAGTGTACCACAGGTGAATTAAAAACAGAACAGATAGATTTAAATCATGTCCGATACAGCAGTCTTGACCACATGACCTTTCCTGTCTGTCCTCCACACCATCCATAGAAGAGAGTAACACATGAGGCCACGCCCCCATTCCGGTGAAACCATCTGCCGGCTTTGACTGGCGGTAAATGCAAATCCCTCCGTAATCTGTCCCGATTCTGCCTTATTTTAAGTTAACCGGCCCGGAAACCTCCTGCGGTGGCTAGCGTTAGTCAGGCAGACAGATATATTACATTGTTGCAGAGCGATAATTGGTTGTATGGGAAAAAAATCAAAGACTTAGGGAATGTTTGTCCATACAGCTCACCGGAGGAGAAGTGGGTAAAGGAGCCCACTCAGGGTCCGGAGGTGATATACCCACACATTTATTCTCCTACCTCACTGAATCACCAGGTAATGCAGAACTATGACAACGATCCCTTTCTCTGTCGTTAATATCCAATCGTTTTAGTTTAGCTCTGTGAAACAAAACAAGCAGCCAAGGCTTTGAACACCTAAATGATGGTGAAAATGTATAGTCTTTCTCTCTCTTACACACACACTCACACACACACACACACACTCACTGCCATCTTTTTGACATCATTCTGTCATTTCTCTGCCATCATTCTATCAATAAATATGGAAATATTACTTGTATTTCCTCAAATGTTAATAAATGTCTTTTTATAAACGACACCCCTGTTTTTTGTATTTGCGCCTATAGAACACTGAGGTCTTCTCCTTTGGGAGGCTTTACGTGACGTAGGGTTACTCTCTTATATAGACTTTATATAAGAAACGGGCGTTGCTACCCTGACATCACCCATTGGTTTGTGGACTGCCGTTTTGAATCTATGAGGCTGGCATTTTGGCTGTCACCATCTTTGTTTTTTGAAGCCGGATGTGACATTTTTTGCAGTGACAGTCGGTCGGTGGAAAAGTGACATTTTCCCTAAAGTTACCAGCTAACACTAGCTAGCTAACGTTAGCTTTGTTAGCGAGGTGAAACTGAAGACTGAGCAAGACATTTTTAAGTGAAATGATACTTTAAGAATATCAAAGTCATCAGAATCATCAGAACACAGACAACACCCCAAAACAAGTTCAGGTTATTTAAATGTACATAACGTAGCACTTGTATCACTAAGTCTCTATGCTCCTGTCATTAACCTGACAACCTGTCAATCACAAGATAGTCACGCCCTAAAGCATCCCCTGCTTTATGGTCTATTTGACTCTAAATGGGACCATAATTTACTAAGTGAACATTGTGCTGTTTTGAAGAAGACTTGAAGGTAGAAATTGAGACCATAAACCAATTTGGCAAATATTTGCTGAGGTAATAAATCAAGTGAGAAGCAGGGTCATTTTCTCATTGACTTCTGTACAAACACACTGCTTTTGTTCACTTGCAAGCAGCCAACAATGTCAACTTCTCTTTAAGCGTATGCTTACATGTTTAAGTCTACGGATATCAAAGTCTACAGTTTGGTACTTTGACAAGACAATGAATGCACTTGAAGCTGTGTGGCTTCTAGGTGGCAGCAGTACAAACTTTGAGCCACTAATATAATGTAAGTCATGCTTCCTAACCAATGCAAAAGCCCTGACAGAAGTCCTCTGGATACAGCTAAATCTGGAGATTAACAACATTTGCAGTCAATCATGAGCTGAACAACTGCCTGAGTAGCTGATAAGTAGGTACACACACAGACACAAACACACTCAGATGGAAACACACACACTCTGGCATCACAAAGAGCCCCTGTTGGCCTGCCTGTGGGTGCTGGAGTGTTTGGCCTCGGTATAAATTGGCTGCCAGCTGGAGCGACGCACACTGAAGGCCTGCATCAGTGGACGGAGCCGGCGAGGAGAGGCTTCTTCTTGTTGTGGAAGCTTTGGCTTCACTTCAAGACACACACACACACAGACACACACACACTTCCACACACTCGGACAAAAAAAAAAAGACAAAAATTTCAACATGCTTCTTGCCCCACTGTAAGGATTCACACATCCACCGTCACACACGCAGTCATTGTCTCCTCTTAATTCTGTTTGATGGGCCTCAATCCTACAGCCAGGATTCAGTGCCTGGGGAAATCAGGCAGACAATAGACCCGATACCAAAGAGAAGCAGGCTCCAGGAGACCATACACGCTGCCAAGAAGCAGCAGCGTTTGAATAATTGAGCTTTGAGTTTAGGCTGTGAAGGCCAGGAGTGAAGTTAGTGAAGCTAATGTGTGATGCACCTCACAGGTCAGACACAAAACACAGAGAGAACGGACCCAAAAACTGAAACCCCTGGCTACCTTTTGGTGTGATCAAGTACTGTTTGATACCGTGATACGGGGGAGAGAGAGAGAGATGGTGCGTGGAGTGATTCTTTGTGTCAGAAAGCTTCTCCCAGAGGCAGCAGACACTGATCACACCGACAACATAGAAAGTCAAACCACCAGAGGCTAACTCTATTTGCAAAGTAACCAGCTACCGATTGAAGGCCAGTGTATGTGACAAAAATATATTTAGTCCATTAAAAATCAAGTCTTGCAACTAGACAATGAAGTTTTATTTTCCGTCTTTGCTCATCAGGGAACTAAACCAAAACAAATGTGATAAGATCTCAGACACTGGCTGCACCTCAGGCTATTTGCCAGGAATAAACACTAGGATTAATTTTCTGTGTAGCAGAATGGATAATGTTCAACAAGGGTAACTATGTGCCCAAAGTCATGGGATCTGAATCACTGAGCACTGGAAAATTGATCTGCACCGACTGTTTGGATAATCAACTAGTTGTTAAAGTGTAACTCTGGGAAAAAAAATGGACCCCGCGGTCTTTTTCGCCATGAATATACATCAAATAAGCCATCAAGAAATCCTGAAATGTTGCTAGCAGCCAGACATGGCTAACACCGAGTAGCTCGGGGTGCTCAACCATCCAAAACAGCTTTTTTTAACCACTAATACTGCTCAAAATAGCACCGAACCTCTGCAGTAGCATGACAACAGTCCCTACACATAACACGAAGCACCAACAACGTTGTTAGGGAACTAAGAGTTTATTAAAAAAGACTGTAGCTACAAGTCTTAGCAGCCGGCTACGTCTATAATTAGAGGCAACCCAAACAAGTTGATTACCGAATGTACCGGGGTTCTGGAAAGTATTGAAGTGAACTCCAGTGCATTCGGTGTGGAGCATGTAAAGGCATCATGCTACATCGCACAGGTGGGAGCTGTCGATCTACTGACGTCATACAGTCGACACTGTTCGGTTTCCAATGGAACTATGGATGATGACGTCCCAGAGGCTCTCATGCATCTTACCACCAAAGCTTGCATCTCAATTCTTACAGCTTATAACTTTAAGCCATTTTGATGTGAACAGAATAACTGCATGTCCTTTTCACGCCTTTTAAACGCTCATCATGAAACAAATATGTCATGACTCAGACTTTACGATATCATCACCAACTCAACCTGTGTTCATGTTCACAAGGTCACAGTGATGACGACGCATCTGTTTTTTGACTTCTCTGCTTGAGTAACTATCCTCGAAGGCGGACGACCCTGCTATTGATCTCAGGACCCGATGCCCTCTGATAAAGGATGAAGCAAAAACAATAGCTATGCAGAATGTGGAGATCTTGTTTACCTGCAAGTCATCCACAAATTCAATATAGTGAGAGATTAGGCGCTCAAAACACAACCGGTTTAAAGCGGTTTCAGTGTGCTTATCTCTGTTAAAACATGTTACTGTGCTGCTTGAAGTAGGATGAAACCCATTTACAAAGAGCTGTGTGTTTGTCCCGTGTGTGAAGATAGAACAATACAACTGTGTGCAGCAGAAGAGGTTTTTGCAGCATGTTCACCGGTTTTAGTCTTATGTAGCTCAGGATGGGACGACCAAACTGATCCTGGAGAGGAATATTACAGCTGCAACGCTGTCTGGGTTAGTGGTTTCTTTATGTTACTAGCCCGATGGGTAGCAGACAGCACTCATGCTAAAAGGGTTGGGGATTCCCACTGGAGCCTCAACTACAAAAAATGCATGCACTCAAGATGCTGTAAGGAGCTTTGGATATATGTTTCCACTAAAGGCAATATGCTACTAGCTTCGCCAAATGGGCCTAGTTATACAGCTCCTTCAAGTTATTAAACACGGGCATGTTGTGGTCCTATTGTGCAGACAGACAAAGACACAAGCACAGCCTCAAAATAAGGAGAAGACACCAAAGAGAAAACAGCCTGAACACCCAGAGGCTCAGGAAACATGGGCCAACGCTACGGCAGGAAGATTCAAATGAGGAGCAGAGGCTCTGAAGAAATCTGTTGTGCCCTCTTTATTTCTCTCTGCTAAAGAAATCCACCGAGTAGGCCTGGAGAGGACTAGTGTTCACTTAACTAATTCATTTTCAACTAAACTATCTTCTCTTGCAAATGCTAAATGCTCCACTATGTTTACCTGGTAGCGTCTAACCTTTTTAAAGCTTTTTCACTGAAAACAGCTGCCTGCTGCGGCTGAAAACGACACTATGAGAGCGTCAAAAGTGATCGATAAACAATGAGCTGAAACTCAATAGAAATCTTCGTGAAGCCGAATGGAGCTGCAGATTGCGCTGACAATTCTCTGTAGGTTCATCGTCACTGTGAGTGAATCCTTTCCCATCTGATCATTGTTTTCATATTGTCATTTGATATATTGTTGTAAAAATATTGATTGTAACCACTTAAAACTGCGTGTTTAAGTGACACCCTTCATACTTTTAGCTGAGTTATTTCTAACGTGCTCTTCAAAGACTTCAACGCAATCTATTTCACTATGATGAGAACAATTTTCTCGAGTTTTCTGTAGTTTACAACACTGTAAATTACTCCTTGAGTTTATTCCAAACAAACAAGTGTTGCCAGTTTTAAAAAAAATGTCTATTTGGACATGTGATCATTGGATAGGTATTTGGCATCAATTCTGGGATATTAGGTTTTTAAAATGATGTCTTTAATTCAACCAAAGGACAAGTGATGCACCATAGCGTTTCCATTTCAGCTCAGTGTGACAGTTTTCACTGTGTTTACTGTCATTTACATGTTTCTCCTCATACTCGTGCGCATCAGGAAGTCGCTACCCAGCAGTCCACTAACTTCTTGCTCGCTGTCGATATTAGCTGCTCTGTTTCAACAATGTTGGGCTTTAAAAAACATGCACGCAGGCTGAACTTCACTGTGGCTTTCTGAGCAGAGGAAGTCCGCTAGCCGCTATATTTATACGGAGGAAACACTGTGCCATCCATCTCAACTGAGAAATGTCCTTTATAAAATAAAACTGATCAGTCTGACATGTGCAGAGGTCTGTGTGGTTATACCGTAGCAGCCTGGTGTCGCTTTCAGATGATTTAATGAAGAGAAAACACGGTGAGCGGCCGTGCCAATGTGCTCTGCCGTGGCTGATTCATGCTGCCAATCAACCAACACTTTTCTTCCAGCCACCACAGCCAACGAATATCCAAATATTTGCTGTTGAATATCGCCGAATATCTGAAGCTCAAACATGGTATTTGGGACAGCCCTAATAAAAGGCATCGTACCCTGAGGGACGGGGTTGTTGTTTTCTTGGGAAAGATGAACTACATGCCGGGTGTTTACACAGCAGCAGAGCTCCTGCAAGTGTGCTACAGGCTACAGCAACAACACTGTTTCACACTAACGAGTGACAGAAAAGACGTTTTCTCATATGAATACAGAAGATTGAGGTTTTTTTTTTTACAAATGACAGCCTGTTGTTCAGTTTTCAGAAGGCTGCCATGTTGATCATTAGGGTTCGCAGCAGCTCTGTTAAGCTCTTGATAACAGCCGGGCCCTTGATCAACCACACCAAGCCACAACCCTTCCTAACTGACTAGAGATAACCTCTCCTGAACCTAACTGCCCTTTGACCCAGGGGTTTGGGACTTCTGGCAACAAATGCCAATAAACAACATCACATGTATCCCTGTAAAACCTTGACTACTTTTAACGGCATACATGCAATCCACCAGACACTGCTGATACCAACAAAAAGTATATTTTAATGAAGTAAATCCAAGTAATAAACAAATGACTGCTGCTCCAAAAGTGAAAGAAAACAAGAGGATGACAAGGAAAGCAGCAGTAAAACGTACAATGATTCTATTCATAGAAATCCTGCCTCAGTGTTGGGACTGCATTTGTTTCCTTTTCATGACTGAATGAAGCTCTCTCTCAAAACACAAGGCTGTGTTAGCCTCCAGACTAGTTACTATCACAGATACTAGGGCAGTCAGATTATACTGTGCCTTCAAGAACTCCATTACAATGCAGCGTTACATGATTATTATGACTTCCCTGTGTTACAGTTTAGGGTTTATCTTGGTGCAACAGATGCGTTGATAGCAGCAACTTAAAAGCCGCTTTAGTCAACTACATATTTGACCTCAGGACACCCGATTGTGATGAGTGGATTCGATAAAAGGCTGAATGAATATCTGTTGTTTCCTCACAGAAAAGTCAAACACTCCCTGTCTTCAAGTCACAGCAGTAAGCCAGGCTTTTGGTGCGACAGTGTAATCTTGTCACGTTGTCAATATGCAAAGCAGCTCTTCTCTATCCCCAATAATCGTCCCCGTCGTCGGGACCACCAGCAGCCGGCCAAATGGCGCTTTATTCTGGTGGTGGCTGGTGCATCGCCCACGTGTAGTTCACCAGTCACACTGGAGGCTAAAACAATGGGTCTCCCTCTAATCTGGTGGAATATTTCGACGGATGGATATTTGGATGCACCGGCCATTTACACTTCAAAACAATGTACTTGTGTACGACAAAATAGAAATAATATGAGCACAAATGTTTTGTTACTCGGCAGAATTTCGTTTGGATTGTAGAAAATTATACATAAATACTTTTTTTGTTTGCTTTTGCATGTAATGTAGCAAACCGGGGTAATGAAAGTCACTGTAGTGGTTCTGACTAAAGCGCAGTGCAGACGGCATGACTTTGGCTGCACTAGACACATTTTTGAGATGTGAGACAAAAACCCTAGAGTTTGCACGGCATCCACGCTCACGCCCATCAAAAGTTTGGGCCGGTTTCACAGAGCTTCAGGACCTCGTTTGAAGCCAAACACACACACAGTTCGGATGACATCAGACAAAGACATGGTGCACTTGTAGTTGTAGCACCAAGGAGATGAGTCTGAGATAGAAGCAGTATCAAAGAAAAGCGAGACAGCAAGAAAACAGCAAAGCAGCAGTGAGGCAGTGCATCAGTTTGCGGTATACCTTCGTCTAAGATTTGCTGTTGAATTTGTGCAAAGAACAGTCTGGGAGAAAAAGTAATGTGTTGCAGGCTTTCCTGCAGCGGACGCCCTTCCTAATATCACAGGAATTATTAAACTTTATGAAGTATAGTATTAGGCTTACTCTGTTAACCCCATGTCCTTTAATGGCTTTTCTTTTGCTCCAGTTACACGCAATATATAGAAAAGGTCCTGCACCTCTATAGAAACCACACAATAATGGTTATAAGTGGGACAAAAATGTCTCGTGCAGTCAAACGCAATGTCATAAATCTGCAAGAAATGTAATCCATATGCCCATAACTGTTGCCAATGTTGAGGGGGAAATGGGGACTCCATATGCTACAGCCCACATATTAAACCATTTACATTTTTACAAAGTATGGGAGTTACAGCTCTTCAAGTCGGGCTCTTGGGTTCTGTCATGGCTCCGTTCCTTTGCGAGAGCCGTTCATATGAGCAGCTTGTTGTCTTTTTAAGTGGGGGGGGGGGGGGGGGGGGGCTACCAGTTATCTGCAAATATCGATCAGGCATTGTGCGCACACACACCTGCCTGTCATGAATGTTGGACAAAAGTGGCAAAAACAGCGTGTGTGGTTTGTTTTCAGTGTAACAACTGTCTGTGCATCCTGCAGCCCGCTGCTGCTGCTGCTGCTGCTGCTGCTGCTGTCACTTCCACAGGAGGAGGCAGAAGTGCTGAGAAGTGCTCATGCGGGTCTCGAGCAATCAGTGAAATTCGGCCACAATGATACAAAGAATGATTCGGTTCATACCACAGTTAACCATGGTTCAAAATAACTGTTTTGTTCTTGAACGTCACATCAATATTTACAGCCTTTACTCACACCCTCTCGTCCCTGTCACTCTGCTGTGTGTAAAAACAGCACGCAGTTAGGAAAAGAGTCACTGGTTATTTTGTCACGTGACTGTTGGTCTCCGCCGTGTCAATCGTGGCTTCCCAGAAATTAATTTTCTTTGAGGATCTGATTCATATAAACAGTTTATGTTTGGATACACTTTAAACGAGACATGCTGAGTAAAGTGATTTTGTAGAAATAACACTGTTTGGTTACTTTTCCTAACCAAATAGTGATATTCCTAGGGCGACACGGTGATCTGGTGGTTTCACACCATTAGCACTGTCGCCTCACAGCGAGAGGGTTCCTGGTTCGAATCCCGGCTGGGGCCCTCTGTGTGGAGTCTGCGCAGTCCGTGTGAGTTTTCTCCGGTTTCCTCCCACAGTCCAAAGACATGCTCGTGTTAGGTTAATAATTAGTTAATTGATGACTCTAAAATTGCCCGTAGGTGTGAGTGGTTGTCTGTCTCTGTTCGTCTCTATGTGTCCTGTGATAGACTGGTGTCCTGTCCAGGGTGGACCCCGCCTTACGCCCGATGTCAGCTGGGATCGGGTCCAGCCCCCCGCGACCCCAACAGGGACAAGCGGTTGAAGATGAATGAATGGAATGGTTACTTTTCCTGACGATGGTCACATATGATCCACTCAAGGACCATTGGAGATTTGAAAAACCCAATGATCATTTCTGTTTTTTCAGTTATGCTGCAGCTATGATGAATTAAGTCATTTCTACGATATTTTAAAATATAAAATAATGTTCAAACCCACCGGCATGTTGTGGGATTCAAAGGTTAAAGGACCAGGGGGGGAAACAACAAGCAGTGGTGCACACAGGAACGCCACATTGATTGAGTCAGGTGATTTTTTTTTTTTTGTAGCTTAATTAATAATTGACAAAGAGAGGAGATGCATCAGTATCTGTCAGATTCAGCACAGCGGGTGGTAGAGGAATCAATCGCATCTTACGTCGGCTGTTAGAAGTTAATCAAAGCAGCACGTCAGCGAGGTGGAAATGTTTTTTAGAAACAGCTCAATTAGGTGTTGATGCAAGAGGAAAGATCTCACCGCTGCACTGCAGGTCAGACACCAGGGTAAAGATAGTTTATCAGCAGCTGGACACTTTACCAAACACAGATCAGACAGTGGCCTCTAATATGAGTGAACTGTCAAAACCTCCTGATTTAAATGCATTTAAGCACGTCACTGAACTCATATCAACTCCAGCATCACGGTCCTTTAGCTGAACATCTCTGAGTCAGGATGAGCAGTCGAGTGATCGCGGCCCCCGACACAGGAAATAAAGATTTTGTTTGTGATAATGACAGCGTTGGCATTAACCGAGACAGTATAAAGAGTGTCGCCTCTAAACTGTGGCTCGCTGGGAACATTTTTTAACAGCCTCACAGGCGCGCTCACTTAAATTAACAGTCTGTCGCACGTTCGTTCCAGGGTGTTTTCCTTCTGTGACAGAGTCCTGAGGCTCAGAGCTGTTCCCCCTCCTGCCACGCTGGAAATAATCTGTATAAAAGCATGATTAGTACTGTCTGGTGGAGGAAACGATCAAGGGATTAGCTTTTATCAGATAAAAAGGACTCTAGTTTCAAAGGCCCGTGTGAATGAATGCTCAATAGTACAACATTTAAGAAAGTAAATCATCACAGAGGCGACACTCTTTATACTGTCTCGGTTAATGCAAACTGTCATTATCACAAACAAAATCTTTACTTCCTGTGTCAGAGGCCGCGATCACTCGACTCCTAATCCTGACTCAGAGATGTTCAGCTAAAGGACGGTGATGCTGGAGTTGATGCGAGTTCAGTGGCGTGCTTAAATGCATTTAAATAAGGAGGTTTTGACAGTTACACTTATATTAGAGGCCACCGTCTGATCTGTGTTTGGTAAATGTGTTGCTAGAAGTTTACCCTGTGGCTAAATCCTTCCAGATTCAATATTTCGCAGGAAATTGTCTGTGTTAGCCCCGATACATCAACATGTTCAGCTCTGGTTAAAATGGCATAGTTTCGATGTTGACGGTTTTCTAATTACCAACTACATGTCACCACAGCGTCACAATTAACTCTGCTAACCCTGGCTGTCAAAAGGTCCCTTTTTTAATGAACTCAGCGCTGACAGACGTCGTGCAGCGGTGTCCACCAGACACCGTCTTAGTGATGCACTGCATTTAAACCTTTATTTACCAAGGGAGGGTTTGGGTTTCTTGCAACAGCTCTGCTTCATTTTCTTAGTGACGCCAAGTGAAACCACTGTCAACTAGGGCCGGACAGTTTATCACGTTTTATTTTTCCAATTACCATTTTGGCTTCCAACGGTTAAGAGAACGAGATAAAAGAGGTAAAACAATTATTCTGCAGCATTACGTTTAGCAATGATGCTCTCGTTTTGTCTTGTGTTATAAATCCAGCGTGCCCCTCTTCATAGCGGTACCCTTTTGCTCATTTCTGCCGTGTTACTGTCAACTATGGTGTACCAAGATGTGGTTAAAATAAGGAAAGGCACTAACCATACAACATCAGATCTTATTTATTTTGTTCTAATCTTTTATTATTCATTCATTCATTCATCTTCAACCGATTGTCCCTGTTGGGGTCGCGGGGGGGCTGGAGCCGATCCCAGCTGACCTCGGGCATGAGGCGGGGTAAACCCTGGACAGGACGCCAGTGTATCACAGGACACACAGAGACGAACAGAGACAGACAACCATTCACACCTACGGGTGATTTAGAGTCATCAATGAACCGAACACCTGCACGTCTTTGGACTGTGGGAGGAAACCGGAGAACCCGGAGAAAACCCACGCAGACACGGGGAGAACATGCAAACACCACACAGAAGGGCCCCAGCCGGGATTTGAACCAGGAACCCTCTCGCTGGGAGGCGACAGTGCTAACCACCACTCCACTTTTATTTTAAATGTATATATTTTATATATTACTTCTTTTATTTATATATAAGTATTATTTTCTTTCAGTTGAATATTCAAAGTTTATGAAAATCCACTTTTAGACAAAGATACAATAAATGGTTCCAAAGTCAATAATTAATAGTGTTAAATAATCAGGATCTCATTATTGACCAAAATAATTACAATTCACCTACAACTTGTGACTTAGCAGTGCGGACTTTAGTATGTTTCTGATAGTCACATGAACAGTAGCAGGTCAGGCAGGTGGAGGGTGCTGGTCCTCTGTCCTCAGCCAGAGGATACAGTCACACTAAAAGTAAAACGGTCAAAAGCTTCAAATCAATCACCTTCGGCCATTTAAGCCTCAGTCGCTACATTCAGTACTTTATGTTCTTCAAATTGAGGCCTCATTTCCCTTAAGACCTCAACTTCCTGTTGTCAGGGGGACGCTGCCCTTCATTTCCCTTCCATTGATTTGACTGCAGCGAGAACGTGATGACGGCCCAGGGTAAAGACGTGAAATTACAACAAAGCAGCAAGAACAGCATATATTAAATAAAGTAAGATAGGACATTGTGATATGTGTAGCCCTGAGCATTAACTTGATTAATAGGTTGGGGGTTTTTTTTATAAATTGCAGGAAAATGCTGAAAAAAACGATTATAATTTTCAAAGTGACATCTTCAAGTGACTTGTTTTGCAGCAGTCCCAGACCCAAAGATATTCATTTCAGTCATTTTACATGAGAAACAAATGATGGCTATTACTTGCCTTTCAAAATAATTGACAATTTATTTTCTGTTGATGGACTAATCAACTCGTTGACTGATCACTTCAGCTCTAAAGTCAATTGATCGCCGCTGTGTGCTGCAAAGCAACAACCAAGTCCAACCCAGTGGATCCAAAATGGAGTCAATAAAGACTAATGTAATGGCTTTATTAGAACACAATTAACGGCAATAAATCACCTGGACCTGAGGCAGAAAACTAAATCTCCTTTGCGCCTTAGAAGCAATGCAACAGATTTCCAGTGAAACAGGGCTGTAAGAGAAAAACCTGTGGTGTCACCTCTTCTTGGATTTCTGGGTACAACAAGTGAGTTTCTGTACGTGATATTTCTATTTTTTATCTGTTTGGTGACGCCGGTTTCATTCTTCAGTCTAGCCCGCTTCTTTTTTATTTAAAACAAACTGTCAACAGACAAAGGGACCTCCTGTGCACCAGAGAAACTGACAGTGTGTTTACATGCAGTTTAAAAACATACTCCGGTTTCTCCAACTCTATGTAAGCACCATACCCCAGGTTTACAGACCTAGAGAACTCCTTCAGTACCCCGAGTATTCATGCATGTAAACAGCGTTCCCGGATTACTGTCAGGTTTCCCGTCTGCGCATGCTCCCCTCTCCGCAGCAGTTGATTTTAACCCGGAAATAGAATAAACCAGGCAGCAATGGCACTGAAAATGTGAGAAAAAACAACAGCAATAAAGCGTTACCTTTAAACCTCGGTAGGACTTCGTCATGGCAACTAACATAACTACCAAGAAGACCCATTTCTGTCCTAATTCTGTCCAAAAGTCGCCCGTTTTTCCCCCGCTTGTGATGTTGACAAAGGGGAACTGGAAAATAAAGCCGCATTAAGATCAGCTGTACGTTGGTGGAGCGCCACCTACTGTATCGAGGTCAAGTTACTCCGTCATTTTCCCAATCAACCCCTGCTCATGTATACTGGGGGAAGGTCAATGACCTGATTATTCCCTTTACCGGGTAAGGTCATTTTAAGGTTACTGGTGTGCATGTAAACACTGATAGAAACAAAGGTGCTGTACAAAATGTTTGTTTGACTGGAGATATTAACGGAAAAAAAACAACTTTTATGAATGCATCTATTACTGATCCACTCCTAATACTGTGATATTGACATGTGATAGAGGCCTTTAATCATCCTTTTTCACCGTCACCTCTAGCTTACACCTGTCCGTGCAAAACACACGCCGCTAGGAGAAAAACCCTCAAAACAAAGTGGTCGTCTTCTGAAGCTCTTGGCCTACTGACCTCCAGGATAATGACACCACAGACCCTGGGGACCGTGGAGGACATGAGGGAAGGGGATAGGTCCCATAGCCCACGTGATTTGAGGTCACTTTAAATGACGGAGGGATAGGAGAATGTGGAATCAAACATTATTTCACCATCTATGAATCGTTTATATGATTGACCAATTATGCATATATCCTATGAAATGTACGATTTTTATTGTTATAACTGTATTTTGCCAATTTACTGGTCTCCCCTCGTAGTCGACGTATTTTCACATCTTACTCAGTGAACTAAGGGTTTGTTTTAGCCAAACAAGAGTGGGAGATTGTTGGAGCAGCTGAAAGATTAACAAAGGCAGGTTTGTGGGGTTTTATTTTATTTCTGTCAAGTCCGAATGAAGTGTGTTTTGATAAGGTAACAAAATAATTAGCTGACATCTAACTTCAGTGAAAGAGAGAAACCTCAATTTTTCTGTTTTAATAAGGAAAACAACAGTAAAAATGTCTTCCCTTGAAAGACAGAGTTTATTTTTGCTTATTTATCAGTGTAGCGAACTCCCGGCTCGAACACGTCTCCCAGCTTGGTCGCTGCCGCACACATAAAGTGATTAAACAGAGAGAAGCAACAAAACATGACAGAATGCCATTTTTCAAAAGCCCAAACCAGCAAATGATTGGGATTCTTTCCTCGATAATGACTTAGATGATGATCCAGTCATCATCATCAACTTCAACTCTATCCCTCTCCACTGAATAACTGCTGCATGGCAATAAATCTGCATGTTGCTGTCCATGTAAGATGATTTACACTGTGTAAAAACATGCAGAGAATACTCATTTTCAGCAGCTGTCTGTCAAAAAAACTGTTTCATTTTGAACTTAACAAATGGTAATAATTTCCCATTTTCCATTTCCCAGAGTAGAATTATTCAAATGCACCATTCAATCTGCGGTGGAAAGGATTTCTGCTGCAACACGGAGGATGTAATGAGCCATTACGTGGGTTTGTTGGTGAACAGGCTCGCAGCCGTGTATTGCTGTCCTGCTTTTCCAGTTTTAACCACAAACTGTGGGCTCCAAGCCGCAGGCAAGGACAGGGCGAGTCGCACACGGGGCCAGAGATGACAGTTATTACCAATTTACTGTAAAAGCTGGGCTAAACTACAAGGCAAGCAAGTAATTAATTCCTCATTTGGCCCACCGACGTTCATTTACAAAGGCTTTCCGGGCTCGTTAAAGTGACGGAGATGCTAAATAGTGCTGTCACTTGTGCGTCACCGTGTTACAGGATTTCAGGAGAAGTTAGTGCAAACTGCCGACCTTCCCTGACCCGTGACCAGGTTTTATCAAACAGCTGACAGACCACTAAATAAAAGCTGACCTGTTATATTGTCTGTTTGGTTCCTTTGGGAGGGCCTCGGCCCAGAATATTGCAAAATAAATTTGTGGAAGTGTTACCTGACAAAGATGACGGTGTGCTCAAGAGTCTTTAACAAATCTTCAATGTCAAATGTTATGAATCATATACCTTTCTCTCAAGTCTTATTCAATGCCAGTGAGAGGAAGCTTAGCGCTCTCGGCCCACAACGACAATCATTTAAGTTCCCTGTGAATCATTCAACTGAAAGCCAAGTGGGCAGCAAGTCATCAGTGTTTTAATTAGATCTAAAATGAGCATTATCTGGTCTGTCTTTTAATTGTGTTTGCACTAAGGAGGCAGAAAATGTGAACAATGTAGAACAAAGACAACTTTCAGGTTCCCTGCTTTATGGTCTTGGCAGTTAAACGTCCTGACACAGAGTTGGTGAGCTGTGGGTGAAATAGTTACTAAACATAAGACAGAATACAGAAAGTGGGCGAAATATGAGAGAAACCCAACATGTAAAGGTGATTAATGTAGAGATGTTCCTGATACCATCCCCAAAACTTTCTTATTTGCCGATACAGAGTACCAGTCTGATACCAGTGCGTTAAATGAAATCTATTATTATTTATTTTACTATTAAGGATGTGATATGATTGCTATAATGCTGTATGTCCTGGTCCAGGTTAAAACATGAACAAATACCTACAGAGAATGAATGCCACATACTTTTTTATAATCTAGTTTGACAGTCAGTCGTAACTGAAAAAGAACAGAAATAAAGTCTTGATTTCCTTCAGGGATAAATTAAATTGTAAGGGATCGGTGCAGACTTTCATACACGCTGATACCAGTACCTCCTAGTTAGGCCGTAACTGAACTTCAGATTAACGCATTAAGCGACATGGAGGCCTAACCTGAATAAACAGTAGGGGTTTTATCTACCCAACTACCCAATTTTTCAAAGATGATCACATTAATAAAACACACAATAATTTCCCTCTGGATAAATAAAGCTTCTTGAATACTTGCCAAAAACTTTTTTATAAAAAAGCCATTATACAAATCAAATAAAGGAGGATCAAAATCAAGCGTGAGGGAGTGCTGAAAGTATCAGTTAGAGTCAAGACCAAGTATAGTATAGTATAGTAAATCAACATTGTACTGTTGAGATGTCACAAGTCGCACCTCCAATATGGCTGCCAGAGGGCAAGGTTGCATTACCTGAAGGCCTGAAAAGAAAGCCTTCCAGAGCAGCTTTCAACATCTATATACTCTGCACACCGTCTTCATTAACCTGGCTGAGCCAACAAGGGAGACTGAGTCTGGAAGCGGCCCAGCTCCTGTTTATTAGCCCGTCACCGCACTACATAACAAGCAAGCTGAGAAATGTACCACGGAGCACCAAGAGTGACCTCTATGTTTAACAAAAAAACTCTCCACCAATGGAAAAAAAAGCCTCAGGAGAAAAAAGCAGACCGAACGTCAAACTTAAAAACAGGAAAAGAGAAAGTACCCCTCTGAAACGCATGCCGTTTTCTCCACCTAAATCTGTCTCCGTGTCTGTCAGCCGGTGTTTTTAATGTCAACATAAAAGCAAGGCAGAGCATTTTAATTCACACGACCTGTTGACTACCGGTTACTCAAGATGTTGACATAAAACAGATAGGATCAGTGAAAGCAGGAGCAGGGCCGTGAATCTTATCTGGAGAGCCTGAGCAGCCTGCGTGTCCCCACCTGACCAAAGGATATCCATCCGCTACTGATTTAATGTGGATACTTGTGTCCTCTAGGCTTCTTATTATAACTCTATGAGCTCTGGATACAAAAAGGGGATTTTTTTAATCCCTGTGCCAAAAAAGTCTTTTTTTTTAACATTGGTTACCAGATTCTTCAGTGAGGGATTTGTGTGTCCTCTAATTTGAATGGTACTCAGGAAAATGAACCAGCGCTATTGGATTGAGGGTTTCCTTGTCCTATGGTCTTAATACTGCTTCAGACAGCATCCTTTGGCTGATAGTCTTTTTTTGTAACTGCTCGCTCCAGTTAACACCAGTGTTATTGTTCCGTCAGCTGGAAACGGCTAAAGTGAATTCTGAGTCAAATTAAAATACGTCCCACTTTATTACTTCTGCTTCACTGTATTTTATCATATGTCTTAATGCCTGGTCACAGCAGAAAGCCAGACAGCACGATTGATCCATACGTCTTTGCCAAGTATTAGCATCTGGTGAGCTAAACACTAAAGGTGGTAGCCCGTGAGTCACAAAGCCCCTTTCACACATGCACTGCAACCTTCAAAAATATCTAAACATTCTGCAGGAGCTGTATGAGAGAACGCAAAACAGCCTTTACGCTGTCGGCTCTCTGGTACAAAGGCCGTTTAATCTGTGAGTGCTATTGCCTGGTGAATTCACGGTGACTGCGTTGATGGCTTTTCTCAGCCGTAATGGAAGAAAACCTCAGAGAGGGTTTTTATATATTGACGGTGTCTAATAACGAAAGACGACAAGGTTTCCAGAACGTCTGTCCGAAATCATTAGAGAAATTCAAGAACCGTAAGAGACTCTATTGTTTATGACCAAATTACGAAGCGGCTCCATCACCGCCGTGGAACCTGCGTTATGTCCAGGTCCTGCTCACTCTACCCAGGTGCCACCCTTTACCTAAACAGAGCATTTCCAGTAAGTGACAAGGTGGCATTTGTCCTCAGAGTTTCACAAATGTTCAATGAAGAGTTCTTAAAGGTGGGAATAACAGCACTCTGAGCTAGCAAGCTTGCCATCTGGCAGGTGGTTATTTTGAACTCTCCGTCTCTCCATTCCCTCAAAAGGTCAGCACTATCAAGCTGCTTGCTGCTGGTCAACTGCTTCAATTTTCACGTCAGAGTCAAGCGCAGTTGAACGTCATTTGAGAGTTTACTTCTCAGCAATCTCTCAATTTGAAATGATTGATCTAGCTGATTTAAGTATCACTGATATACCGATAACACCATCAGTCACTAAGCAGAAGGTTTTGGGTACAACAAAAAGAGGAAGGGTTGTCCAGTTAGGAAGTTAAACGTGGCTCAACTTTTACTATAACAAAGTACAGTGTCAACTAACGCACCAAAAAACACCACCACAATTCTACTGGTCACCATGCCAAGATGAAGGATACAGACAGAGTTGTGAGATCCTGTCTTAAGCCACTTTCACACATGTACTGCACTCCTGAACTGAGACATTACCACGCGGAGCTGTATGTGAGAAGACTAAAGTCTGAATCGGTTCGAGTGGACAATAACAGATTTTATCCTGCCAGCTCCGCAGCAAAAAGTGAATGTAATGTCCGATTGAGATTGAGCCCATGTGGGAATAAAGCCGGTGGTTGTCCGGCAAAATCACAGCGGGCGAGTGTGCGCACTCAAGCATTTCTGTCACGAGACATTTGTGAAACTTCGGACTATGTCTGGACCCGATTTGGCGCGCATTGCCCAGAGTTCATATGGCTTCACAGTATCATAAACCACTGTGCAGTATTTCGATATCTGATGCACCTTTAAACCCATGGAGGTTTCATTTAATCTGGACTTCCCAGCTCGACTCATCATCTCATGGGTACCTGGGGCCATTTTCTGTCCAAATACCCCGTTATGACCTAAATGGCTTCACCGCACAGATATTTCTGTTTGGACGTTTCAAGGGTAGATAACCACTTTTCTCTTCAATGAGCTCCATCTGAATGTAACAAGATATATCATGCTGGACTGTCGGTCCAAATACCATTTGGCTTCAGAGTGTTGCTGAATACCACAGCTGTAATCTACTTTACTTTTAACAGAATTCACTCCTCAGTTCTTATCAAATGTTCAAAGACACTGTGTCGAGGAGGAGAGAGTGAGGCCGGTGCTGAGGATTTAAACCCGCTCCACCAAACCGCAGCTTGATTTGTAGGCCGGGTATCCTCCACAGTTGCTCAGTAGCTCATTTAGGAAGCTGCCTGAGATAATTTGCTGTCACAAGAAAAAGACAAATGCATCTTCTGGTGCTTAATTCACTACTTTTTCATTATCTGGCAGTCCTAGCCCTAAAGAGGCCATATCCTGCTTGCTTGTCCTGTAGGGCAGACAGTTTTATCAGACTGCCCAGTGGGACCATTAACATTGTTTAAACAGAGCACGGGCGCAAGTTTGGGTGTAATGGGTCAATATAAATGCCCTTTTGTTAATTTGTAGTCATTATGCACTAGAAATCCTGCAATAGCATTAAAAGAAAACTCATTAGATGTTATTCAATTTCATGTCAGAGGTCGGCTGTCCAGAGAAGCTGAGGGTTGTTTGGGGTTTCCCTGCAGAGTAAGCAGAAATCTGACATGCTTGGCCGGCATGTGCCGTCTTATGCAACAGCCATATCGTATGGTATCTCTTGAGTACGAGCCAAGTAATGTTCAGCTGGCCAAGAACCGTCAATCGGGGTCAGCGAGGTCCTTCACTGGGCTTTGAAAGGAGCCCAGCAAGATGAGGTTTAGCCTCCAGCTACAAAAAGACGACAACTTCACAGAAAAATACACCAGCTTACAGAGGAGAAGAGCATCCTTTCGCTTCTGATGGGTGCTCTTTAGATTTTGATTCTGATATCAAGCTGGTACTTTTCCAAAAAAGGGAAGAAATAAATGAATAAATAAAATCAAAAGGAGGAGTGAAAGCCGGTCCAGGAGACGCCGGACTAAGATCTCTTTTCCTCTCTGATGGTATAAAGCATCAGAGTGTGTGCTGTTGAAACACAGGCACGCTGAGTGTAGTTTAGAAGCAGCAGGTTACAAGATTTGAGGCTTTTGAAGCTCACAAAGCAGAGAAATCGCATGCATTGTGTGCACTTCCAATATCACAAATCACATAATTAGCAGGTAAAATGTGAGTCAAGCACTTTAAACAACCGCCCTGTTAGTCAGGTTACGGAGGTTCACATTTTTTCCCTCTTCAGTTACCTTCCACTCCTGTTTGAAGCTGCACACGTGCACGAGTAAGCCTGGGGCGGCTTTAATGTCAATACACAGAAACTGCCCCTTCTTGAACTCAACACCGAGAGGGTTTACACTCGCTGCTGCACCCAAAGTCTGTTCAGCATGAAGGTCTGTGGTTTACAGTGCATGTGTGCATCGATTTGGAGATTAACATATGAAACGATGTCTAGACTTCTGTGCTAAAATTAGGCCACATTTGGTCAAGTCTGAGATTTGAGACTTCTGGGTTACACGTCACGGTGGTTTCAGCTGTTTTTCAGTGACAATATTGAAATGCGAAGCAGGTCTTACGCACACACAAAGAACACTGCAAAAGCCTCTATCTGATCAGGTCATCTCTGTCCTAGTCCTAGAGTTTTTCAATCTGATTTTTTGGGGAAATTAGTAGCCGCGTTGCATTAGAAAAGCCGTATGGATGACGACAAGATTCTGTAAAAACCTCCTCAGTAAGGTGGTGAATAAGTTCTGACATGACTGATCAGCACCTGTTGCCTCTGATATTCCCATAACGTTTCTTTGTCTCCGGACGGCATTAAACATGGTAATAGTAAATGGTAAATGGACTTGTACTTATATAGCACCTTTCTAGTCTTCTGACTACTCAAGGCGCTTTCACACTAGTCACATTCACACAGACATTCACACTGATGGCAGTGGACATCTACATACTATCTAATCTAACCATTCACACGACATTCACACACCCATGTGCAGCACGGGGAGCAATTCGGGGGTTCAGTGTCTTGCCCAAGGACACTTCGACATGCGGGGGAACTGGGGATCGAACCGCCAATCTCTACATGGCCAACATGCCCAACTGAACCAAATTCCTGAAGCCCTCTCGTCCCATCTTTCACTCGTAGATGCTTAGATGGTGTTCTACTCCCTTTAAAGCAGGATTACAGCCACGCGTAGCCTATAGCGCCAACTTCTGACCAAACTATATTGTAGCCTGTTTAAATAGGCTCCAACCCAGTCGACGGGAACTTGCCTAATTGGTATTTTGCATCATGTCAAAAGTTTGATTGACAATGGAAAGAATATGACAGGTCCCAAAGATCCAAACGTGTAACGATAAAGGAAAACACTCTGCTTTGAATGATCACTTATGACTGGTATCCCCCCCAACATAAACACACACATACACACATAACACTTCAATTAACGGACCTCATTAAAATGACATCCACTTAACCCTCATTGGGAAGAAAAAAAATCCAGAATCCTATTTCATTTTAAAAGTTTCACTACTTGAAGGAAGAGGTCTTTGTTACACAGCACAGCGTCTCCTTAATTACTCATTAAGAGCACCTTTCAAAGGGTTTCATGGTCCTACTTTTATTTACCTGGTTAAATGTTCCCTGTATGATTCCCTGGGTCAGCTGTGTTGAAATGACCACCCTTACAGCTCACTGATGTTTTACTCATTGAACCCTTAACCCCCTAAAATTTGCGTCCGACTCTTTTCTCGACTTCATTGATATCTTCACGGTGGCTGAACGGATTTTCACCATTCAAGGTCCATTTGAAACATCTCCCTTCGTTCTTTTGCCATTCGAGCTGCGAAGATAGCCTCTTACCAGTCTCTTTCGATAAAACAGAAGACAGGGATCATAGGGATCGCCCACTTCACGAAAACACGCTCCTATACGTTCAAACTCTAAATGTGAGTACCGAGAAAGTTTCCTTCTCCAGCAGACGAGTGTGAAACCTTCTGGTGTCAGAGTGAAGGAAGGGCTCCAAGAACTCAATCACAAACACGAACGACTCGAGAAGGGAGTGTAGCTCCCAAGATGTGGTGAGGCGATGCTTGCATGCAGACGACCACATTTAGCCCAGTTTAAACCTGCATCTCTTTGACCTGCTAATCACCCCGGCCATGCTTCCTGTGCTGCACAGTCCCCTTGTGAGAAAAAGTTTAAAAGCCTGGTGTTACTCTGTGTTTGGAGGTATTTGAGTTGCACCCCCCCACCCCTCCAAAAACCTGCACACAGACTTGTTGGCTGCTCTCTGCATGCCTTCCCCCCCACAATGTCACACACATAGGGCTCCTCGCTGCAGCAGCAACAGCAACAGCAACAGCAGTCTGGCGAGGGGCGACATCCACCCTGAAGAAGAAAAAATGCACCAACTTTCTGTCTTGATTTAATCCAAACCTCATGTAGATCCTCCCCACACACACAAACACACGCACGCACACACACACACTGAACTTTGGACGGCAGGAGGAAGAGGTTAGCCTAATGGTGGACCATGAGATTTTTTTTTTTCTCCCCCAAGAACATTCCGGCTCAATGGGAAAGAAGAATTGGTGTTTGGCTGAGAGAGGAACAACAGCATTTAAACATGACGAGACAGGCACAGAGGCGGCTGCTGGAGCCTCTTCTCCGGGTCTGCTAACCGTGTGCATCCCGGCGAGCGTTGAAGCCGCCTTCACGATGCACGTTTCCCCTTAAAACACCCCACATCCCCGGTGTGCAACTGCAGGGCCCGGCGCCGCCATACACCACCACATAGACACAGAAAACAACACGTATAGCATGCCCCCGTAGCACCAAGCGGAAAGAGACATGCGAAAAATGAGGAGGTGGGGGCACAAACCGGGACCGTAAACCGGCGATAGAGCCACCGGGGACGGAACGTGGAGGGAACAAGTGGAGTTAGGCGAACTAACCTGTTCGGGAGCAGCACGGTCCGCTGGATATTGGGTTGAATCCGAGTTAAATCCACTATCAGTACAACAAAGAGGCGAAAATGACCGAGCGGCCGCGGAACAGGCCGAAACAGCACTCCTGGAGCAGCGAGGCGCATGCGCAGAGCACAGCCGGAGGTGGAGGAGGTGGTGAGGGGGGGTAAAGGGGGGGTGGGGTGGATGAGTCCAACTAGTATTTTGAATTGATCCACTGAGTGTGTCATTTATTATTAATTTTAAAGGAAATAGCCTGAGTCAGTGGTTGTTTTCATGTGTGAGACAAAGTCAACCCTAATAAAGCTGTAATAAACCCGGTCGTCCCTCTGTCTGCATAACTGAATAAACATTATATATAGTATACATAAAAACCTGCACAACAATGAAAGTTAACGCTCATTGGAATTTTACAGGAAAAATGTTTTAAAAAGCCATACTGTGGCTTTATAATGCAACACATATCAGATACGAACACACCGAACAAGGAATCACTCATACCCAGTGGCGGATTAAGGTGGTCAGGGGCCTCTAGGCTACTTTTTGTTTGGGCCCCCCACATTATTAATCATCTTTAACAGAAAAAAACCTGCTAGAAGAGTCTGCAACCTTGAAAAACCCTGTCAATTTAGAAATTTTCTTTAGTAGATCTTGGTCCTGTTCTTTCATTCGTCGTGCTTTTCTTTTCCGTGCTCCGCTGTCACATTTTCTTTTTGACATTTTGCCGCCGTACTGTCCAGTAACAGTGAGTGACGCATCGTTTGACAACAAAACTGACCTCATGAATCTGGCCACACGATGGCAGCTGATTGGATAGACAGGGGTAACATTTATAACATTTAACTAATCAGTGACTTAATTTTTCAAAATGCTTCTAAGGGCCCCAATAGGAGGCATGTTTTTTTCCCAGTGAAGTAATTAAAAATAAATAAATAAAAAGTCTGGCCAATCCGGGGCCCCTGCACACCTTGGGCCCCTAGACTGCAGCCTAGGCATTAATCCGCCTCTGCTCATACCCCTTTCAACTCAAAATGTGTTAATATAGCACATTAAAAGAACAACCTTGGTTGCCCAAAGTGCTGCACAACATACAAAGTCAAGTGCTAGAAATATTGATAAAAACAGCATAAATCATAAGACAATAAGGGCAAATAAGAACAATTACTAAGATAAAGTACAACACCCTGACCTGCTTTTTATGTTTTAGTACAGCTTTTACTTGTAAGTACAATTACTGAAATAAGGTAAAACAAATAAAAGCTATACTAAAAACAACATGTCAGGGAGTAAGAACAATTACTGAAATAAGGTAAAACAAATAAAAGCTATACTAAAAACAACATGTCAGGGAGTAAGAACAATTACTGAAATAAGGTAAAACAAAAGCTATAAATAACAGGTCAGGGGGAGTTGAAGCCAGTGAGAAGGGATGGGTCTTTTAAAAAGGTGATTTAAAATGCTCCAGAGTTTCAGCTGCTCTGATGTGAAGGGGTAGAGCTGAAAATGCTCTGTCGCCCTCACTCTTTAGTTTTGTTCGTGGGCAGACGAGCAGTAACTGGCCACTTGACCTCAAAGCTCCAGCTGGAGTGTGGTGCTTAATGGGGTCAGAAATACGGAGGGGCTGGACCATTTTAGGCTTTTAAAAAACAAGCCATTTTAAACGTAACAGGGAGCCAGTGAAGAGAGGCAATAGGGCAATGTGATCACGCCTTTTTCCCCCCTATCAACAATTGAGCGTCTGCATTTTGGACACCCTAGAAATGCTGGTCTAGCCCAACATAAATTCAATGTTATTTATAGTGCCACATCATAACAAAAGTTATGTCAGGACACTTTACAGAGTAGGTAAAGACCACACTCTATGACTTATTTATGATAAACATAGACCCAACAATTCCCCCGTAGAGTACGGTTGCGTTGAAAACCTTCACTATAACAGACAGGAACGTCAGACAGACCCAGCTCTGTGGAGGACGGACATCTGTCTGCACCGGTTGGGGAGAAAGAAAAGGAAAGAGAAAGGGCAAAAAGATGGACAGATGGACAGAGAGAGACAAAGACAGACACACTCTCAGTAACTATAATAATATGACTCATATGTTATGGCAGTTAATACAGCAGTATAGTAGAAACAAGCACAGCTAAAGTGATAGATTATAATAGCAGCAGGAAGCGTCATGTAGGACCATGGCAGCAGGCACCACCACCATCAGCAGAGACCTGAGAGACGACAAAGCACAAACAACTCCAGGGAAGAAGTTGAATTAGTAACATGCATTGATGAGACATGAATGATACAGACAGAGAGGAGAGAAGCTCAGAGTATCAGAAGATATAAAGAGAATTGCAGTAATCCAGACAACAAATACATGGATCACCCTCTCAGAGTCAGGTAGAGGGAGATAGGGCTTTACCCTCCTCACACAGAGGGTGGGAGGGTGGACAAGGGTTCATTTCAATCTGAATAAATAGTCGTGAGCAGGGATCCACCCGTGAAAACTGGCTTGGTTTGAATTAACAAAGGAATTTGGTACAGAGAATCAACTCTAATAGTTGTTGAGTGAACCAAAATTAGGCTAGGATCTTTTTGTTTTGTCATCCGTTTCAAGAATTACCCATTAATCTCAACTTTTAAAGCCGTCAGTCTTTAAAGTGGTCATTAAAAAAAAAAAAAAGGTTAATGGACTTGTACGTATATAGCGCCTTTCTTTTCTTCTGACTACTCAAGCTGCTTTCACAGTGTTTGTCACATGCACACTGACATCTACAGACCATCTAATCTAATCATTCACACCACATTCACACACCCATGCGCAGCACTAGGAGCAATTAGGGGTTCAGTGTCTTGCCCAAGGACACTTCGACATGTGGTGGGGATCGCACCGCCGATCTCTCGAATGGAGGACGACCCACTCTCCCACAGTCGGCCCTAAAAATGAATGTAAAAGATTCTTCAAAAGCCAGAACTTTATCCATCCATATTTCTTCCTTATGTGCCGAATATGCTGTGAAGACAAAATAAAATGGGAATAGATCAAACAAGGAAACAAAATTAAACATATGTAACAAAGGGTATTCTCATCTATATCTTATGAAGAGTAATGCACAAAACTTTCTAACACTGTCACCGCAAGTGGAACGCAACGGTTGAGTTTAGGCAACAAATAGGGGACAGTTAGGGTTAGGCATTAAAAAAAAACTTTTCAAAAAAACTGTCCTGTGCAGCAGCATCCAAAGCGTTTCCTATACCTGTTGCAAAAACATAATGTTTAAAGAGGAAATATAATTATAACAGCCAACCTAAATGAAAATCAAGATACCTACTTTTACCAATATGCCATAGGTCAAAAGACTTGTTCCTCCTGCACCCACTTAGCAACCTAAAGAGTGAAACACGAAATGTATTTTGGGATGAAACCAGTTTCATGATAAACCACATTGAAACTCCAGAAGGCTAGATTTGAATCATCATTAATACCGTATTTGATCACCACCCTTTGAAAAACTTGCAGTAAATACTTCAGCATCAACAGTTTCCAGGTGCACGCGCAGCATTCAATGAAAACATGTCTGATAAAGAGGCACCATTATTTAATGAAGCCCTCACTGATATCCGCTATCACAAATAGAGACAGATCCTGAAGCCTTGGACCTACTCTCTGAGCAATGACTGGAGGATACCTCTGCACACAACTCACCGACGGAGCAGTGCTTTGCCTTGCTGATCCACTGTCCACACGGCAACAAGGTCCGTCTGCAGAGAGATGGGTTTTCTCCCTACGCATGTGTAAACCCTCTACTCCCAACTAAAATGTCCAGTCACCAAATAAATAGCCGCTTCCCACTCACTTCCTACTGTACCATCTATTGTCCAGGTGTTCGAGAGCCTCTGCTGCAGCACATCTTCACCAGAGCATCCACACATCACCCACAAATATCAGTTTTCTCAGATTTGTCTTTCATGCAGTACAGTTAATTACCATTGCTACAAAATAAAAAAATCCCCCATGCTTCCTGACTATTTGCACTGCTTAGCTTCTTGTCTCACACCAAACCAGGTCTACACCACCTCATTAGGTATTTAGATCTCATCCTGATTCGTGTCTCTCTTTGGGCAGTAAGCCGCCCATGCTGCATGATTTCCTTTGGAAGAAAACACTCTGGTTCCTTCTCAAAGTCTCAAGTCAGTTATAATGTCTCAAAATCAACCCTGTGCGAAAATAAATTATTTCCCAAACTTCCGACACCATTCTTACGCTGCAGCGGTTTGGGATCATACGGCCTTATTGGGTACGACGTCCAAAAACACCAAATCAAAGTGCAGCAGAACAGACTTGACTCAAACGTATCGTTTGACAAACCTCTTCATTCTGAAGCTGTCAGTTTCTCTCCCCTCCCCCCTTCTAGATGAGCTCAGGGCAACTTGAATGGTCTGGCAGGGGAATACATGGACCTGGGTCGGTATATGAAGTGAGCGGCTGATGAGGGAATGAGATGCACCTGAGGTGGTTTGCAGGGAAGGACGGGTAACTGCAGAGCAGACGAGAGATGTGTGTGGAAAATAATAATGACAGGGCCTGGGGAACAGGGTATGTGGGAGACACTGTGACTAAAATTCAATTAAAAAAAGTATATTGCTTTCTCAAATATTGCGATATTTTTCCCAAAATGTAGATATTATTCAACAGATGCATCTTTACGGCAACATTAGAGTGATTTTAATGTTTTACCCTTTCAAATTTGCCTTTTTTCACTTTTTGCATTTATGAAATGGTGAAAGCAAAGATAAAGTAAGATAGAACTTTATTCCTGAGGGAAATTGTTGTGCAGCAGTAGCTAGTCTGTAACGTGCGGTGGAGAAAATGTATCAAGTGACCGAACAAGTAGAAAACATGTACGCATGGACGTATTCTGAGCCAATGGGCCCCTGGGCACGGACATGTTAGAGGCCCCCCACTCTGTCTACGTAGGAACAAGACACCCAAATTCAAAGAGTCTGTGTTTAGACATTTTGTAGTAATTTTGGGTCTCTTTGTGGTCATTGTGCACTTTTTTTTTTAGACGTTTTTTTTTTAATGTGGTCATTTTGTTTCTCTTTGTGGCCATTTTACTGCCATTTTTAGTTGTTTTGTATGTCTTTGTAATTGTTTTGCATCTATTTTAAGACTTTTTTACGTGTCTATGTTCTATGCAAGCCCACACCACAGCAACTTCCTGGTTGATCCAATAAGGAAGTGCCAAAAACTGCAGCTCTCAGAGTGTCCACTAGGGTAGTTTGCATATTTAGAGCAATTTCTCATTGACCGCCATGTTAAATGGGCTGTTTTCACAGCAAAATTAAACTACTTAAGGCCTGCTTAAAAACAAAATTCTAGTCTGTATGTTTAGGTCATATCTCCATGACAACACTGAGGGGGATGAATTTTTTTGGACCAGGCTAGTTTTTATGTTATTGGAGGTTAAAGATTATAAATAACTAGGGGCGTGGCCTCTTGAGTGACAGCTCATTTCACCTTAGAGGTATACGTCAGCCAGATGGATGTATCTCCCTCCCCCCCAACGTCACATACATGCCCGTTTTTGGTAAGAGGAAATGAGGCGGAGTCGAAGTCTGACAAGATGGTGACTCCCGTAGGCGAGGACGATTGGATCAAGTTGCTACATCCATTTTTTATACAGTCTGTTGTATTTCGCGCATGTATGACTATGAGAAGTGGATTTGCACTTTGATATCCAGTTGGATGATGTCAATTTATGTCAAATAGAAAGCTACACTTTATCTGGGAAAGACCATTAAATAGTTGTTTTTTAAATCATAAACATTACAACTTTAAACTTACTCTATACAAATTGATCATCTTTCGAAAGCTTTCACCGATGGAGGAAGATGTAAATACCAACAGTGTAAATTGATGCAAAAATAAAAATGGATCCAACCAGGTTTATGGCCGTAGATGCTTTAAATGACACAATAATTCTGTTTAAATATAAGCCCTGAGATGGTTACTTGTGGGTATAAAGTTGGCTACAGTGAGGTTAAGATCAGGGATGGTTGGGGTTAGGTAAATGGACTTGTACTTATATAGCGCCTTTCTAGTCATCTGACTACTCAAGGCGCTTCACAGTGTCTGTCACATTCACCCATTCACACAGACATTCACACTGATGGCGGCGGACATCTACATACCATCTAATCTGATCTAACCATTCACACCACATTTACACACCCATGCGCAGCACGGGGAGCAATTTGGGGTTCAGTGTCTTGCCCAAGGACACTTCGACATGTGGACCGGGGGGAGATGGGGATCGAACCACCAATCTCTCGAACAGAGGACGACCCACTCTGCCACCAAGCCACAGCCGCCCTACCAAGCCACAGCCGGTTAGGTACAGATTGGGTGTGGGTAAAGTTAGTGGAAGAGTGTGGGTGTGACACATGTGGTTGAGCTATTGTCATGAAATACGGCGTGCCGCACGCTCCTAACTGGAAATAATGATGTTCAAACAAAGTCCCAGCTGCCATAATCCCTGTTTATAGCACAACCACAGGCCAACATCTGCTGACCATCAATGATTCAGTCTCACAGTGCAGCCATGTTTTGTCTCCATCACGAAACAGCATCTTTTTATTGTTTGCGCAGGATGTACAGTAACTCAATTTAACCCTTCCGGAGGCTGTGGTTAGATTAATTAAATCAAGTCTGAGTCACTGCGAAGAGCTGGTAAGCTGTGGATTAAAGAGGCCACAGAACCAGAAACTTTTAGGTAAGTGTGATGTGAAGTGTTGACTGCAGTGACTTAAAACTAAGACTGTAAAAGATCCTTCTTCAAACACTGAATCTGCCAATAAAGGGCCTTCATAGGGGGAGGTGTCATGACCGCAACACATTAGTCACGATAGCTTCATGTAAGACTTCCTCTTAGTCAGTGTATTAACTCTGAATATGCTTCAATTTACCGAAGTGTTTCAGACCCCTTCACTTGTTTTACATTTTGTTATATTGCCTCATTCAATTCAATTCAATTCCATTTAATTTACAGTGCCAAATCATAACAAAAGTTATCTCAGGACACTTTACAGAGTAGGTAAAGACCACACTCTATGACTTATTTATGATTTACATAGACCCAACAATTCCGCCGTAGAGTACGGTGGCAATGAAAATCTTCACTATAACAGACAGGAACGTCGGACAGACCCAGCTCTGTGGAGGACGGACATCTGTCTGCACCGGTTTGGGGGAGGACAGGGGAGAGAAAGAGAGAAAAGACGGACAGATGGACAGAGAGAGACAAAGACAGACTTTTTGTCTTATCTAAGATCATTTGATCTTATGCTAAGATCATTGAAATTTGTTCTTCCCCTCATCAATCCACACTCAGTGCTCCATCGTGACAAACCCAAAACAGTGTTTAAAATGTTTTTGTAAATGTAATAAAAACCAAAAAATAAGTATTCAGAAGTTTAGCTCAGGTGCCTCCCATTTCTCCTGATCGGCTTGTGAAACGTTTGCACACCTTGATTGGAGTCCACCTGCTGTGCATTCAACTGATTGGACAGGATTAGGAAAGGCACACACCTGTCTATATAAGGGCTCAAGCGATGAGGCATTTCAGAGCAGAGATCGAGCCGTGCGGTCGCAGGAACTGCTTGCAGAGCTCAGGGACAGAAGGCTACAAAAAAACCATTTCTGCTGCATTAATGGTTCACAGAGCTGATACATACATGAAGAAGCAGATCATGTGGTCCGATGGAAACAATATTCAAGTGTTGTGCCTCAGTTTGAAGGGTCACGTGGGGGGAGGTTTTTCAACAGCATGTCTGCAGGGTGGAGGGAGGGCTGAAACAAGCAAAGGCTTTATGTGAAAACCTGATCTAGAGTTCTCAGGACACAAGACTCGCGTGAAGGTTCACCTTCCAACAGGACAATGATATGGTAGCTACGACCCAAAGGCAAAATAAAGCCACAACACAAAAGAAAGCCACAACATAAGTGCAAAAAAAGTAACAATAGTAAAGTCTCTGTGGAGACCTGAATGAATGTCCTACCACAGCCCGTGCCCATCCATCCTTACAGAGCTCGAGAGGAGCTGCAGGCAGAAAATCCCCAAATCCAAGTGTGCAAAGCTTTTAGCATCACAGCCAGAGAATGGAGGCTGCAGCTGCTGCTGAAAGGGTTTAAACTGAGGGTGTGAAGAATCCAGACGACGTTAATGTGATATTTCAGGGGGCAGGATTCCCAAACCGTGTTTTGGCTTTGTCATTTTGGGATATTTGAGTGATTAATAAGGAAAACAAATGAGCTATTTTAGCACAGGGCTGCAACATAACATAATGTTGAAAAGTGAATGCACTGTATTAACCCTATTGAGTGATACCTATGTGTAGATTCCATATAAATGTAATGTGTGAAATACATGATAAACATCGTTTTACAAAATGGAGAACTTTGGGTTCACCTAAAAATAAGCATTTCCATAAAAATGTTCCTATCAAGTTAAATGTTTGTTTTTGTTGCCTATTCAACGTTCATCTTTACAATTGTAGGCCAACTTCTTGACCGCAATTTTTTTATTTATCACATCAGTGCTTACACAAACAGTGAGCCTTTTATTGCATTTGATCTGAATCCTTCATGTTATGAATTAGGTTGTGTGTGTGTGTGTGTCGTGACAGACCGTGAGTCTTTTTTATCAGCTTATCATATTGTACATCACAATTTTGTACGATACAGAAGACAAAATAAGAGAGTGTAGAGAAGTTTGATAAGTAAACATTTAAGTGGAGTCAGTTCAGTTCAGTCTGACAGTTTCACCAAGTGTCACTTTCTTTTTCAGTGAACTTTGCTTAAGAAGCGAAACAAAACCCAAAAGTGGCTCTCAAAGGGTTAAAGAGAAGGAGTGTGTTGTGTTGTCATGTGCACTCAGAGAGGTTGGAGAAGTGAAGATATCTCACTCTGTTCTTTTTGGCAGTTACACGTACGGGCTTTCTAACGTGCAAACTGTGACAGATTCAAACAAGCACTCCTCCTCCTAATAAAGTGCAAAACCACAAATATTTTGCCAGGTAAAAGTGCAAACTTGTTTGCTTTGATATGTTTTATTTGAGAGGCATCCCAAAGGCAAAAAAAGCGACAACACAAGACCTGGATGATTGTCCAACCAAGTGGTCCCCATCCAAATTCTTACTGAGCAAAGTAAAGGTATGAGTGCAGGGCTTTTACTAACAGAAGATTTTTACACCCCCTGAGATTTTAAACAACTGAGTAGGGTATTATCTTTACACCAAGAACCACAACGTCCAACTTTATTGGGTAATCTTTGACATTTACTAGTTATGTCTGGAATAAAATGCCCCTAAAATCAATATTCAAGGGCTCAACTGTTAGTCTATACCAGGGGTCTTAAACATTTTGAGGCCAAGGCCCCCTTAGCCGAAAGCAGGGACCCCTACTACAAATATTGTATTGTATTGAGTTGCATATTAGATTTCCCAGCTGGCATTGGGCGTGAGGTTCTATCGCAGGGCACATGGAGACATACAGAGAGACCCACATTCATATCTATGGGCAATTTAGAGTCATCAATTAACCAAACAACATGCATGTGTTTGGACTGTGGAAAGAAGCCGGAGAACCCGGGGAGAACATGCAAACCCTACACAGAAGGGCCCCAGCTGGGATTCGAACCATGAACCCCCTTGCTGTGAGGCAAGTTCATAGTTGCAACAACAAAAAATATTTCCCTGCACTCAGGTTGCCAGGTTGGTCAGACCCGGCCCAGTAGCCTACAGGAGACCTGAGTCTGTTTGAACCCATCCCCTCTGGCAAATCGCACCATACAAGTATTGCAGAGGAGTAGTTTGACTGACAGTTACCGTTAGCCGTTAGCATTAGCCGTTGTTGTTTTTGCCCGTCTCCGGTCACTCAACTGCTGGGACGAATAACGATTTCACCCAGTGCAGCCTACAGTAGCTGCACCCAACAACAGACAGCCCTGGCAAAACACAATGCTGGCCGCTATTGGCTGGTACAACTTAAATGGAACATTTACACATATACACTCACCGCATCTATGCATTAATTGTATGTATATAGGTCCTGTTTGTGCATGTGTGTATTTCGGGGGCTGTGTGTATAACATGTAAAATAATAATAACAGAGTGAAAAAAATGTAATTTCATATAAAGATAGATAAATTAAAAAAACTGTGCATGTCCTGGGTATAAACTGTGCATGACCTGGGTATAAACTGTGCATGTCCTGGGTATAAACTGTGCATGACCTGGGTATAAACCGTGCATGACCTGGGGATAAACCGTGTGTGTCCTGGGTATAAACTGTGCGTGACCTGGGTATAAACTGTGCGTGTCCTGGGTATAAACTGTGCGTGTCCTGGGTATAAACTGTGCATGTCCTGGGTATAAACTGTGCGTGACCTGGGTATAAACTGTGCGTGTCCTGGGTATAAACTGTGCGTGTCCTGGGTATAAACTGTGCATGTCCTGGGTATAAACTGTGCGTGTCCTGGGTATAAACTGTGCGTGTCCTGGGTATAAACTGTGCATGTCCTGGGTATAAACTGTGCGTGACCCGGGTATAAACTGTGAGTGACCTGGGTATAAACTGTGCGTGACCTGGGTATAAACTGTGAATGACCTGGGTATAAACTGTGCATGTCCTGGGTATAAACTGTGCATGTCCTGGGTATAAACTGTGCGTGTCCTGGGTATAAACTGTGCGTGTCCTGGGTATGACCTGGGTATAAACTGTGCGTGTCCTGGGTATGACCTGGGTATAAACTGTGCATGACCTGGGTATAAACTGTGCATGACCTGGGTATAAACTGTGAGTGTCCTGGGTATAAACCGTGCGTGTCCTGGGTATAAACTTAGAGTGTCCTGGGTATAAACTGTGAGTGTCCTGGGTATAAACCGTACACGGTTAGGGTGGTTGTTTTACCGACAGAGGGGTTCATCTTCACTGTAGAAGATCTCTGGTACAGTATGGACACTCCCGGCGGTGTTCCTGAACCATGAAGCGGTGTTTGTTGACTTCCTCCAGCCGTTAAACAGCTTCCCCGGCTCGTCCGCTTAAAATGCGATATAATGACTTTATAACCCATCACCAGGACAACACAATGGATTTACAGCTTGTATTTTAAATGACGTACACCAGTTTTTTTGTATGTCTTCGACCCGGCGACCGCCAGCACATTTACAATGCCTCGGATATCAGTACAGTGTTAACAGTTAGCTAACGTTCAGAGCTAACGTTAGCTTAACCGGTACATTTGTCAACACACCGTGAACTGTTTTACCGGACTAATGGAGGATGGCAGCGAAGCTTCCTCCGAGGTTCACGCCGTTTCCTCTGATGTTGCCACGACAACAAACACGGAACTGAAGAAACTTTTGTTTTTTAAAGTTTACAAGAGGAGGTGGTTTGTTCTGCTCGTGCTGTGTCTGTTAAACTGCTCCAACGCGACGGTGAGTTCACGTGTGTGTGTGTGTGTGTGTGCGTGTGTGTGTGTGTGTGTGTGTGTGTGCTTAACGTTACATGACAGTATATAACACCGGTTTTGCGCCTTATTCAGCACCCCTGCGGTGAAATGCACCCCCTCGCGTTATAGGTGCTATACTGCATCAGAAGGCTGTTGTTGCACCTATAGGAGTAGTTTATATACAGGTAACCCATGGTAACTGTCAGATCATTGGTTACTTACAGTCTTTCAACTATTTTAAAGAGTATAAAATCACAAACTTGGATAATAGAACAACATCTTCACTCTATTATTGTTATTCATGTTACACACACGCACACAAACAGGACCTATATACATGTAATCAATGGAGAGATGATAGAGGCCACAGGGACTTGAACCGGCAACCCTCCGGTTTCCAGCCAGGTCACCTATAGACTGAGCTTCTGCCCAATGTACTGTACTGTACTTCATGTGCCCAAAGTAGAAGTGCTCAATATGCAGACAGGCCGATTTCAGCTTGAGGTGTATTCTGTCACTGGGATGTAATTAATGACGCATTAATGTATAAGCTTCATTAATGTGGAGTGTATGTTGCCCAGCGTAATATTCTCATAATGTGACACATCGAGGAGAGCGATCAAATGGTTTTATGTTCTCTTAGGGCGCACTCACACTGTCCATCCGTACCGTGCCCTGTGCTTAAGGGTACTTGTCCCCCCGCTGGCCAGGCCCGTTTGTACTCACACTACCTGGGCCTCGGTGCGAATGCTTCTTGCTGTCCATACGTCATCACGCCGTAACACGTCACACGTCACACGTCACACGTCACACGTCACACGCATTGATTGTCATCGCGATGCGTCGCTTTGTTTACAAATCTTTCCATTGACCTCTGAGTTTTTGTGCGTCTTGTCGACTGTTTTTGAATCTTTTCATCGACCAAATCTGCAGTAAACACTCCACCTCCGCATCACACCAACGTGAACCTTTCACCGCCATTGTTTTAAATGTCCGTGCATGGTCCCTCCTTCTTTTTTCTACGTCCCAACAGGCGCACATAAAATGACGTCAGAACCGCCGTAGTCCTCGTGCTCGTACACGTGCGCACGCTCGTGCTCGTACACGTGCTTACGTGCTTTACAAAAGCCCACCTCTCCCAAACGGACCGTGGACGGCAAGTGTACCGCTCCTTGGAGCGCTACGGTTGCACTCACACTGGTCAAAGGAACTAGACTTTAGCCGTGAGACGTGCTTGGGCACAGTATGGATGGGCAGTGAGAGTGCACCCTTTAAGGTTTTTCCTCAGGTCAAATGGTAAATGTATGTTTCCCTTTCACCCACCTTCAAATTCAAAGCCAGGGGGCATCTAAAGTTTTGAATTACACTATCTTCACCACTTTTATGGTCTTTTTTAAAATCCATTTATACACAAACATGTGCTACCACATTTTTAAAACACAAGGCAGTAGCTGCAATTTGAACTACTTGCAGCTTGTTGTTCATGTCTCAGATATCTTTAACGCTCTCTCTCGAGTTAAACAGCAGATGTGGTTGTGAACAGCGTGGTAGATGACATGTGGAGCCTCCTTTTTGCTGGATATTGATATAATTCCCCGGGGATGTTGTCATTGAAAACCAGAGTGTGCCTGGAGGGAAGTGTTCCCGTCTCAGCCGTGCAAACTGAGCCCTCCCTCACCTATTTTGTGCTCCCGCGGGACTCGTCCTCTCTATGGAGCTATTGTTTCCGCTGGGCTGGTGTTCCCATTCACAAAAGACGCTCAGCTGGTGGAGAGTCATTCATGATGTGGCAAATAACAGCTGATGAGCCAGTTACGCATCAGTCAGTCTGACATTAGCAGCTCTACTGAGGGTTCAATCCAAGCCCAATCTGCGGTGGGCTGGGATTGTCTTGTAAATAGATTAATTTTGAGAACCACATCATACTAACAGTGTACTGTTAGTGAGCAGCCACAGAAAGTGTCTTAGTCATGTGGAAATAGTTTTTAAACTGCATGCAGTTTAAAGAAATTAAAATAAAACTCTTGAGGTGAAGAAGCACCAGTTAAGTTACTTTTCTGGGTCTCAAATTGTGTGTCTAAGCACCGAGTATTAAAAAACTGACAAATACCAAAAGCTTACATTGCATACTTTGTCACATTCTTAGTCATTCTTTAAAACAAAATAATTAAAAAATCCTGATTTTGATAATAATTTTGCACAACGTAAAGTTGTTGAATGGATGCTTTGTGTCGAGACCAAACTAAACACAGAATAAATAGAAAGTAGTTGTTGTTTTTACAACATAAATACTTTTCTTTGATTATTCTTGCCTTTTATGTATCATCTTTCATTGTCATTGTGTTAATGCACGACACTGTAATGATCTAAATAATTATCCAAATGATGAAAAGTAGTAATAAAAAAATGGTTGCAGGTTCGCATCCTGGCTGGGGCCCTTCTGTGTGGAGTTTGCATGTTGTCCCTGTGTCTGCGTGGGTTTTCTCCGGGTTCTCCGGTTTCCTCCCATAGTCCAAAGACGTGCAGGTGTTAGGTTCATTGATGACTCTAAAATTGTCCGTAGGTGTGAATGGTTGTCTGTCTCTGTTCGTCTCTATGTGTCCTGTGATAGACTGGCGTCCTGTCCAGGGTGTACCCCGCCTCAAGCCCGATGTCAGCTGGGACCCGCTCCATCTCCCCGCAACCCCGACAGGGGCAAGCGGTTGAAGATGAATGATGAATGAATGAATAAAAATAAAAAACATGCTCATTTGAATTGAAGTAACTTGTATGGATGTAAACGGTCTGAATAATTCATCCCAGAAGTGTGTGAAGCATCACTGGCAGCAGACAGAAACCCCGACCCTCTCCTTGACTGTACGGCCTTTTCTCCTCAAACAGAAACAGGTCTGAAGAATAAGAACAGGAGGAATGTGTGAAAATGTGAAAGGCACAGGACTGGCATTGTGCGCTCGAATCAGCTGACCAGCTTACGTTACCTCGGCTGCATACATTAGGTTTCCTTCATTGTGCGCCGAACAAAGAGTTGTCCTGGTGCTGCCTTTGTGGTCTCAGCGTTCAGCCGATTCAGTCTCTCTGTACCTCTACATTTGTATACACACCTTGCTTACAGTTCTCCAGATGAGTGTATGAAAACTGCCTTGCTCTTTTTAAGTTAATCTACGAGCGACAGTCACATTTCAGTGTTCTGGTGGAGGATTTATGCTTGTAAGTGTTTAACCTGGATGCATGAAACAAATGAGATTGTTTGGAAAAATCAGATTAGGGCTGTAATTTGGATGCATTCACATGCACTGAAGTTACAGAATAATCCATGTTTACAGGATTATTTTTATGGGCTCTATGGTGAGAGAGCACACCGTCACTGTTGTTCTGAATGTACCTGAATAAAACAAACTAGTCAAAAGTAAAAAGAAGCTTAGAAGCTTGTTCTTCATTTTAACTTAACTCTCAGTTTATTTACACTTTGGATGAAATGATGTTGGATACAATGGTGCACTGCCACTTATAATGTGTCCTTTTACTCCTCTGCATCGCTGCCGTAGAAATACTTCTGCTATCTGATCTCCTGCAAATATGTGGCTGTAGCAGGTTGTTCCACACCCAATAACAAGAAAGTCTGCTTCTTGTTGACATGACATTTAAGAGATGAGGTTACTGCAGCGAGCAGACAGTAACCTGGTTACTTAAGAGCACGTAAATATCCAAAGATGTTTTAAAAGTCTCAACGTAAAATGTGTAACTTTTCTGCAAATAAACGCAAACTCTGTATTTATTTCTAATAACACGGACGCCATTTTTGTGTTGTGTTTATACAAATGTTTTCTGTGAAGACCGGTT
Organism: Echiichthys vipera; assembly: GCF_963691815.1. Classification (NCBI taxonomy): domain Eukaryota; kingdom Metazoa; phylum Chordata; class Actinopteri; order Perciformes; family Trachinidae; genus Echiichthys; species Echiichthys vipera. The sequence continues at coordinate 4,443,138 of NC_139831.1, forward strand.
TAAATTTAAACAATTAACACCTAAATGTACACATTTATTTGAATTAAACATAAAACTCAGTCTTGGAATAATATATTATATATATATATATATATATATACACCATGTATTGTAATTAGTGCATTTCAAATCTACATAAGTATCAAAAGTCCTCCTCATTGAGCAAAATGTCCCCATTATTTATTTATTATTGAAATATTAATATTGATTATGTGTAAGCACCATTTTAGTGGTGTCAAGGTAGAGCCATCAACTTACACTGTTGGGTAGATTAATCTGTTAAAATTTATTTTATGTATTGAATCTTGACCTGTGAAGTAGCTCATAACAAAATCTGGGAAATAGATGCAGTAATAAGAACAATAACTCCATCTAAAATCTAATGAAGTGGAAGTATAAAGTATGGACATGCCTTTTCACCTCCAACTTTACAGTAATGTCACTTTTTTTACTCAGTGTGTCCAGTAACGTGAAAATGTCCTGTCACACATTCAATGGCAGAACCGCATGCATGTAAAGTGGTGTCATGTGAGAGCAGAACCAGCTGGGAGTCTCGCCATTTCCTCTTTGAGTCTAGGTCACATGATTGCAAGATGCTTCTGATGGCTAAACACTGTTGAATTGTTATTTCAATTAAATTAAATTCAATTTTATTTATTTATAGAAAATCTTACATTCGTATCTCCGCCTTTAAAGAACGTATTCAACACTCAAACTGAAACGACCATTTTGAATATTTTTACTAAGGACTGGAGATTGACTTAAGCAGTATTGCCCTGGGAGTCTTATTGCAAGCGAATGTAACACTTTGTTTTAAGAAATACACACACATTATTTTTTTAATAAACCTCTTGATGTGTCTTTAAAGATATGGCTGACCTTTGCACCAGTGGCGGACCAGTCTGCCCAGTTTCTGAAGGTCACTCTGGAGGAAATCAACTGGTTGTCACTAGTCTACATGGTGGTGGCCATACCACTCAGCTTTGGGACCACATGGATGCTGGACACCCTAGGGCTAAGGATCACGGTACGACCCTCACCGGAGCGTCACCAGGGGCTCTTGAGTACTTTACATTGTAGGCTGCAACTATTTCGACTCATTCAGTATAATGGACCTGTGTATTTCAGGAAATGAATTGGTACTCTACGGTTCTTTTTGTTTAGTTTTTATTGGGAGACCCCAGTTTCAGTCCAAACAGTGGGATCTGTTTTTTTCCTCCATGACAACACAAGGTGGAGGAAATCTACACTCCAGGTCCAGAAGGAGACGATATTAATAGTATAGAAATGATTTTGTGTCTGCTTCAGGTGGATGCAGAGAGAAAAGAGGCTGGAAATGGAAAAATAAACACTTTTGTGTCACGACTGGAAAACTGATGAGGTTTTCTCAAGGAAATGATGTGAATACATTTGGAAACATTCAATTCAATGCAATCAAATTCAATTTTATTTATAGTGCCAAATCATAACAAAAGTTATCTCAGGACACTTTACAGAGTAGGTAAAGACCACACTCTATGATAAACATAGACCCAACAATTCCCCCGTAGAGTACGGTGGCAACGAAAACTTTCACTATAACAGACAGGAACGTCAGACAGACCCAGCTCTGTGGAGGACGCACATCTGTCTGCACCGGAGAGAGGAAGAAAAGGAGAGAGAGAGAGAAAAGACGGACACAAAGACAGAGACAGACACACTTCCAGTAACTATAATAATATCTAAAGTAATGTGAATATGACTTGTATGTTATGGCGGTTAATACAGCAGAATAGTAGAAACAAGCACAGCTAAGGTGATAGATTATAATAGCAGCAGGAAGCGTCATGCAGGACCAGGGCAGCAGGCACCACCACGATCAGCAGAGACCTGAGAGACGACAAAACACAAACAACTCCGGGGAAACCTGGTGGTGGCCATCAGAGGTTTTGATAATGAATATAAGGACTTGGAGTTTCCGGGCATATAGCAGTTTTAAATTCATATACCACTTAATTGCATACATTATAGATTATGCATTAAGAGCGTGGAGGGAAAAGCTGAACAGACACCGACCGCGTGTCAGTTTTAATGTCACACCACACGAAACAGAGGAAGGATTTTTGACACCGGAGGACACTATAACAACACTGCGGCCATTGTGCCATCAAGATTACTGAGCTTTTTAAAGAAACTTTGGACAGTCAGCTGCTGTTGTATCAGTAATATTTGATGCAGCTGCAGCGTGTTCTAGCTGCGAGGCTCCAGGAGTTAACACTTTACAGATTTCCTCATTAATGTTATCAGGTTCTCTATTAGCATTGGCTTTTAGTCCAAAATATTGCCAAAAACTACCACACTTTAAATTTGAAATGATTTTAACAAGACATACTGATACAAAAGGATTAATACAAATAACCACGTGAAAAAGAAATTAGATAAATAATATACATTTGGTAAGATCCGTGTATGGAATAGGTTTAATGTAATGCTAGAACCTAAGAGACACTCATTTATCTGTCGGTTGTCTTCCGCAGATTTCTCATTTTTCATATACGTTTTTTATCCATTTGTTGTAAACATGTGGAGTCTAGACGTTCTTTCCTGGGAAATGTTGATGCATTATAAAAATATCAGAGTAAACAGATGAATAACTATAAAAAAACAGAACAGGAGAACAGCCGCTGTGGCCGAACTGAAAAAGAGTACCAGCAGAAGAAAATCAACAGAGAAAGAACACAGAGACGTGCAGAAACATTACAGGAATCAGCTCTTAGTACTAAACATGGAGGGGTAGAGTTTGGACTACTTTGTGAATCTGTTACAGCATTGTGACCTGCTGCCGTCTTGACTTTGCAGCTGATTCTGGGATCCTGGCTGAACATGTTCGGAGCCCTGCTGCGCTTCTTCGGGCAACGAGACGAGCAGGGTTTTACAATCCAGTTCGCTGTAGTGATGCTGGGTCAGACCTTTGGTGCCATCGCTCAGCCCCTCATCATTTTCACCCCCACCAAGCTGGCAGCTCTCTGGTTCCCTGACCACCAGCGCGCCACCGCCAACATGATCGCCTCTATGTGTGAGTGATTAACTGTTTATTATTAGAGAGCTGTACAGTAATCACAGCTCCAATACAGCAGCTACCAATCCAAGCACGACATCTATGGGCACACTCACACTGTCCATCCGTACCGGGCCCAAGCACGCTTCACGGCTTAAGTCTAGTTCGTTTGACCTGTGTGAGTGCAACCGTACAGCGCCTAGGTGCGGCACGCTTGCCAGCCACGGACAGTTTGGGAGAGGTGGGCTTTTGTAAAGCAAGTTTGCACATGTACGAGCACGAGCGTGCGCATGTGTACGAGCATGAGGCCTACGGTGATTCTGAAGTCATTTTATGTGCCCCGATCGGACATAGAAAAAAAGACGGACCATGCGCGGACATTTAAAACAATGGCGGTGAAAGGTTCACGTTGGTGTGATGCGGAGGTGGAGTGTTTACTGCAGATTTGGTCGATAAAAATATTCAAAAACAGTCGACAAGACGCACAAAAACTCTGAGGTCTACGGAAAGATTTGTAAAAAAAGCCACGCATTGCGATGACGTCAATAACATGCTATTTCTAACCCTGCATGGATGTCAGCAGATGTCAGCGTATTTGTGTTTCTATGTGTGGTATTTGTTCAGTTTGGGAAACCGCACGATCTCAACAAGGGCTGGCTGGCTCAACAGGGACTTATTTGTCACATTTCCATGAAAATGTGCAAATTTTATTACATTTTTCAGGGTTAGGGTGCTACACGTCTTTCTATAAAATATTGCAACCTGAATAAAAACCAAAACCAAAAGACTTGTCGGGGCTGGTGCCTCATGTCGGCTCAGATTTTGTGCCCTGTGTTTCAAATATGAGGAGGAAGTGATTCCGTTTCAGCACGTGCTGTAAAGTGAACTGTGACGACTCAATGAGGGAACAGAAAGTGTAGTAAGGCTGCACTGATTCTTAACCTACTGTAGGACCGAAACCAGAATAACCCTACTACACCTCTCTTTCCTCTCTTCAGCCAACCCTCTGGGCGTCCTGCTCGCTAACATCATCTCCCCCATGATGGCTCAAACGTCGGAAAAGATCCCTGCCCTGGTGAGTCCTCTGATGGAGAGCCCGGTCAGGTTTCAGGTTCAGAGTTATGATGTGAGGACATTGACAAGTATTAAGTCTCATGGCAGGACTTTGATGCTGTTTCCAGCAAACAAACACTGATAAGCCCACCTGTCCAGCCTCAAATGGTAGCTAGACAAGGTTAGCAATTAACTTGTAAAGAAAGTGGATCATTTAGCAGCTAGATAGACTTTTACTAGACCTAACATTCATGGTGTGTAAACAAACAAGGCTCTAAATCAGGGGTAGGCAATTTCGGTCCTAGAGAGCCGCTGTCCTGCATGTTTTAGGTTTATCCCTACCCTAACACACCTGAGTCTAACAATAATCAAACTGTGACGAGCATCAGCTGATTGATAACGAGCAAATCATTAGAATCAGGTGTGTTAGAGCAGAGAGAAAGCTAAAACATGCAGGACAGTGGCTCTCCAGGACCAGAATTGCCTACCCCTGCTCTAAATGAATGCTAATGTTGCTACATGTCTTTTTTGGGCAAGATAATCGACACTTTAACCTTAAAAGTGCAGAAGGTAAAGTGAGACCTCTTCGTGCAGCTCTCACTCTCAGTCCTGAGCCAATAGGAACACTCTGTGACTGAAATGACCTGTGATTGGCCAAAGTCTCTGTCATGAGATAGATTTGAGATGAGTATTTTTTGCCCAACATCACCAAAAATAAACTACCTCCCCCAGGTTTCACAAGTCATCCATTCACCAACTTTAACTCCTGCTGCAGCATCTCTTAACAACGTGTGTGAAAATGCAAAACATTATGAATGCATGACAAACTGTTGGGCACATACAGCACATTCTTTAGATACAAATGAGCACATTATTACAGTGAGGTGTCCTGAATGCCGACACGTAACAGATAACTGTAATGTCCATGGTTTGAATCTCACTGGGGTCCTTTGTGGCGTATAAACTTCTTCCTTCTCTCCCTTATGTTTAATGTCAATGTCTACTGCAAACTGTCCAGTAACTGAAAAACTGTCAAAAAAAGACATCAGTTGGCCTAAAATCAAAGGACTCCCAGAGGGTACTGTGGGGCTGCAGCTGCAATTCCAGAAAAATTGCAGCGGCTGAACCTCATCGCTCAGTGGCACCTCACCTGCTAATGATGATAAATTGTCTTTTTGCTTTCAGACGCTAACATCCATTTATCATCACATTATGTGCGTTTCATCCCTCCTTCTAGCTGATTGCCTACGCGGTCCCGGCGTGCTTAATCTGTTTCCTAGCAACAGTGGGGATACGGAGCAGCTCGCCCCCCACGCCACCGTCAGCCAGCGCCGAGTCCTCCGGCTCCGAGCCCTTCGTACAGGGGCTAAAACTGGTGAGGACGCAGCAGGGTAGAAGGGACAAACACGCAGGTCAACCCACCAACGCAGAATCAAACGTGTAACACAGTCTCGCCAAGTGACACCGCCAAAAAGAGGCTCTACGGGGCAAGAATCACAATCTGTGATAAAACAGAAATCCTCGTCATAATCTCAATTTGGGCTGGACGACATGGTCAGAATCGTCTATCCCGATATAGGTCGTTTCATAACTCGGTGACAGTATATATCACAATATAGCACGGTTTTAAAAACTGAAAATGACATCAGGATTTCTGAAAATGTTGGCATGTGCTTATTACTAATTTAGTCTACTTCATTGTGTATTAAAATATCTCTATGATTTCATCACGATATGATTCCATTGAAAGATGATAAATTATCATTTTATTGCACAGTCATAATATCAAACATACGTAACATTTATTGGTCCGGGGAAAAAGCAGCTGAGGATGCACGCTCTTACCCAGCAACATTAATAACAATCGGGAGCTCTCTACAGCTTCTGTTGGTGTTTGGAGCAGCTGAGGAGCAGCTTCACTGTCTTGAGTTTTTTTATTTTATTCAAATTAAGGAGGGACATTGAGAAAATGATCTATAGATTCAAGATTCAAGAAGCTTTATTTATCCAGAGGGAATTTTTTGTGCAACAGTTTCAATACAAAGGTGGGAAAGGATCAGAGTAGAAATAAGCTAACATAAATCAAATAGTGCAACAGACATTGTGGTTAAACGTAGGTATATACAATATACAACAATACGCACCATGCAGTTTAATAAGATGTGTAACAGCCAAAGTGCTTTGTAAATATAGAGAAAACAGTGCTGTCCTCTCCTCTGACTGCATCGAGGGCTTTAAGAGCAGAGGTGAGAGCGTTAATGACATTTTATACGTAGCCGTTTAGTGAATGTAATAATTCTCCTGAATGTATACTCCCCACCCTTGTAGCCTGCTTTATTTTCCTTTTAATGTGCAACATAATTACTTCACAGCTTTATCACTGGATTTATTTATTATCAGCTTTATTGCTCACTCTATGTTCTCTCAGGGTTCCCACAGTCATGGAAACGTGGAACAGTCTTGGAATAAGTAGTTGGTATTAAGTGATTTTCCATAGCTTTAATACGTGTAGATGTGTGACATCCTTTTGTTTACTAATACGTACGTGTCTTCATTTTTTACTGAGTTACGTCTCCATTAAACACACTGAGAGAACAATTAGCTCTGTTTCGCCTCGTGTCTAAAAGTCAGTGGCAGACATTAGTGCTTGTAAATATTTGAAGTGAATATAAACACAGCCAACTATTAGGGATTAAAAAGGGCTGCTGTTCATTTTCATACACTAATTAGTATTTTAGTACAGTTCTGTTTGTGTTGTATGTTGTGTGTGAACCCTGTTCTCTGTGCGTGCTGATATTGAATTCCCCTCGTTGAACGTTGTTGCTGCACTGACCTTCTTTTCCCGGGAGGTTTCTCCTACAAATCCTTTTTATCCGTGTCGTCCGTAGTTACTGAAGAACAAAGCCTACCTCGTCCTGCTCGTGTGCTTCGGTTCGGGCATCGCCGTCTTCACCTGCTTCTCGACGCTGCTGGAACAGATCCTGTGTGTGCAAGGATACACTGATGTACGTACACTGGGAGGATGAGACAACGTATTGATTTTCATGGGGAACAATTGGGTAAAAACGGGACCAAGTGGCATCAAATTAGCAAGTACACAATGAAGTAACTGTAGGAACAAAAGGAAAATACTTCAAAAACTAAAAATAACCCGTATAATTTGTCATTGCTGCAGGACTTTGCCGGCGTTTGCGGCGCTCTCTTCATCGTGTTTGGCATCTTGGGCGCCGGTGCTCTCGGCCTCTACGTCGACAAGACCAAGAAGTTCACCGAAGCCACGAAGATCAACATGAGCTTCACTGCTCTTTCATGCATCGCCTTCTCAGTGGTGAGAACACAAGACGGGACTGGTTAAAAGCTCCACAGCAGTTTACGTTCCTAGTTTGTTTAAAGGAGAGAGGACAGGGGGGAAAGACTGGTAACATGTGAGAGTTTAAGGAAGATATTAGTCCATTTACTATGTACTTTTATTGTGTGTGTTCCAAACACAACAACATGCTTTTCATATCTACTCTTTGATTTCTTTAAATGTACAGAAATAAACATTCAGAATATGTGAAAACAAACTTTCAGGTAGAGTTCAGATTATAAATGCTGCTAGGAGGCAGAAGTTTACAGCATATTTATTTTTTATTTTTTATTTTGAAGGTGTTTATAAGTGTGCATATGCAATGGGTGACAAACGTAGCTGGGTGAACACACACACACGCACACACACACACACGCACAAAGGGAATGTGAAGTGGATGTTTGATGTGCAAACACAGATGGCTTTAGAGTGTATCAAAGTGTAAGGTTACTATATTTCACTGTAATGCAAACGCAGCAGTTCAGTAAAGTAGAAGATATAAATTAAATAACTCCGAGAGGTTAAACCACAGGACACCAACATGAAGAAACCTTTCCTGCAGGAGCGAAAGCACTTAATAAGCACTTATTCAAGTTACAGGAAACCAATCTACATATTATATTAATGTTAAACCCTGTGACTCACTATAGGGACATTTTTGGCTTTTTAATGTAAAAAATGTTCAGTGGTGTTGTCTGTGTTAATTCATATGGCATACATTCTGCCATGGGTGTGTTTTCCCCGCCCTGTTGACACTGTGACATTCAGAGCTGCTCTCCTCCTCTCAGGTGTGTCTGATGCCGCAGCAGAAAGTGGCCGTGGCCGCCGTCTGCTCTCTTTTCGGCTTTTTCGGGTTCTCCATTTACCCGGTGGCCATGGAGCTGTCCGTGGAGTGTTCCTATCCGGTCGGGGAAGCCACATCAGCCGGACTCGTCTTTGTGTCGGGGTACTTCTGTCTGAACACAACACACACACACACACTGTATACAGTATTGTAAAATGGAAATTATGTAGTTTAAACACCGATGTTCTCCCCACATTTGTGTCTCTGCTCTAAGAAAATGGTTTTTAGCAGCTTGCAGTTCAATTATTTCCCTTTTTTTTTATGTTTCATGTAATAGAAAGTAAAAATGGAAAATGGGAAAATGCAAATGAGCTGTTGATTATGCACCACAGTAAATGGTATTTTAAAAATACAGTTTCCCCCAGATAATTTTTATAATATAACGTTTTATTTATATATTTTTAAATTATAAAAAGACACTAATCAGTTCCTGGAAACTTCATCTGAATCCCACCTGTTTCCCTGTGATCTTGCACAGACAGATTCAGTCCGTCCTCTACATCGTCCTCCTTCAGGCTTTGACCAAACGGATGGCCGACTCTCCTCTGTCGACATGCGGGGACGCAGTCCTGAGCTGGAGGGGTAGGTCACACCATGTTTCATCTAAGAGGACGGAAACTTCAAAAGGAATCAAACCTCGCTGCGCTTATGCTTTGCTTTTATCTTAAAGCGCCACAGTCCTGCTGACCTCAGCTCAAAGACGTCTGGCTTTTAAAGTACAAACTATTTAAAGGTGAAACTTAAATGCAGAGAGATGAAACTCTTTCCACTCCCACTGCTTTCACCTTGTCACCAGTTCACATATGAATTTAGACCTGAACTATGTTAATGAGCTGTATTATGTCGATTTTTCACCTCTTTTTCATCCTTGATCAAGATAAAAAACAAATCTAGTTCAGACTTTTGTTGGTGAAGAAGCAACATTTACAGCAGACACACTCACTTCTCTGTTATTATATATTTTATTCTGGTAAATATCAGATATTTTTAATTTTTTATTTGCTAGTTAGTAGGTTTTCATGCACTTGGATAAATAGTTTAAAGCCACAAGAAAAATGTACAGTAAGATGTTCGTTACTGATCAAATGTTTGACAGGAGTTGAACATTGGTACCAGTGGTAACTTCATAATCAGAAAACCTTTAATGTCAGACGCAGACGGGGAAATTCGTTTGTCACAGCAGCAACAGAATATTACAAAATAAGATCAAAGATAAAAAAATAGCAAAAATAAGCAATAAAGTTAAATTTAAAAAAGGGAAGAAAAAGAAATAGACATATGTACATATTCACATGATGTAGTGCAGTTGTTCTTGTTTTGTTTGTTTTGTAATAATAAAGTATTGAATAAATAAATATGACCAAATAGTGCAAAAACAGAAGTGACTTTATTAGGGAAGTAGAGTTTGTACTTTTTAAAAAACATTTTTAAATCCACAAATATATAATTACAAACATATTTTAATAAAATAGGTACTAAAAAAATGAAAAGAGATGAGCTGGTTGTGAACAGTAATAAAATACAGGGTCTGAGCATGTCATAGCAGTAGCTCCCCTTCACTGTTATAAAACATATAAGGAAAATAAGACTTTGGGCATATTTACAATACCAAGTCCATGAGTCTTTAAAAAACGAAACACCGAGAACACACACAGCTCCTCACACACCTTTAACCTGGACGTTTCCCGCCCTCAGTGCCAATGCTGGTGATGGCGGGACTGTGCAGTTTCTTCTCGTGCTGCTTCGTGATCTTCTTCCACACGAGATACAGACGACTGGAGGCCGAGGAACAAGCCACTTACGGGACCAAGCAAACCAACGTCCCGACCATCTCTGAAAACGTTCTGAGCGCGGAGACATGAACGTGCTGAGAGGCTCGTGACGACAGAGAGGCAGAGAGAATTACGTACAGCATCGGTGCCAAAGTTGTTGTTTTTTTAATACGTTGAGTTGCGAAAAACAGATTCTACATTAATTCTGTTGCTACTGACAGGTACATGAAGTCCTCAGATTATTATAATATAATAATGAAGTCTGCATCGATGAACTCCAATATTTTATACTTTTCACACAAAAAAGTAGTTTGTAGGGAGGAGATCTGTGTAAATGGTTGTTTTCTAGCCCTTTTGGGGACGGTTCTCTGAATGAAAGTACAAAACATAACATTCCTACACACTGATCATGTGTATTAGATGATTTTTGAATCCTCACTTAGTCTTTTCACTTGATTGTAGCAACAGGAGAGGAAAAAAGGACAGACCAAAAAGAAGATGCAGCTCATTACAGAGCAGAAATCCTCTGGTGACTGCTGGAAGAAGTCCGCGGTTTGAGGATCTACATCTTCCCAAACACATGAACTACTGAAACACAGCCGGTCTCGTAGCTGCGCTGCTTTCTTGTCTATTTTCTGCTTCTGTGCAGAGAAGAACTGACGAAGCAGACCTGATGTTTATTTACCACTGACGTTTTAGATCACTGACATGCTCTGCCACCAGACTCCACATGGAGTCACAATCATCTTCGTCTTCATCGGCACATTTGGATCTCATCCTATTGTACTAAAACCACTATAAGAGGTACTGTTTAGTTTTTATTAACATGTATGTTAGTTAATGTTAGTCCGGTTTTCTGCAGATTTTCTGAAAACTAAAGTACGCAACACCTATAAATGAGCAGATAAACCATTAGTTATACCACTAATCATGTTCGGTGTTAAATGAAGTCTGTGTTGATGAAAAATACGCCCAATCACAGTATTTAACTACTTATTAATGCCTTAAATTTTGTTTTACCGTTGCTTCACAGAAGGGGGTGGTTTTGTGCAATAAAGGGAAAAACTCAGCGCTGATTCTGTTTGAGATCGGAAACGACACATTTAACATCGCACTGAATGTTTTTTTTAACTAGTAAAGACCAATTTTATCTGTTTTATTTTGTTTTTTTCCAAAGAGGTAATGAGGTATTTTGTTAAAGATTTAGAAAACTGACTTTAATGGTCAGTTGAATGATGATTTTTACACAATTACACACGACATAAATCCTGGCACTTGTTCCTTTTAGCCAAGACTGCAATAATGATACTCTTATGCTTTAATACCAATAAAATGTTTCCCCAATGATTCAGCTCCTTCTCCTTGATTCTCGTCATGAGGGAGAGTAACTTAAGTGTAATGAGATTGAAACACTTTTAGTGTCGGCGGCTCTGTAAGGTAGATCTTTTTCACAGTGCGTAGAGTGTGACAGGAGGGAAACACCGGTCTAAATTGAAACATTAGTGATGGCTCTGTTCCAGTCATTTAACCGTTCTAATTAATGGCAGAAGGCCAGCACTGGCACGCTTAGATTAAACGGAGACGTTGTTGCACCTGTTGCTGCTCCAGATGTAATTACTACAAATGATCTAAATGAAAGCCCGGCTGTGATGAGGACCTGTTGTTGTTGTTGCCTCTTAAATGAAGGTTCACACGGCAAAGTTTGTGAGCATTAGCTTTATGCAACATCCTTTTATCAATATTGACCTCACTGCATAAAAATAAATGCAGATATAATGTAAAAAACAAACATCTGCTAGTTATAAGTTTTAAAAAAGGCTAATTTTGGGCTGCTTAAGGTAGAACATAATGTTCTGGTTCAGTATAAAGGGACTATGAGATTGTTATTGGCACGTTCCAGAATAAACGATTTTAAAATGTTGATTCAATTGCAGTTTAACTGGACTCCCTCTCAATTAGGGCTCCAACTAACAATTATTTTCATTATCATTTAATCTGTTGAAAGGGTGACACGGTGGGGTGGCGGTCAGCACTGTCGCCTCACAGCAAGAGGGTTCCCAATTCGAATCCCATTGTTCATCTCATTGTTGGTCTATGAAATGTCAGAAAATGGTGAAAAATATGGATCAGTGTTTCCCAAAGCCCGGGATGAAGTACTTAAGTCTTGTTTTGGCCACAACTCAAAGATATTTGGTTTAGAGGATGAAAGAACCCAGAAAATAACTTTTTTTCACAAAACGCGACTCCAAATTTAACCAATCATCAAAATAGTTAATAAATGAAATAGTTGACCCATCGCTGCAGCTCTACTCTGAATCATTTTCCTGCTTTATTGAAAAATAAGCATTGAACTGAACAAAGCAGCTTATGATGTTTTATCAACCAACACAAATTCCTTTACACCTTTTTCCCCACGATGCTCTGATGTGATTTTAAAATGACATGACACAAACAAGCAGGCGGATAAAGACTCTGGAGGATTTTAATTATTTCCCAATTCCACATAAAACAAATATAAAAAAGTAGAGCGCTCTCTGGATTCAGAATCGATCCGAGCCGACCTGAAACCCGTCTCCTATGATCGTTCCTCCGGCTCTGTCTGGACTCAGACAGTTTTAAAAAGACCCGTTCATAAGAATACGAGCAGGATGTAAAACTTAACAAAAGAGAAAACCAAGCAAAAATAAAAATAAACAACAAAAAAAAATACACTACAGCAAATGATTGACAGGGTTTGTCAAAATCTTGAAATTCCTACTTCTGAAAGACGTAGTCGCACGAAACTAACGTGTCGAATGGCATCAAACACAAAACAGAAGTCAATTAAAAAAAAACCTGTAATGAGATTCTTGATGCAAGAGCTGGTAGTTTCTAATGTGTAGGTTAAGCACAGGTACTGTGTGAACACAAGTACACATTTCATCCAATTACGTGTGTGTGTGTGTGTGTGTGTGTGTCTCAGAGCTGGAGGGCGCAGAACTGCTGGTACACGGCCAGGATGTGGGGGTCGAGCTCTGCCGTGAACAGCAGGTTCTCCAGGGTTCCCATGTACTGCTGGATGGTCACGTGGTGCTGCAGGACGAGGAGATGCGTAACGTCATCGAGAGAATACACACAACTTGTCATTTAAGTGTGTGTGTGTGCGTGAGACTGGTTTACCATGAGAAAGACCTGCTGCAGCCGCTCGATGCAGTTCTTGTACCAGGGCGTGGTGATGTCGACGCTGCCCGTCTCGCAGCGAACCAGGTGCTCCGTCAACAACATGATGAAGCGCTGTGGGAGGAAAAACGACATAAGCAGATGTTGGAGCTGCACTAAACAGGGCGTGTAAACATGTCTCCGTCTTATTATCCTGAATTATGAAGTCACACTTGGATGCTTTTCCTCTCGTCTACAGTCGTGTTTCCATTCAAAGATACAGGAAAGTTAAAAAACAAGACTGAATATCTAGAAAATCATCAAAACTAAATTCAAATTGATGTGTTTCGTATTCACTTTCTTTGTTGTTGTTCCAAAATTCAAAAGCATCACTGGAAGCAGATTTACACAGATTACACAGCGGCGCCTTTCGTTCATTCACACAGAACAAAGAGAAGGTGGCGTAAAGTCGCCCCGGCTGTGATTTCACACAGAACGCCACCAGACGTGTCAGCATCTAGTGCGTTTGACGGCCGATCTGCACCATTAATCCACCCTGAGCCCGACTCACAAACTGCAGACTTTATACATTATAGTAGTACCACTGTCAGGAGAAGGACTGCAGTGTCGCGGTACCTGTGTGCGTGTGTGACAGAAAGAAAAGAGAGAATAACTTAGGCTACTCTGAGTGTCACTTTTTGACCCTACTGTGGGTCGACTGACGCATCACCACTGCGTCTTGTTCTGACCTGCCGCTTTTCCCGCTCACACAAATTGTGGTGCTCTCATCATTTGGGCAACTGTGACGACTTCTGCTGTGGGCTCATGTCCCTCACTCCATCTTCGTACCGATATAGAATATTGCGTTGAGGGACAGTGTCTCTAAAAATCAGATCTTGTCCCGTTTCCTGCAGATTCTTTGTTCCTTTTGCAGAATCTGTTTGCAGAGATGACTTTCACACAGACGGAGCGGTGTCATAAAGGTGTGAAAGGGGCTCTGATCGATTCTGTTTTCTTTTGTCTGCTAGCAAACCACAGAAAAATGCCGTGAGCCCAAATCTTCTAAAACCCCAGTGTCTGAGATTTAGACTCTCTTGACAGCCTCGAGTACCTGGAAGATGACAAGGAAGAGGTTCTTCTGTTCGCTCTGGGCCGACTCCACCTTCTCCTGCAGCCTCTCGATCTGCTCCTCCAGCTGACCCTCCTCGTCCTCGCTGTTCTTGTCCATGTCCTCATCGTCCCCGCTGTCCCTCTGCTGGTGAACACATACACAAACATTGGTCCCTCTGACTCGAATCATTGAATGCTCATCTTCAATCAATCAATGTAAAAGTGATGCGAGGGCGATGGACATACTGTGATGGATGAAGTTACCCTCTTATTCTGCTGTTTCTCCAGTTTGTCCTTGGCCTCCTCCAACTCCTGCTGGATCTTCTGGACGTGTTTGTCCATCTTTCGGATGGTCGAGTGCAGAATCTCCCAGATGAAAAGTCTAGATGAGGATAAAAAAGGTTTTATTTTTACAGACAGGCAGAGAGAACAGACGCAGCAGATAAAATATGTACATTAAACTTCAGTGTGTGTGTGTGTTTGTGTGTGTGTCATCCCACCGGGTGAACTCATGAGCCATGTCCTGAGAGAAGAGCCAGTTGGCCACGGCGGCACAGTCGACGATCTGCGTCCGAATCATTTTGTCCACCAGCACGGCGATCATCTGTGACGCAGCACATACGCGTTAACCAAACCGTCAGCTCCACTTTAAACACCGCTTTGAAAACGCATTCTTATAAATAAACATCAACACTGTGACTCTCCATCACTCAGGGACAAAGGTTTTCAGGTTCAAAACTTTTAATATCCAATTTAAAAATATAAAATATCAAAGATCTGTTTCTTCTGAACATCAAATTTGTCGTCTTTTCTTTGGCTCTGCACCGGGTTTTGAAAGAAAAATATTACGCTGCTTCACACACATATGAGTTTAAAAGTGCGTTCCTTGCATTAGCTCTGCGGTGCCCTTTCTGGTGGACCAGTCACTTCTGGGTGATGGAAAACTGTCACTTACTGTGCACTGCCACAGACACAAGTGTGTTCATCAGTGGGCCACAGGCTCAGTCACCATCGTGTCGCCTCAATCAGCGACAGACAGTGACTCAGCAGACGTGTATTTCAATGAAAATCTTTGACTTTATTACTTTAAGGGTTTCGTTTGTTTGTACCTGCGGGTGATTCTTCCACACTTCATAGACCACCTTGAGGATGTGCAGCTTTCCCTCGTCGCTTTCTGTCAGGGCCTTCAAGATCTCGTGGAACCTGGAGGAATCAGATGCAGGTGAAGCCGCCAGCAATGGGACTGAATTGGGGTTTTACTTGTGGTTGGCGTGTAGCGCAACTGCTGAAACGTTAGGGAACTTACAGCTTTTATAACATCAGAGTTTTATAGTAAATGAACCATTTATAAGCTCCACATAATGTGTTAGTTTGTAGTGTGGGGGTCAAATCTGAAAACTGGTAAACCAAAAAGAAACAAACCATGAAGACATAGTAAGGTGTGGTTAGTTTTCATGGCAGGTAGACTTACTTGCCGAGGGCACTGAAGGAGTGGCTGAAGGATTTGGCTGCCAGGTGGAGCAGCGTCTGCAGGAACACGTCGATCTTCAGAGGGTTGAAGCTCTCCCCCTCATCTGGAAGGAGACACAAAGGGTGCACGGAGAGAAACGTTAACAAAATGACCTGAAATAAAAACGTTAAAATGAAGCAAAAAAAAAAATTAGAAACTGACCGTCGTCATCTTCTTGGTTGGGGTTGGGCACTTCTTTGAGGATGCTCAGGATCTCTTCGTTGGAGGCTCGGTTTTTAATGGCGTTTCCGACGGTGATGGATGCTGGGTAACCTGGCAACGAAGCTGCGAGGCAGGAGAGACATTATGTTAGGTATCCACGTCTTAACTTATGTGTTAGTGACAGAGCGATCTGTTGAACCATACAATGTTGAGAGAGGAAAATTAGTCAATGTTTGAAATGTTGGTCCAGGGTTTAGAAGATTAAACTTCTGTTGAGAAAATAAATGTATATATTTATTATCAGTGCTCTTACAAGCGGTCTCTTCGTCGTATTTGTAAGTAAAGATGGGCTCCGCCGGGACAAGTGCTGAAAAAGTTGCAGGAACGATGTCCACTATCCGCTGATGGTATGAAAGTCTGCAGGGGGAGGAGACACTTTACAGATTAAAAAGGATCCGGACACAGATGGGACAGATGATGGAGAAATATGGCGTAATATTCAACTTGTTCAAGGAGAAATGCATTAAAGCGCCACTAATGACTGAAAATAGTGCTTCAAAATGTACAAAACTTAAAGACAGAACAAAAAGTTCACGTTCAAACTTGCAGGAAACACGTTCATAATGTTTTGATACCTCATACTCTTCTCCAGAACCTCTTTGACAAACTTAGGCTTGGGGTTCCCTAGATCAACAGCCAAGCAGTCAGACCTTTATAGAGAAACACACCATCGTAAATGTCAGCGGCGCTGTTCGTTTTTGTCAATTCAAAATCAAGAAACGGCTGCTGTGAAAGCTCAGGATCGCTCACCAGTCGTCCCAGCTCCATCGAAACTGGAAGTTGCTCAAATGATGAGAGAACCAGTTGATTAGTCTGGAAATACAAAAAGGAAACGGAGAGAGACGGGGTGACGGTGTGGTTTCAGTTTCACATTTTCACTTATCCGGGGAAAGTAAATGTGCAGTTGAATTACCGGTCTATGCAGCTGGTGTTCATGGTGTCCAGTCTCATGTACAACATCTCTGTGGCTTGGGCCAACTAACGGGCACGTGTTAAGGAAAAGTCGCTCTTAAGGTGGAAAAAAATGTTTGGTCTTTTGGTTCAACAATATGGAACTTCTAATTATAACATGTTTAATGTTATTATATAAACAGGTAACAAGTAAGAAACCTATTTGGCTCAATGATCATGATGGTGCCAGTTTACCTGCAACACTGAAATCAAACAGATGGAAATGTCAGTGAGAAAACATGTTTAACTTCTGACAATGTGTACATTTAATACATTTTGTCCACTTCATCACTGACAGTGTCTCAAGATCTGTTCTGTGTGCGTGTGCGTGCAGTGTCTTTCTGCAGCAGCTTGAGACACTTCACTCAGACATCATGAATCCTCAAAGTTTGATTCAGTTCACATGTTGCTGGAGTTGCGGGTTGGAAACGGGCTTTAACACAAACGATCAAGGATACCACTTGTGGTAATGACCCCGGCTGCAGTTTGCACAGTTCAATAAGCAGAGTAGTGTACATGACGTCGATGTGAGGCGGACTTGGCAGCTGGAAAAGCTCCCCAAAGATCACCTGGAAACAAGAAACGGAGGCAAATATTTCAAATCGGACCTTTTCTCCCTTTTCTCAACATGTTGCTGAGTTAAAAAAAAAAAAAAAGACTGTACCTCCACGATGTGATAGTTGAGCGGGATCTTATTCTTCCCTGGATAGCTAAGTAACTGGGCAGCACTGAAGGGTAAAAAAACAAAAATTAGAAAACATATGAGTGGGTGATGCACATTTAGACAGAAACATGATGAGACTCGTTTCCCACCATGTTTTCCTCTCCTTCCAGTGAGTCTTGATGATACAGTGCAGGTTTTCTTCAATGACAAATCTCTCCACAGAATGGCTACCGGGCATAACGGGACCCTGGAGACAAAGAGGACACGCGTTTGTAGATGTCTAGGAACTTTAAAATGCTTTCAATACATGTCTACACCAACAGGGGGAAGATCACCAACATAGTATTTCAGAGCCGAGCTCTGACGTACCTCCGGGGCATCGGTGTAGTCGAACATACGGAAGACGACCCGGGGCATGGGGTACTGGGCGTCGGGCATGTGGCCCGGTGGGGTGAAGGGGGGCAGGTTGTGTTGCAGGGCCTCGCACAGGACGCTGTCAAAGGCGATGTATGGACGAAGGATGTGGCGCTCCTGCCAACGGTCTTTCTTTAGCTTCTGAATCTGGGCCCAGAGGCAGTCCAGGTACTGAGAGAAGCACGGGGAGACAGAGGGTGACATCTGACACACACGGCAAGCTTCAATTCTTTTTCAATTTCAAGAAAAATCAGCCAACAACAACAACAACAACAACAACAACAACCACTGCTGCTGCTTTATTCACCACTTACCTGTTGCCTCTTAGCATCTGATTATACATATAAATAATATAATAATGGTATTTTTCAGCCACAATACCTCTTGTAGTACAATCTCCAATGGGCTAGCACTTCCACGATTCAACAATATCATGGGAATGTGGTGAACAACAGATCTTTTAACACAATAAAAAGGAGAAACGTAGCTCTTCCGTGTGTCTCTCACCTCCTCTTGTGGGTGGGGCTTCTCTGCTGTCCACACCTGCAGCATGGGGACATGTGTCTTTACTCGCCCCCTAAAAAGCACGGAGAAGCGTGCCGTTAGGAAAGAGCCAGCTGATTTAACAAATAACAAGAATGTAACAGAAAAGGCAAACGGCTGAGAGACACAAGCTGAGACTAATGAGCAAGAAAACAAGAGAGGACGTCTTACTTGAGGTAGCCTTCGATCTGGCTGAGAAGTCGGTCCATCTCAGCATCCTTCTTCTCGTAGAGCTCCTTGCCGACCCAGGGTAGACAGGACAGCACCACATACACGAACCAGTCCGACCGAACCTGAGAACAGAAATGGCACCGCTTAAAAAGTCACATACTCCTCATCTCACTCTCAACATTTACAGGAAATTGCGGATAAAACTGAACCACTGAAAATCAGGTGAATCCCTTAATAATAATAATGTGTTGAGCATGAGCAGCTACATGTAAAGTTAGCTATTGTTTAAGTCAAGGGTTATAGTAAATGAAATAACCTGATGACTCCACCTCGCCCACCTACCTGTGGCACATCTTCCTCTTGAGTAACACTGATAAAGTTTTCAAACATGGCCACCATTGATGGAGCAGCAATCACGTGGCAGTTGACCAGGTCGGACAGGAAACGCACCTACAAAAAGATGACATGGTGTTAAAAAAGGGGAAACGGAAACAAGACGTTGGCTTCGTTTTAGGCGCCTGTAAAAACTCATCTTACCAAGTAAACGGCTTCATTGTACAAGTTGTTTTTCAGCGTCTCCTTGAGCTGTCGGATCATGGCCTCCACAAACTCGCCCCCAAAGTTGTAGTTCCTAGCGTTCAGGAGGCCAACTAAAGTTGTATACACCGTCAGCTTCTCAGGTAGGAGGCGTGCGCTGTCGACAAAAGAAAACTCAGTGAAAAACGGCAACGCAAACGGTGATCGTTTCAATAGGAAAAGGGTGAGAACTGGTAGGAACTTACACGGCACATAAAATGCGCAGGATTTTGTTTTTGTAGTTTGGGAGGTCGGCCTCCAACACGCCTGCGAGGCCCTCCAAGTTGCTCTCCAGAGACGATGTACTCTGAAGGAAAATAAAGCAATTTAGAGTCTTTTTGCTGAACCACAGCATGTTGAATTGCAACAAACACTATCAAAGATTTCTTGTCCAATGCCTTCATAGGTAAAGCAGTGGGCTACTTGGATCCGGGTAAATATGGTTGATCCGTTGACTCTTTACCTTCTCCCCAACGCGACATATCAGTGACTCCAGGCGGTCTTCGATTTCAATAGGCTCTGACGTTCTCCTCCTTTTATGGGCCTGACCTCCTGATAGAACGACAAAATAATCACACAGCAGAATGAGAGACATTAGGGGAGAGCGCTCTTAAACAGAAATAACATGAGTACGTAATACAGCCCGGTTTGAAATTGCGAATTTTAAGTATTCTCTCCTTACAGAGAACTTCACTTAATGTATAGAAGCTTAACAAAGACTGAAACAGAGCTGGAACTGCCTGGGTCTAGACCTTTGCCAAATCTGCCTGACATCAAGAAAGATGTCTAACGTATGAATTAGTTTTAGCAATCGTGGAATTTGTTCAAGCACCTTTCAAGGATTTCAAAGTGCGTTTTCATGCTTTTCCAGCACCTTACAACCGTGGTAAACTACATATTTGTATGCAGTACATTACTCAGTATTCATGATGAACTAGTGCACTTATTACTGCACTTATTCATCACATTAAATTAGCTGTTACTGTCCTATAAACAACAAACATGATGTTTTGAGGCAGCTTTCTACAGAAGGACGACAAATGAAAGGAAAACTAACAAACATTACAATCCACAACTATTTTCTATAATCTGTTAATCATTAAAAGTTTTTTTCATGCAAAAAAAGTCAGAAGATACAGGTTTTAGTCTCTCAGATGAGATCTTATTTTCTCTGCGTTATAACATAAATACCATCCTATATAACATAAGATTTCAAGCACTTAATAGCAGTTTTATTCAACATTCAAGCACTTTTCAAATCTTAAAAACACCTCACTAAAATTCAAGTGTTTTCAGCACCCGTATTCACCCTGGTTCGACGTAGATAGATTAAGTTAACGTCTTGGATTTTGCTCCCAACAGAAGCACAGTGTAAATCCTGATTTAAGGTGGATTTGCCCTTTAACTGCTAATGAATGAATGGACATTATATAAATAAAAACGTATCTTATTGAGGTATTTGTCTGAGCCCCATCTCTTGGTTGCCGCCCCCACCAACACACACAAATACACACAGTGCACTGGTTAGCCGCAGTTAGCCCCTCCGCTAGCGGCAAACGCGGACACTTTGATCAATCTTCTCCCTTTAAAACCACTATTTCGACCACACACACCAGCAGATATTATGTGTTTTACCCTTCTGGGTAACGACGACAAGACACGAACCATGACCTTGTGAAATTACCAATCAATCCGCATCAGAGTGAAGAGATTAACGTTAACAAAAACACGGCACCGTTAGCCGTTAGTTAGCCCAACGTCTGAGTTAGCTCCACACATGTACCGTCCCCTCACCTTCATTCTCGCTGTCGCTGTGTCGTCTCCGGGACATTTTGCTTCCACTCCGGTTCGGTATAAACGTGAGGTGCTTCGACGATGAAATGAAAGTAAAACAAAAATAATAAGACGGCCACACGAGCTTCTAGATCTTTCAGCCTTGCCACTACTTGGATATAGAAGTGTAACAGCGGTCTGATTCAAGTGAAGCACATCCGGGTCAACCGGAAGTTCAAAACTGAAATCAGAGGCAGAGAATACCGGTCTATGAATGAATTATAAATTATGAAACAATTAAATAATTTAATTTACAACACTGTGTTCTTTTAACACGCTTAAATCACATTTTTTTAAATGTGCCCTGTGATTGTTTTATTTTATTTTATTTTATTTTATTTTATTTTATCTTGTTGATGTTTGTACTGTTTTAAATGTAAGCAAATGTTTCCTCTAATCCTTTTATTTTAAATTGATGTGTATTTCAAATTGAAATGTACGGCAAATTGTGATATATATTATTTTTTATTTCTTAATTAAGCAAAGATTGAATTGATTGGTCTCGAAAACATTGTATTAAAAATATTACATTTAGAAAAACTGACTTGCTATTAATAGTCAAACATCCAAATATTGTATAAATATTTTGTATAATTTTTTAATGTATTTGCTCTTAGCTAAATATTATATATTATATTATATAAGAGAAATGACCTTCCTATAACTTTCAAAAAATCAGATCTAACACATATTTTGAAACGGTATCAAATTTAAAACTAATTAATAAAAAACGAACCAAAACGATTAATTTATGCAAATCTTATGAGTTTATAACAAATGAGGTAAATCCTTGTGTGGTTTCATGATTGTGTTCAAATGTTTAAAAATAAATTAAAGCATTTTATTTTTTAGTTATTTTTATTTTATTTATCTACATTGTCTAGTTAATATTAGTTATAGTAGTTATATGGTTATTTGACCAGCTAGAGGCGGTAATTTACCAAAATAAAAATAAAATAAAATAAATATATAAAAAATGAATCTGAAGGAAAAATGAAAGTATTTTATTTATTTTATTTGTCTTGTTAATAATAGTAAGAGTAGTTATATGATTAATGACCAGCTGGAGGCGGTATTGCCGGAAAAGTAGTTTGCCAACCGCCGAAAAAACTAGCAAAGAAGAAGAAGAAAACCCGGAAGTTGCACCTTTTTTTATTGACCGATGTTCACGGCGTATTTTGTTTTCACTGCTGCACGTTTTGGTGACAGTTTGATGTTTACAAATGTATTTATTGGCATGTTTAAGATTTTATATTTAATGTTAACTAAGATTAGATTAACATTAAATATCCTGGTGATGCAGACTCCAAAGTTAAGGTGATAATAACAACGTTACTGTAAAAGGTCTTAATAATCATGGCAGCGGAGGATGCACCGTGTTTAGAGTTCACGGACTGGGAACCGGACACTTCCACATGTGATGGAGTGAAACAGGAGAAACAACTTTCCGCCTCCCAGAGAAGGTGCTACAGCTTCTGCAGGAGGAAGGTGAGAGGCAGCGGCACACTGAACACCTGACCCATGCTGTATTTGGTCCTGTTAGATCATTGAAGACAGCAAAAGTGTTTGAATGCACATTTACAAGAACACGTTTTAAAGGAATACATCAAAAATTTAAGGCAAATTTCATAAAGGCCGACCATCCCTTTTTATCTACATTTATTTGCATATTTTCACAAATAAAATACAAACATTGTACAACATTTCGGCATCATACTTACAAATAAAAACATGTTTATATAAGGCAATCATTTCTACTTTCAGTGAAAATGACAACCTTAAATTATAATGACTTAACATTAGTAAGCTTAGGAAAAAAGAGAGAGACATTCAGATAAAAAGGCAGGAGATAAAGCATAAACAGATACATACAAATACATTTAAATTTCATATAGGCCAACTACCCCTTTATATAGCGAGCAGTAGCTCAGTCCATAGGTGACTTGGCTGGGAACCGTAGGGTCGCTGGTTCAAGTCCCTGTGTAGACCATGTATGGAGGGTGGACTGGTGGCTGGAGAGGGGCCAGTTCATCTCCTGGGCACTGCAGAGGTGCTGTTGAGCAAGGCACCGAACCCCCAACTACTTGGGGCCCCGGTCACTGGCAGCCCCCTCGCTCTAACATCTCTCCTTAATTGCATGTATAAAGGTCCTGTTTGTGTGTGTGTGTGTGTGTGTGTATTTCGGGCCTGTGTGTGTGTAACATGATTAATAATAAGAGTGAAAAAATTAAATTACACCGTTGCGGGATAAATAAAGTAATTCTTCTTCTTTCTTCTTCTTCTTCAATCATTTCTCCTTTCAGTGAAAAATACAACCTTAATTATAATGACTTAACATAAGTAAGCTAAGGAATAAAGAGTCCTTAAATGAATTGCCCCCCGTGGACAAATAAAGTTTTTTTAATTGAATTGAATTGAATGCACATTCAAATAAAAAGGCAGGGAATAAAACAATAAATAAAGCATAAACAGATACATACAAATACATTTAAATAAAAAATGGGCTATATTCTAACATTTCCTTAAAATTCTTGTAATATATCAGCAGTATAAGTACATTTCTAATTATTAATAATTTGGATAGACTCAAAGTAATTCCTAAATTCAATTTTGAAGGGATTAAAGTTTGGTCGAGATTTGGAGCTTTGAGTTTTATGGATATGAAATTGTCCTTGTGGAATTAGTAAGTTTACAATCCACTGAACTATTTTGATTTTGTTTTCATAGCAGGTCATGACGTCTACCAACACTGCACCTTAAACTATATTATTTTACATACAGCAAAGATATGACCTCGCCTTTTCTCCTCCGCAGTCATTTGCTGCCTTCGTGGCGTCCAAGAGGGACGGCGGTGAGGAGGACGGCAGCACATGCTGGTGCTGCTGTGGGCAGACCTTCACAGAACACTCTACCATTCACAAACACGTAGCCAGGAATCACGATACTGAAACACGGCAGCTCACGCGGGCCTCATACGAGCGTTTATTAAGCCAGCTGGAAGAAGAACCCGAGACGCAGCAGCTGAACGATCGTGAGGCGGAGCCGCTGGACGTTTCCGTGTGGATACCTGACACCGGTCACGTCTCTGAGGAGCAGCTACACAAGTACACAATCTGATTCTCTCGTCTGTTTTAAAGTGAAAATCCAGAGAAGCGGCATTAAGATACGTCATTTTAAATATCGTTTTCTTATTTAACTGATGTCCCTCAATGTAATTCTTCTTCTCAGGGGTCCAGGCAAGGTCCTCCTCTATTATCACTACTGTCAGCTGGAGGATCCACACGTCATCTGTGCTTGGCAGAAAGCTTTGTGTGAGAAGCTCCACTTAACCGGCAAGGTCAATGAATTCTCTTCTCCCGACTGCAGAATGTTTACTGTTGGAGCCATTTGGATTTTTTTTGGTTTATTTTTTGAAAGCTTAAATAAGTTAACTTTGTTTAGGGCATATGACATCACAAGGGGGCGATAACTTGATGGTGGTGGGTCACGTCGACTAATTAAGTGATAAATGACACAGGTGTGTGGTGGGAGCGTGTTTGCTGAACAGCTGAGAGCAAAACAGTTCTTACCGCAGGCACGCATGTAACTCAAAGGCCCAATTAATGAACACAAAAGATAGTTAGTAGTTCATCTCATCTCATCTTCAACCTCTTATCCGGGGTCGGGTCTCGGGGGCAGCAGCTTTAGCAGGGACCCCAAACTTCCCTTTCCCGGGCCACATTAACCAGCTCTAACTGGGGGATCCTTAGGCGTTCTCAGGCCAGTGTGGAGATCTAATCTCTCCACCTGGTCCTGGGTCTTCCCCGAGGCCTCCTCCCAGCTGGACGTGCCTGGAACACCTCCTTAGGGAGGCGCCCAAGGTTCATCCTTCCTAGATGATCCTGAACCACCTCAACTGGCTCCTTTCAACGCAAAGGAGCAGCGGCTCTACTCCGAGTTCCTCACGGATGGCTGAACTTCTCACCCTCTCTCTAAGGGAGACTCCAGCCACCCTCCTGAGAAAACCCATTTTGGCCACTTGTACCCGCGACCTCGTTCTTTGGGTCATGACCCAGCTTTCATGACCACAGGTGAGGGTAGGAACCAAGATTGGCCGGTAGTTATTTGCACAAATTGCTGACAACGAGGATCAACCTCAACAAGAAGCAGAGGACCGAAGGCACAATTTTACTGTCCAAATCCCACCGTGACCATTAGCACAGGGCAGATTAGTCACAGGAAATATGTTTCTATATTTACTATAACTCTATAAATGTAACTGTCCCCTCCCTATATCATGGTCGTCTTCTGCAGGTGAGGGTGGCGACTGAAGGCATCAACGGAACGGTCGGTGGCTCCAACATGGCCACTGACATTTACATCGCCGCGATGAGTTCACACCCTCTCTTCAAGATGGAGAAGGAGGATTTTAAGGTCAGACTTTGGGGGGGAAACCTCACCGGAAGATAGAAAATACAGACATACACATTAAATAATGTTTCTACACGGCACACTGCATGAATATGAACATGAACTTGT
This sequence comes from Echiichthys vipera, assembly GCF_963691815.1. NCBI lineage: Eukaryota > Metazoa > Chordata > Actinopteri > Perciformes > Trachinidae > Echiichthys > Echiichthys vipera. The sequence continues at coordinate 4,468,843 of NC_139831.1, forward strand.
GTTTCACTGCAGTTTTAAGCCTGTTTTCTGGGAAATTATTAGCTTAACATTAAATAATCATGACATTTTAAAATTGTGTGTGTGTGTGTGTATGTGTGTGTGTGTTTGTGTTTCAGACAAGTGATGGAGGCCCAGGGTGTTTTAAAGAGCTGAGGGTCGGGGTCTATAAGGAAATCGTCCCAATGGGAATGGACCCTGATGTCATTTCCTACCAACTGGCAGGTATAGATTGTGTAAACAACAACGATGCTATGGTAACGGTACAGAAAAATCCTATTAGCAGTGACACTAATGCCTATAACTGAGGACTGGGCGATAATTGAATATGATCATTTATTTGCCTTCCGGGATTGGGATAGAAGATTTTAGCGATGTCGCCCAGCCCAACTATAACTATTATTTTGAGTTTGTTGTATTGTTTGCATCCTACACTAATATAACTGTACAGGTGCTTTTCTGTTTCTGATAAAACCTGTCTCACTCCTTAGGAGTCCACCTGGAGCCGGAGGAGTTTCATCAGCAGGTGCAGGCTCTGTTGGCTGAAGGGGACGTTGGCAGTGACACCCTCCTCCTGGACTGCCGCAATTTTTACGAGAGTAAAATTGTGAGTAATGAATCAGTTTTTCCTCCCAAAAACACAGACTTTCACAGGTTAGATTGGTTAGAGTTAGCGCAGAAGCATGTAAGACGGACACGACTGTCATTCTAAACCCTGATTTCTTTCATTACTCCAGGGGCAGTTCACTCAGTGTCTGGCCCCGAGCATCCGGAAGTTCAGCTACTTCCCGGACTACGTGGACCAGAACCTGGAACTGTTCAGACACAAGAAGGTGCTGATGTACTGCACGGGAGGGATCCGCTGCGAGCGCGGCTCCGCATACCTCCGCTCCAAAGTAAGACCACCCGTGTTGGATGTGAACTAAAGTCCATAGGTGACTCGGCTCAAGTCCCTGTGTGGACCATGAATGGAGCGTGGACTGGTGGCTGGAGCCGTGCCAGTTCATCTCCTGGGCACTGCCGAGGTGCTGTTGAGCACGGCATTAAACCCGTGCTTGGGGTACCAGTCACTGGCAGCCCCCTCGCTCTGACATCTCTCCATTAATTGCATGTATAGGTCCTGTGTGTGCATGTGTGTATTTCAGGCCTGTGTGTGTGTAACATGAAAAATAACAGAGTGAAAAAATTGAATTTCCCGTGGCGGGATTAATAAAGTAATTCTTCTTCTTCTCTAATTTTAAATATTCTGCACCAAAGATTGATTGTTTGTAATATTTGTCTTTGTTTACCCGTAGGACGTGTGCAAAGAGGTTTACCAGCTGAAAGGTGGGATCCACAAGTATCTGGAGCGATTCCCAGACGGTTTCTATCGGGGGAAGCTTTTCGTGTTCGACGAGCGCTACGCCATCTCCTCCAACAGCGACGTCATCTCAGGTCAGCTCGCGCACAAAGACCCTCGTCAGCATAACGGTGACGTCACACTTAAGTAACTCCGCGTCCTTCCAGACTGCAGGTACTGCGGCCGCCCCTGGGACCAGTACAAACTCTGCACCACCGAGTTCTGCCGTCAGCTGGTTCTGTCCTGTCCCGGCTGCAGGCAGGACGGACACACCGCCTGCTGCCCCGCCTGCCAAACCAAAGGGCAGGCCCGGAGCGAGGTGTCCCCCGCCGCTCCGCATCACAAAGAGGAGTGCGAGTGCACCGACGGGCGACCCAGAATCCCCCAGGATGCTTAGCGAGAGGTTAGGACCGGGCGTCCGTGTTCGCAGCCACGTGAGAAATGCTGCCTGTGCAGGGATATTAATCACAAGGTACGACTAAAGAACTAGAAGGTGTTTCTTGAAGTTGTGACATTTTTATATAATTGATGAGGATTACATCAGATTTACGGTTTCTTATGAGTTTTACCCTGAAGACAGTAATCTGTGAAACTGCTGTTAGACGATAAATATTCATCTTTTATTGAGAGACTGTCAATACATCTGCAGAATCCACAAGTTTTAGTCCATGAAGGTTGTAAAACTGGAATTGCTCATCTGTAATGAAAGCTCAGCTCCAGGGTGTGTGTGTGTTCTGTGTGTGAGCTCTGCATCTTACGGCTGAACGACAATCTTGTCTTAGTTGCTCTCTCTCTCTCTCTCTCTCTCTCTCTCTCTCTCTCTCTCTCTCTCTCTCTCTCTCTCTCTCTCTCTCTCTCTCTCTCTCTCTCTCTCTCTCTCTCTCTCTCTCTCTCTCTCTCTCTCTCTCTCTCTCTCTTCTCTCTCTCTCTCTCTCTCTCTCTCTCTCTCTCTCTCTCTCTCTCTCTCTCTCTGTGTGTGTGTTCAATAATTAGTGCTTTCGGAAATCTTTGTTCATTACATGTTAATTCGTCCCAAAAGCACAAAAAAGATCATTTTAAATGCAGGTTATTAGAAGTTATGCTGCTTAAACCATAAGCAGCGACACATCTGTGTGCCTTACTGCGGATGATACATTTTTATAGTATGTGTAACGTGTATATACTTTATAATATATATAAGTAAGACACGTGTCAATATAATAATTTTAGCCGGTCGCAGGATGAGGAGTTTTACACTTCTGTTTTCAGTGATTTAATATAAAGACTTGGTGCAGTTAATATGTGGATGTTTCAGCTGAAATGAGACTCATTGGGACGCAGAGGAAAGACATAAAGAACTGTTTACAATGTAATAAAACAAAATAAGCTGAATACAATGTTTACAGCACCTTTTACACAAGTTGTGTTAATATCTTTGCACACGCAGATGTGCAGAAATAAAGAGTCTAGGTAGAGGAACAGAATACAGAAGAAACTTAAACGATCCCTGTGGGGGATTTATGTTGTAACATTATCTCCTTTTATGAATATATAAAGAATAATAAGAATAAACAATGGACACACATTTAAACATATGTACATTCTGCAAAGAAATGTTTAAACGTGTACGTTCTGCTTTCAGTGTATGTGTGTATATATACAGTATTTGTATGTATATATATGTATGTATATATATATATACATACACTCTGTATATGTGGAAATGGAAATAAGAATGGACACTCAAAAATATATGAGAATATGAACAAGGTATTGTTATTATTATATATGGTATTATTATTATTGATCTATATTGTTATTGCTATATTATTGCTACCATTAGTAGTACTATATACGAGTATTATACATTACACACTGTTATCTGTTTTATTGTTATAATTATACAATGCCTACTTCAAATGTCTACCTGACTATTACTACGATATACTATATACTGTGTATATACAGTGTATATATATATATATATATATATATATATATATATATATATATATATATATATATATATATATATATATATATATATATATATATATATATATATATATATATATATATCTTTATTACACTCACATTACCATCAAACCATTAGTATTTTATTTTACCATCATCCTGCCACTGCACCTTACTATTGATTTATCTCGCTTTATCTCGTGCTTACCTATTTCTTATACCCAGATATTTTATTTTTAGTTTATCTTATATTTATTCTATTGTATTGTATCATATTCAGTTGTACCAGATTGCTGCAACAAAATGATTTTCCTTCAGGGATAAATAAAGTAGTTATCTACCTATCTATCTGTCGATGAAGATATGTATAAATAATTTTTCTTTTAGATAAATGTAAATAAAGTAAAACACCTGATAAATTAAATAAACTGTACAAAATAGAAATATGAGGATATGTATAAATATGGTTTTATTAGATAAATGTAAATAAAGTAAAACTCTTAATAAATCAAATAAACTGTACAAAATAGAAATATATGAGGATTTGTATAAATATGGTTTTATTAGATAAATGTAAATAAAGTAAAGCACCTGATAAATAAAATAAACTGTACAAAATAGAAATATGAGGATATGTATAAATATGGTTTATTAGATAAATGTCAATAAAGTAAAACACATAATAAATAAAATAATTGTACAAAATAGAAATATATGAAAATATGTATAAATATGGTTTATTAGATGAATGTAAATAAAGTAAAACTCTTAAATCAAATAAACTGCACTTGCATAAAACATCCACACGGGGGCGCGTGAGGACCAGCCACCAGGAGGCAGTTAATACCCTCAACATCCCGACTGGAAGCTTCAGAGCTCAGCCTGAGCCGAGCGGACTTGGCCAGGCTGCCCCGGGTCTCCACCGACCAGCAGCGACGTCTCTCCTGGGGGGTGAAACCAGGCTGATGTGTGTGATTTACCCTCCCGTGTATCCGTGGGCACAATAAGGACCCGGGAGGACCGGAGCGATGTCTGCGCCGGGTTTCACGAACCTGAACAGCTACAGCCACAACTCGACGATGAACGGTGGAGCTGCGCCGCCCCGACAGCAGAACGGTAACACGGGCCGGGGCATGCGGTTAGCGACCGCTGTCCGGTGTTTATCGGAACCCTGGTTTTAATTATGTATGAGGGGGACGTGTGAACTCGACCCACAACTAAAGGGGTTCGTCTAAAAGCTAGGCTGTTGCTAACTTCAGAGCTAAGCTGAAACCAAGGCTAATGGAAGGAGGCTGCGATATAGAAAAAAAGGATAAGATTTGGGGTATAACGCATGCGCAGTAACATCTGGTCTGTAATTTACGAGAGGCTCAGTAGCTGGATGAAATACATGCTTAAATAAATTATAAGTAAACACAGGAATCAATAAATAAATGCTTCAATAAATACAGGAACAATTAAATAAATACAGGAATGAACAATTAATGTTTAAATAAATACAAGAATGAATGAGTAAATACTGGAATTAATATATAAATGTATGAAGTAAATCAGGAATATATAAACAAATGATTAAATACATACAGAAATAAATAAATGTATATATAAACTCATAATAAATGTATAAATCAAGATAGGAATGAAGAAATGCATGTATAAATAATTAAGTACAGGAATTAAATAAATGTGCAAAAAATACAGGAATGAATGAATACATAAATGTATAAATACATACTGGAATTAATATTTAATGTGTTAAAAAAACAGGAATAAATAGATATATAAATGAATGAATAAAAACATACAGGAATTAATAAATAAATAAATAAATGTATATTTAAATTCAGGTCTAAATAAATAATACAGGATTGAATAAATTAATGTATAAATAAATATAGGGATAAATAAGTAAATATATAAATAAATAAATACAGGAATAAATAAATCAGTGCATGAGTGAACGGGACCTCCTACTTTATTAATATATGGATACAAAAATACATAAATAAATGTAGGTGACCAGAAATGTAGAAATAAATGCCAATGCATGTATTATTTTATTTATTCTGTAATTTATGAATTTATTCATACCATTATTCTTGCATTTATTCATGCGTGTATGTATTTAATTATTCTTTTTTTTTTATAAAATAGTTCTGTATTTATTTACTCCTGTATTTCTTTGCATTTATTTATTTATAGTCATGTTTAGTCCTCCATAAAGCTCAAGTTTCATTGCGCATGCGTCATACCCCAAAGCGCAGACATTCTTTTTGTATGTCCCCGCCTTCGTCCGTTAGCCTTGGCTAGCGGCTAACATTAGCCACTAAGCTAACGTACAAGGATTCCTAAACGTTAGCAGGAGAATAGCTGTGTGACAGATTGCGCACCGTCGCTTCATAATTGGCGCTTTATAGCGACGCTGTGATAAAATAGCGGCAGATTAAAATGACACCGTCATAATAATGTTATGTTAGTTTGTCCTGGCGGAGGAGGTGCTGTGCTGTCAGGGCTGCAGCTGAAAGCTAGCCGGTTATTAACCCTCACTGCTGGAGGACCTGCTGCTGTGAAGCAGGTTGTTTGCAGCTGATGATAACACCTGTGCAGTGCTTTTATTTGTGACTTTGGTGGAAGTAGATTTAATATTTATTATTATTATCTTATGACACTTGAACACCCCCTCCCTCCTTTCAGGTCCAGCACAGACATACCAATCCATGCATCCACCTGCAGGCTGCTACGGAGCCCCACCTCAACAACAGAGCTACCCCACCATCCCTGCCCACTCCACTCCTGTTCCCAACAAAGCACCCATCACGAACAGTGCCCGCAGTGCTAACTACTACCAGAGCAACCATCAGCAGCAACAGCAGCACCAACACCACCACCCTTCTCAGCATCATGTAGCACCATCCCCATACAGTGCTCCCTCAAATTCTGCTCCTCCATCTCAGCCATATGCCACCCTCTCCTCTTCAGCACCACCAGCACCACCACCATCATCAAACGCCCACTACAACCAACAACCATTCCAGCAGCAGCAGCAGCAGCATCCACCTTATGCCACTCCAGGATCCTACTATGGACAACAGTCATACCATCCTCCCCCAGCACAGCACTCTCAGCAACAGCCCCAGCAGCCCACTTTGGTGCCTGCACCAGCTGGCGGCCCTGGAGCTCCCGTCCACCCGATAGTTTCGTACCCCTCCGCTCCAGGGAGTAGCCAGTACGGCACCCTGAGTTCCTCCCAGAGCACCTCCACACAAGGAGTTATGCCCACCCAAATGGGTGCACCGCTACATCCGTCTTGGCCAGCCTCCACAACAGCAGTGCAGCCGGCGTACGGCGTGGCTCCTCCCGGTCAGCTGGCGCCAGCAGTCAACGGTCAAGGAAGCACAGGTATGCGTGAAAGGTTAATTTACGTAGGGGCAGCTGCTGGCTGGAGAGACGGTCCTTCAAACTATAGTCTCAGAGACCACTGAATGCATTTAGTGTTGCAGATTAACGCGTGCTTTCCGTATTGGTACGTTTAAAAAGAAGTATTGGTATGAGGTGAATACTTTGCTGCCAATGTTTGAGTTTGAATTTGGCATTTTCACGCGTGTCATTTGATGTAGCTTTCAAATTAGCTACAGAGCAAACGTGTCATAGTCTTTTTACTGTTTCTCCCAGTCAGTTACCGTGAGTAGGCGTGGCTAAAAGGCCTAACACACGCATTTGTACTAATATTCCTGTAAAAATCCATGTTTCAATCAGACAGAAGCGTGAAAACATAATTTAACATACTGGTACTCATCTTAAGACAAACATGAACGTCCGTGTGTTGATTATCGCTGTGTGTTTAACATTTCTAGTGTGTTGTTTTATATTAAATCTATCTAAAGTGTCTGAGTATCATGAGAAGTACTAAATGAATGAAATGTATTATTTATTATTAACGTTTCTAGGAAGTTAATAGTAGATTTGAGGAGACTGCCGGCAGCCAAACGTCAGTAGTTTAATGAATATTTGATGTACGGCTGTTACAACCTTTAATGCCGCGTGGCGTTCTCATACTCTGTCTTTCCCCTGTTGGAAGCGTCTTACCTTGTTGTCGTCTTTGTGTGTTTTTTGTTCTTCTCCGCCGCCACAGTCCACCAACACTACGACCAAAACCACCAGGCTTCTCTGAGCTACGACTCCTACGGCGGGGTCCTTCCCAGCGGTGGCGGCGCAGACCGACCGCCCTCAGGAACCCCTTCCACTTCGGTCCATTCCTCGCCGGGCCGCCGCCAAGGTAAGAAGATTTAGACTGATCTTTTTTTTTCCCTTTCACGATTCTGACACAGCACATGGATCTGCATTGTTGCCGTTATGACGAACGGCAACAATGCAGCATTATAGACGTATGTGTTTATCTGCATGTATAAAGTTTGGAGTCAAACCGTCGGTGTGCAGTTCACTTTCTAGACTAAATAGGAGTTGCAGATGTTTCAGGAGTAATACTTGAAATGTAATTTAAATACCCTTTTTTTTTACATTTCTGGTTTCCTGTTTTTTGTTTCACTGCTTGCAGAAGACACGCCACACCTGTGCACTAGTTTCAGGTGTCCTCTCGTTTGCGTCGTGGTTGGAACTTGTGTTGAAGTGAAAACTTTTTCTAACCTGCTTTAGTTTGCTGTTGTAGGAGCAATGACAGCTGTGGGTTTTGCTGTGCTCTGGTGCCCGTTTTCCCTCTTTTCTGGTGCAACACAAGCCTAAGTTTAGTTGTTGGATATTTTGAAATCCTGCTCTAAATTTCCAGTGCAAGCGCGTGTGAATGGTTTACATATTCACAGCTGCACTTTGTGTGTGTGTGCGTGTGTGTGTCCAGGAGCAGATTACGTGTGGTACATTTTTCCAGGCACACACTTTCAAATGAGCAGGTGTGAGGGTTTATACAAATGTGAGGGCTTCAGGTTGGAGCTTCACATTTACCAGCCAGCTGCTGGTTTATTTTGTTTGTGACCTGTGGTTTCATTTTTTATTTTTTCACTCTCAGCTTTGCAGATTAGGACCAAAGGACTCTTGTGCCAGCCACACCTGCATTTAATCAGAATTTGAATTGCAAAGAAACAACTAACTTTGACATTCACAACACAGAGAAAGAAATGACGGTGCAGACGGCCCAATATCCACAACATTTCCCCTGATTTTTCACTCTCTGTTTGCGGTAAAATGTGGCGCTAGATGAGTTTCTTCAGTCCCAGTGATGTTAACCTCAGGCAACATGTTCCACGATAACAAGTGAATAACAGGACAACAAAAGACACACCTCACGGGCACTTATTAAACTACATGTTGTTGTCTTCCAAGTGGTTAATTAATGTTAAAGTGGTGTAATTATTTTTCTTTTAATTTGCAAGACCGGGAAAAAAACATTAGGCGGAGCTTGTCGGGCGATTCACAGACCTCCCAGTCTGTGACGTCTGTGAGAGAAATAAAGTCCTGTGGGCATTAACATGTGTGCAATCAGTTTTAATCCAACAAGAGATATTAGGTGTATATTTTACTCCTAATTGTGTGTATCCATGTAAGGTTTACCTTGATAGTTGTTGGACCTGTTATTCTACCAACTTCTCAGGCAGCTCCGTGTTGCTGGAGACGCCTTTTTTAAGTTCAATAAACGTTCCTTTTTTTTAAATTGAGACTCATAACTTTTGTTATTGTGGCATTTTTATGACGTAAATTGAGAAAGCAAAAGTAGAATCAGCTCCAAATATCGGCTCGAGAAAATCGGCAGTCCGTATCGGCCCTAAAAACTCCATATCTGTCGATCCCTACTTTAAAATGTTACTGTGGATGTTGAGCAACACACGGAGCAACTCAGCTTATTGCCAAACGAGTTCACTCTCTCCCATCGCCAGAGTGGAATTTAAAATATCTTGGCCTGTTTAAAATTTTGCGGATGATCTATAGCTCTTATGCATGCAAGCAAAGGTCATCAGTGTTGGTCTTTAAATGTATGACACAATGGGGAAAGCACACACACACACCTTCGTACACACACATTACAGGGAATGAAGTTTACTGCCTGATCTCCGCCGCCGTGTCTGCTGTCGATCACCCAGTGGTGACGGTTTTCTCATGTACCTTCCCCTCTCCCCCCCTCCCCACAGGCATGCAGTATGGATATGTTGCTAATAGTGGAGCTAGCTCTGCCTCTGCCGCCACCTCAGGCCCGGCCGCTGCCCCCTCGTCATCCAGCTCTGAGGAGGAGGATGATGATGAGGAGGAGGAGGAGGATGAGGAAGCAGGTCTGCTTTAGCTTTTACCTCCCCACCACCCATTCATTAGCACTTTCTCCACCCTCGTGATCTCATACAGCTCATTTCCATTCCATCGGTGCGTTTCCACCCCCCTACCCATGCAACGTCACCTCTCTGACCGCTCTCCGCTTCTGTGTCGCTTCTGCTGCTCTACGTCTAAACAGGCTTATCCAGCTGGGAACTCTCCGTACCTTTCCCCTTTCTGATAGGCAGTCAGATATTTCCCCTCTGCTCTCCTTCGCACTGCCTCCTCCACCCAATGCTCATCATCTTTCCCTCCCAGTCACCAGCACTGACATCTTTTTAAATCTGTGTGTACCCTGCTCCATCACCAGAACACTGACATGAAACTGTGTCTAACAGAAAGGTGAGAGGTAAGTGCGTGAGCAAGGAGTTTTCCAACTGTGGTTGCTAACTGGAGAAAACAAAAATCGATTGTTGTGTCCTCCTGGTCGGCTCACAGCTCTAGAGCTCAGATTGGAGTGAACCTCGTGGCCTTGGATGCGAGTTGGGATTAGATTGGACTTTGAAGTGTTTTGAAACTTAATTGCTGTGAGGGGTTTGGTGCTGAGTAAACAGGAAATGAATTGACGACATATTATTATAAATGATTAATGGTTAATTAAAAATTCATCAGGCAAAATTCTCTGCTCATAGCTTTTAAAGTGTGAGGATTTGACACTTTTCTCTAGGTTGATATTATTGCAAATGTCATATCGTTTGGGTTTGAACTGTCGGGTAGACTAGCAAAGGTTATGTAAAGTTCTTTATTACTCATTTCTGCAAAAAGAAACTCTCTCGGGCCGGCCGGTGGCTGAGTGGTTAGAGCAGTCGCCCCATGTAAAGAGGCTGAAGGTCCTCGAGGCAGCGGCTGCGGGTTCAACTCCAACCTGCGGCCCTTTGCTGCATGTGCCCCCTCTCTCTCACCCCATTTCATATCTGTCCTCTGTTATAAAAAGGCTTGAAAAATTGCCCAAAAACATATTTAAAGAAAAAAAATAAAGAAGAAACTCCTGGATAAATAAAGGTTAAAACAACAAATTAAAGTAAATCTTGGCTGAATCCCTAGAAGTGTTTTATTTGACAGGACAGTGTAAAAATAGAGAGAGGGGTATGACGCTTCAACTTTGTATTATTTTAAAGTCTATATGTAACGGTAATGTGTTGACATCTCATTGCTTTTAAATTACATCAAAATTGCATTATTTGATATGATTTTAAAAGAGAGATTTAAGTATTCAGTGTGAAAGTATGTGGACCAGATAATTCTGTTCTGTACTGAGCTTTAACAGTCTCGTGCGTGCGTGCGTGCGTGCGTGCGTGCGTGCGTGCGTGCGTGCCCGTGTGTTATGTACCACGGAGGTGTTCTAATGATGAGCCTCCCTCTGGAGCTGTGTCATCAGCCAGAGGTTAACACGTTTTTAAATATAGCCGCTCCCCTGGCGGGCAGGTGCGGGCACACCGTACATGTTTGCTGACTCTCCTGCTCCCCACGAGGGAGCGCGGGTGACTGACTGCACAGCTAGCACTCATTTACACCTCAACAAGAAAAGGAAAAGTGTCTTTTAGTTTGCAGCTTCTCCCCCTCGGGATCTTCTCCGTTCTCCCTGGTCTCTCGAGGGTTTTCTGCTGCAGCAAAACCCCAGTTGTTGATTTCTGGATGCCATGATAATATCTGAGTCAGATATAAATCACTTTATGGCAAATGTATTAAAACAATAACACATTCAGCTTGTGACACACTGTTAATGCATTACTACTCTTCAAGTGTGGAAATCAGAACCCGTAATAATTTACTTTGGTTTTTTAAAAGATTAGTTTTGACAGCAGAATTATTTAAATCAATAAAAAAGTCTATTAACTATAAAGACCCAACAGTCACAGTTTCACATGAAGCTAAGTAAGTCGGCCTTGAGTTGATATTTTTTCAATTCACTTTAAAAGTTCATCTCTTTGGGGATATAATAACCTCTAACTTCCAAGGTTTGATTTACAAACAAAATAAAACATTTGCCCCAAGAGGGAAGAAGGAACTGTATTGAAAATAAAATAAACATAGGTTACATACATTTGGTACAAATATCTTTCACATAACACTGCACTTAATGATTATTTGCGTTATCGATTCATCTGCTAAATATCTCAGGATGTCCGTAAGGCCCAAGCCAACATCTTCAAGTTACTGGTTTTGTTTGACCAACTGTCCAAAGCCCCAGAGAGATGCAGTTTACAATCTATAAAATGCATAAAAAGCAGAAAATCTTCACATTCAAAAAGCTGAAACCACCAAAGGGACGCCATATTATAAGAACAGTTTGAAGTAGAGCGGCCTTATTCAAGTCACATGCAGAGTTTTGCTTTTTTATTTCATCTTCTCGTGTCCTCTTTTAAACTGCTGAGTCACAAGTGTCATAATGACGAGTCGTCTCAAGTGGGTGACATAAGATGTACCCGTCGTCATGGCAGTGTTTGTTCAAGCACATGTTGTGTCTTGTAACACGTTGTAACACACATGGCCCTGTTTACGGGGTCCATTCAGGTGATCCGAACACAAGTGGACAGCTGAGACACATCGTTGCTCACATCTGTGTCTATACTGCCTCTCCAGGGCGCCGCGTGTGCCTATGTCACGTCTGCTAGATGGTCAAAGGGCCCCGCACACACTTCTAATCTGTCCTACTCTTGCAAGTCCCGTTAGCGGTTGTGTTGATACAGCTTGAGATCTCCTGCGTTTCGTCCTTCGATGCATCTGGGACGCATCAGCGTTTACACTACAATAGATATGTGGTTTAATGCGTCCCGCACCACCTGAGAGACACTATGCACTCTGTAGATAATCAGATCAGTGTCGCTCGTGAGCAACAGATTAGAAAGGGGACGCCGGCGGCCGCAGTATGAATGGAGCTTTAATTTGTTGGTGGCAACAGCCTGGGGGGGGGGCAAACAAAGTGGTCTTATGACTTTAAATATTAAGACCAACAGTTGAGGAAAGGAAATGGAAAACCACCTGCTCCGAGGCAACACTTACTATGAACCGATTTGTTTTACTCCTATAACCCCTGGTTAGCATCCCCTTTATTAATCTCTAAGATGACAGAAGAGGAGGGGGTGTCAGAAGAATCTTAGAGGAGGAGGAGGAGGAGGAGGAGGAAGGCTAAACTGTCCCGGTGTCCTCCTCCTGCAGAGAAGATAATCCAGTAGTCTGCTGGTCCCATTTAGTCAGAGATAATTGGATGCCGCCCCGTCCAATGAGCTCTCTGCCAGGGAGGCCTGTCCTGTCGCTGACGCGTCCTGTTGGCTCACATTGGATTCATGTGTTCATTCAAATATCCTACTCTTAGTAATCTCATCTCATCTTCAGCCGCTTATCCGGGGTCGGGTCGCGGGGGCAGCAGCTTTAGCAGGGGACCCCAAAATTCCCTTTCCCGGGCCACATTAACCAGCTCTAACTGGGGGATCCTGAGGCGTTCCCAGGCCAGTGTGGAGATCTAATCTCTCCACCTGGTCCTGGGTCTTCCCCGAGGCCTCCTCCCAGCTGGACGTGCCAGGAACACCTCCCTAGGGAGGCGCCCAGGGTTCATCCTTACCAGATGATCCTGAACCACCTCAACTGGCTCCTTTCAACGCAAAGCAGCAGCGGCTCTACTCTGAGTTCCTCACGGATGCTGAACTTCTCCCCCTCTCTCTAAGGGAGACTCCAGACCCCCTCCTGAGGAAACACATTTCGGCCGCTTGTACCCGCGACCTCGTTCTTTCGGTCATGACACCCTTTGTAATCCGTTTGGAAAACCCTATTCATTATTGGGCGTGAGAGGGAAAAAGTGGGTGCAATGGACCATAATGCTTATTTTGTTTATTATTTTTGCCTTTATTTAATCAGGTAGTAGACCAGATTTTTTACGCTACGCGTGTATTGGATAAAGTGCGTTAGACATTAAAGAAGTGAGAAAGACAGAGGAAATGTCCGTGTGAAAGAGAAGTACCAAGAAGCTAATGAGCTGTAGAGAGGGGTGATATTAACGAGAATGAATCACATTAACTTTGTACTCTTTTGCTTTACTCATGTTTCTGTCCCCCTCCATGTTTCCTGTCCTCAGAGGCATGTGTGCGCTAGCTTGGTCAAGACTTAAGTGCTCTTTTCATCATGTTTTCTTTCTGTGCACTCTTTCTCTGAGGCCCGAGGGAGTCCAACCACAGCACTCTTCACGGCCAAACATGGCCACTCTTCATTCCCTTTAATGTCTTTACCTCCTCTTCTATTCTTTCATTATTTCATTATTTCATCGTAACCCTCCGACTTCATTCGTTCAGGCCCTCCCTCTCTTTCTATCGCTCTGTTTTATCTTTTGCCTCCTTTTTTCTTCTGTTATTCTTTGTTGTGTCTTTTGTTTTGCTATCCCCATGGGTGCTCGTTTAACTACATTCATTTCATTATTTACTCCTCCCCACAGTCCTCTCACCCCGTTTTTCTTTTTGTATTTCAGTTTTTAATCCTTTCTGTGTCTCTGCCTCTCTCAGGTGGTGACACCTCCTCTTCAAGCACTGGCAGTGCCTCTCCGGTGCCCAACAGCTATGATTCCCTGGAAGGGGGCAACTATCCAGGTGTGTTTTGATCCCAAACAACTGGCTCACACACTATTTTAAGACATGACTTTAGGATTTCATAAAGCTCTTGTTGAGAGTAATAGTGACCCCAAACAGTGGATTACACTGCAATTTCATTTGGTAACATTACGTGCAGCCATGTTTCAAAAAAGGAAATGATTTCCCAAAAGATTGCTTTCCATAAATCTACATTTTAAGAGTTGACTTATACACGTACATTAAAAGTAGGGTGAGAGAAAATGTATCATCTTGCTTTTTGGTTTGGCCGTGATCTTAGATGCACCCAACTGAATTAAGTCACAGTTCGATGGTAAATGAGGAAAGCAAAACATCATGAAACAAACAGTGCAGAGCATCAAGAACAAATTATTCGTATCACCACCTTGTCAAAAACAATCGTGTTGGAGCAAGTTCAACAAGTAGAAGCAATGTGGGAGAGGGGATATTTCTCTGCAGTGAAAGGATGATGAGATGCACTTCACAATTTCTGTAAAAGCCTGCAGCCGCACACACACGCGCACACACACACACACACACACACACACACACACACACACACACACACACACACACACGCTCACACACACACACACACACACACACACACACACACACACACACACACACATTTCCATATAAATATGATATTTCCAAGTGTAGCTTTATTAAGCTTCACTGACCTTTCCACTGTCGTGATCCGGTTTAATGCTGAACTCTGTCTTGCCCAGATCCCATGGCGCCCTCCAACAATATGATCGACCAGGTCGCACCCTATGGTAGCTATGGTTACCCCAGCATGCAGCCCGGCTATCAGCAGGGACCAGCCTCCCTCCCTGACTCTTCCCCCTCCCATGACCCGTACGGTCAGTCGAGCTACCAGCAGTACTCCCAGGTGAGGCCACAGCTGGAAGAAAATGGATGCTGAGTGTTTTTTTGTGTGTTTGTTTGGTTGTTTTTGTTGTTTATGCCGTTACTTCTTATGTGCAAATGAAAAGCATTTTTACCAGCCTGATTCTCTGAATTTCCAGCTCCATCTCAAATTTAGTTTTCATGCTCTTGCTCCTGTGAATCACTGTTTCCTCAGTTGGAAAAACAACCAAACCAATCAGAGCCGTTGTGGGCCGGACTTAAGTTTGGCAAGTAAGGCAACAACAAAATAGTTCTTCTAGAAGTGTTGAACCCCACCTGTTTTATCCTGTCCTGCGGCCGGCGCAGAACAAACCGTGTTTGGTCTCAAAGGCTCATTATAGTTAGAGTTGTCTTCATTTAGCTCTCCAGCCTACAACTTGATTGTTTTGGTTCATTTTCACCACTGTCATAGAATTTTTCTGGCCATCACCGACAGCTGTATTCAGTGATGAAACTCTAAAAACTCACTGTAAACAAGCTCAGCACCAAACAGCAGACGGACATTAGAGACTAGCATGAACGTAGTGCAGCATTTAGCCGCTAATGAGACAGATATTTCCCTCAGCAGTGTGTAGATCCCAAAAACAGGGATAAAAGAGAGTGAATACTAGACTAACATTCTCCAGGTGGTCATATTAAAGTTGTACGCCGTAAGATTTTCATCTATTTAATTGTCTTTTAAGTTCCTATCTACCAAAGTGTCAGCTAAAACAGTGGTGATTGATCATATGACCCACTAATGAAAGCCCTTGTTGCCTTTTTGCAGAGTATTACAATCTGTGTGTCTGTGGCGATATCCCCTGGATAAGTAAGTGTAAGTGTAAACAAGCCGCCATGTTAGTTACGCTGCCGACAGCGGTTGGTCTGTTGGCTCAGATCGTCACTAACAGTTATGTTGCGTTCATTTGTAATTGGAAATCGGGAACTTCCAACTTCTGAGTCAGGCTTGTAGTAAGGGCAGAAGTGTAATAGGAACATGTTTGTATGGATTTAAGAGGGGAACGTATAGGGGACGGACTGGAAGTAGAGAGGTGAATGTGTTTCAGTAAAGTTTACAAAAGAGCAAAAAATAAATAGTGAATGCACATAATGACCGTTAACGTGACAAGATGGGGGCTCTGAAAAAACAGGTTCGCGTGCAGTTACATCTGACCACCAAAGAAGCCGCTCAAATCAACGTATCTCGATTCTTATGGAGTACAACTTGAACACACTGGTCCTGATTTATCACAAGAGTAAAAATTAGCTGTGTCTCTGCAGCCGTTCCCAAACCTGTCCCAGCTGTCTGCGGCCCTGGGGGGGCTGAGTGGTGTGCCGGAACTTGAGGTGGAGGCCCTGATGCCGGTCAACCTGCTGCATGAGAGGAACCTGCTGCCCCCCAGGCCCCTCGAAGCCCCCGAACCCAACCTCAGCCCTGACCTCAAGAAGGTCAACTGTAATCCACAGTAAGTAAAGTGTAGACGGGTTTAATATTGGGTTTTAAACATTGTTCTTTAAAATTGCTGTGAATCTCTCACTCTGTTATCGTCTAATCTGAATATGTTTTCTCTCTCCTTGCGTGTCTCTGCTGATCAGGACATTCAGGTGTACCCTGACCAGCATCCCCCAGACCCAGGCTTTACTCAACAAGGCCAGGCTCCCGCTGGGCCTCCTCCTCCACCCCTTCAGAGACTTACAGGTATGAGCTGATGTCTAGAATCCATATCTCATTTGTCTCTATTGGGTTTTTATGGGGTTCTCTTCAGTTTAAAGGTCACATATGCTCAGTTTAATGTTCATATTTTTATGTCAGGGGTCTAATAGAAAATATTTACATGCTTTAATGTTCATAAAACAACATATTTACCCCCTACTGTCTGTCTGAATACACCTCTATTCGCCCTCTGCCTGAAACGGTCCATTTTAGCGCCTGTCTCTTTAAGTCCCTTCGTCATTTTCGGGTTACCAGGTTGCTGCTAGCGAGGAAACAACAATGACACTGAGGTAGATTGGTGGTACTATGTTAAATAAAGCCCCAAACGTCACAAAAAGGCAATTCAAACTGGCTTTGTTAACACATGTCTCGATAGAGGGAGCAAGAAAGAAAGGGAGAGGATTGTCTTTTCTCATATTTTGGGGGTCTCACACCAGGGACACATTTATGTTGAAAAGCCATGAACAAGTAACCTGACTCTCGTCAGATGACTTTCGTTCCGCCTTGCTTCCGTCTTGACTCCGCCTAGCTCCACTCAACCATCTGGATTCGCTCCATGTGAATGGGATTTCAGGGTCCGTAAAAAATGGTCAGGCCAATCAGAACCGCCAGGTGTTTTTTTAGATGCGACGTAGCAGAGAATGTACTGTGGCAGCTCGCATCCACGAAGCAGGCGTCAACATGGATGCTGCTATTTCATCCGTGTTGTCCAATCTAGAGAATCGTTGAAGGCTTTTGTTGGTGTAAACCATGTGGGCTGTTCTGTTTGGCTTTTCCATGCTTCGCTCTCATCAGCGTCACGGGTCGGTTTCGATGTGAGTGGTTCAAGTAGCACGTCATTAAAGATGATGGACAAGTTTATTCAACCATATGCAAGGACTTTTGATGAGGCCCAGCCTCCTGAAATCACTTTCTAGTCGCGCGATCCCAGATGGACGAGGGAAGCAAGGCGGAACGAAATTCATCTGGCGAGAGTCAGGTTAATGAACAAGAACATTTTTGATAACATGTAACCTTTAAGGTGTGGCTAAAGGGGCTGTTTTTTACTTGAAAACTTAAGTCATTACTCTGGTGTCAGCATTAGCCCAACGTAATAGAAAACACTCATCGCAGGCGGCTGGCCCTTTTGCTGTTCCCTCCTTCTTCCACTTTTTTATTTTGTGTGTTTTTATAAAAACAACCCAACTTGTGCATTTTTTCCTGAAGGGTGGACGCCTCCACAGCACTAAAATAAAAGTTATGATTAGATGCATGTTGGTTGATTGAGTACTTACACTAGCTGGAGACTTGGGGAAGAATACTTTACACATTTCATGTAAAACTCGTCCACTCGGAGCACACTGAACCAGTTATGTGTCTGTTCGTGGTAACGAGTGGCTGCAGCGGCAGCAGGACTGTCAAGAGGAGGAGAGAGATGATGAGGTGCAAGAAGATAGGTGAGTGTATTTATAGAGGTGTTGGTTAAGATGGTGTCAGAAGATATGAAGTGACAGAGAACAGGAAGAGGCAAACAAGAAGTTAACACCAGCCAAATGATTGTGGCTGTTAACTCAAGACAACAGTGAGAGGGTCGAGTATATTTTAAGTCTATTTACTCAGGACTCTGAATAAAATAGGGTTTGCCTCAATTTATATTCATGCAGTACATTTACAACCATGAAACTGCCAAGTGCCTGCCATCCACAGGCTCCAACGCACTCAAAAACAAACTGCTTTTGTTTACCACCATTTCATAATCTGTGCTCGACAACCTCATTGTCCGGTTTGTTTGTTCTCGGAGATGAAATCTTTGTTTTAGATCTTTTTATTGGAAGCATTTGTGCAAAAATCTTGACATCTATATAGAATAGGAAACTGCTTCAATCTTTTCACCATTTATATTTGTTGAACTACTGGCGTCCTGTCCAGGTCGTACCCCGCCTCACGCCCGATGTCAGCTGGGATTGGCTCCAGCGACCCCGACCCCGGGATAAGGGGTTGAAGATGAATGAATGAACTTAACGTTGTTCATTTGTGTTCAGTTTGTGTAAGAAATAAATAAATGGTGAGCAAGGATCCGATCATAAAGCTTTCGTCACAAATACCACTTGAGATTTGTTGACGCCGGCTCATTTTCGGACTGAAATAATTTGGTTTGACTGACGAATGAACGGCGTCTATTCTAAGGACATAATGTAGAACATTTGCGGTGACCCTGGTACATCAGCAGCAGAAGTCCTTGAGAACACAGTAAGAGACAGAAAATAAAGACTACAGTCCCAAAGCATTGTTGAGCTGCATTCCCCAGGAAACAGAAACAATGATTCTCTTCAGTCGTCTGAAGGGGCACGAGTAGAGGAATGTTTCTGAAAAGGTCACGATTGAGGAAAAACTCAGCATTAGAAGCACAGAATGTAAATTGTTAAGCTCGCAACGAGGCACGATTGTGGTCTCCCTCAGTATTTACTCCAGTTTCCTCTCCCCCTTCTTCTTTTCCTCCTCACTGCAGCAGTTACCGGTGATCACGTCGAACACGATAGTGCGCTGTCGCTCCTGTCGCACCTACATCAACCCGTTTGTCACCTTCCTGGACCAGCGCAGGTGGAAGTGCAACCTCTGTTATCGGGTCAATGATGGTACGAGTCCAATCACGAGCTATTCTGGGTCAGAAAGTCATTTTTGTGCCACGTAGTTTTGCGGATGTCAAACCCGCTCTCTCTTTTTTTTCTTTCTTGTTTAGTTCCAGATGAGTTTATGTACAACCCAGTCACCAGGTCTTACGGCGAGCCCCATAAGAGGCCAGAGGTCCAAAACGCCACTGTGGAGTTCATCGCCTCCTCAGACTACATGGTGAGCTGTCTCCTCTGTCCAGAAACCTTTAGATCAGGTGTCTCAAACTGATCCAGTAAAGGGCCGCTGTGGCTGCAGGTTTTCATTCTAGCCATGCAAGAACACACCTGACTAGACTTATATCGCCTTCACACAGTTGGATTTGTTGGATCAGGTGTGTTCTTGCTTGGGTGGAATGAAAACCTGCAGCCACAGCCTTCCTTTACTGGATTAGTTTAAGACACCTGCTTTAGATGTTCTTGTTATGAATATTCATGTAGTGTGTTTGTCCACTAGAGGGCAGTCTTGACTCGGTGCTACAACATCTGGAAACAAGGGTGTTCCTACAGCATTTAGTTTAACAGGAAAAGAGAGTGACGTCTCCAGGGTTCCTACTCAGTATGGGATTGAATCTGAGTTATTTCCAGGTCTGGATACATTTGGAAAAGGGGAGAAGAGTTTGGAAAAATGTTTGTATTGTTTCCAGACTATTATCTCACTTTCTAAAATAAAATATATTAATATATACAAATAAAATAAAAAAATACTAACTTACCTGTAGATGATATGTAACTATTCAAGCTTGCTTTAGAATCGTACAAGTACGTTTCTAAACGCCAAAGAAGTAAAGACTTTTGTTTTCTTTTGTAGTTCCTGTCCGTCCCTAACGTTACTGTACGTACTGTGGATGTACGTATTGTATAGACTGTTATATAGGTTTAGTATTTAATTTGGTGATAACTGTGCGAGGGAAGGGGAAGTCAGGGGAGGTCCTCACATGTCTGTATTATGTTGAAAAGGGGCAGACACATAAGAACTGTATTCTTATCTGCTCCTTTCCATTCATGCAACTGTTTAAATGTGTTGTAACTGTGAATTTAATTTATCATTGTCATAAATAGGCATTTTCATGAAAGGAACAAATTAATACATACATACTGTGTGTAGGGGTTGCAGGTTCACAGTCATTGATTTCACTCTATAAGCATTAAGCTTTAATAAAATGCTTTACGTTGAACGTGCCTCAGTTTGGAGTACATTCATATATGAATATATTCATATTCATTTTCATATGAGCTACAATACGTAGGTAAACATGTCTTGTAATTACTTGGGGACATAGTTGCATACATATAATTTAACATATGTGTTCAAAGTTGGATTTTAAAACCATTTATTTACATAATAAGTATCTAAAAACTGGTATTCAGATGTTTAATATTGACTGAAAAATCCTCCAAGAAGTCTGAAAATTTGAGTCTGGAAAAGTCTGGAAAATGTTTAGGACCCCTGCATTTAAACATGATATAAATCACTCTTATAGACTTGAAATTAGACATGAAGCAATGCTAACATTTTCCCATCCTTCTCCACTAATGATGTGTGTTTATTCTTGTGTGTTCAGTTGCGGCCTCCTCAGCCAGCGGCCTACCTGTTTGTTCTCGATGTGTCTCACAATGCTGTGGAAGCGGGCTACCTTAAGTACTTCTGTGAATCACTTATGGACAACCTGGATAAGTGAGTGCTTTTAATAATCAATACAGTAAAAGTTGCTGCTTTATGAGTTTGTCGGTTTTCTTGTGGTTTTCCACCTGATCCGATTCTGACAAAGGGTTGTTATGTGCTTCAGGTTGCCGGGGGATACGCGCACCAGGGTCGGCTTCCTCACCTTCGACAACACAATCCACTTCTACAACCTCCAGGAGGGACTGTCTCAGCCCCAGATGCTGGTGGTGTCGGACATAGATGGTACGTCTGCTCGTTGAAATGAGGCTTTAGTTTGCACACTGTTTGTTTTTATGCCTCCGTGCGGGGGACAGCCGTGGCCGGAGGCGTAATGTTTTCAGGTTGTCCGTCTCTACCGCCATCCCATTCTTGTGAACGCGATATCTCAAGAACCCCTGTTTTATTAAAAGTAGCCAAGAAGTTGAAAAGTAAAAAAAAAAAGCATGTATATTTTACATAAGTAGCAAAAAAAAAACTAGAAGCGCGAAGGATAACAAAACATCAATACATTTCAGTACAGTTAATTTTTACATCTGATCTTTATCTCAGTATTAGGGTGCACTCGCACTGTCCTTCCGCACCGGGCCTAAACAGGTTTTTCGGGGTAGAGCCTAGCTCGTTTGACCAGTGTGAGTGTAACCGTTCCGCGTCTAGCTGCAGCCAGTTGGCCATGCACAGCCCGTTTGAGAGAGTTGGACTTTTGTAGAGCGCGTTTGCACGTGTACAAGCACGAGCGTGCACACATGTACGAGCATGGGCACGAGGCCTACGCTGGCTCTCACGTAATTTTATGTGCGCCTGTTTGGACATAGAAAAAAAAAAGGACAGATCATGCGCAGACATTTAAAACCGCGTGATGACAGGCAAGAAGCATTCGTGCGAGGGGAGAGGGAGGGGGGGGACAAGTACCCTAAAGCCCGGGTACAGTGTGAGTGCGCCCTCAAAGACTTTTTGTTCTTTGTTTTGTAGTCTCATGAAAAAGGCAGTGAATGTTTCTGCTGTGATTCAGATGTTTGTTTTGTTTTTCCAGACGTCTTCATACCGTCTCACGACAGTCTGATGGTGAACCTGAAGGAAAGCAAGGAGGTACATCCTTTTGTTTTTTTGTGAACATGAATAACTACAATTCCACGTTTTCAGTCCTTCGTTCTTCTCTCGTTATTCCCTCAATCCCCCCCTCTCTCAATTTAATTTCTTCCTTCGCTTCCCTCCTCCAGCTGGTGAAGGACTTGCTGACATCACTGCCGGGCATGTTCAGCCAGAGCAGGGAGACCCACAGCGCTCTCGGCCCGGCGTTACAAGCCGCCTTCAAGCTCATGTCGCCCACCGGAGGCCGCGTCACAGTGTTTCAGACGCAGCTGCCGACGCTGGGTGCCGGTGCACTGCAGTCGAGGGAAGACCCCAACCAACGCTCGAGCACCAAGGTCAGAACGAGAGGCTGTTTGATGGTTTTGTGAGCACGTCAGGAGAATTACAATGTTTTCTGATGTTCTGATGATAAAGTTTGAGTTTCCGTAGTTGCTGATATTCAGCATGTTTTTACCACCACTGTGACCTCACAATATATGACTCTGGACAGACATGATTGCAAACTGAGACTTCAGCGGTAATTCTAGTTCACCGTCAGCCTCATTTTTTCCGAATACAAAGCGACCTCAAACTAGCGGTGCTGCTTTGTTGTCTGTGATTTATGAAGCTTAAACCGAACCATATGACAGATGACATATAGCAAGAGACTGACTCTTCCTCACCCCCTACTGTGTGTATGTATACTTCATATCTTGGCATACTCAGTTCTGTGCTATCGCCACAACTCACTTTTATTACCAGCCACAACGTCCTAATTAGATCTCACGTGTCTGGATGAATGAGAACATTCACAGGCTTTAGAGAGAGAGTATTTACGGAGGATGCTGAGCTGAAGTCTGTGTTTTTTTTGCAATTTATTCATCTCCATCATCTGTGTTTTATGTTTGACCTAAACAAACTGCCAAGAAGTTACATTAATGGGGATCTAAGAACAGATGTGCACTCACTTTCTCAGGGAAAGTGATTTTCTGTTTGTTGGCTTCTGTGTTTTCAGGAGGATTTTGGGCTGAAAAAGAACAAAAAGAGAATAAAATATACTCTGAACTCCGTGTTCCTCTTTCTGTAGCATACATCACTTGGTGGATGTTTCAATAAAAAAATAAAAAGACATTGTGTTTATCTAATAGTACAGGAGGCTTTGATGGTGGTGATTTCTCCCTCAACAGAGCAGAACGAGAAGGATTTATTTGTGCAATAATCGCTCTTTATCTTTCCAGGGAGTTCAGCACCTCGGCCCGGCAACAGACTTCTATAAGAAACTGGCACTGGACTGCTCGGGGCAACAAATTGGGGTGGATCTTTTCCTGCTCAGCTCCCAGTACACTGACCTTGCTTCGCTATGTAAGAACACACCAACACTTTACCTCAATGTCCGTGTGTGCCCAATGCCCAAAAGTAGCTGTAGGTCTTAGGAATGGGAAGTTTGTAGGGTTGCAATGGATTAAAAAACTCACGGATCGGATCATTTTTCGGATCAGTAAAAAAAGACAAATAAACATTAGTTTGTCTTTCGTTTATTGTTATTTTTTGTTCCATTCCTCTCCTTCTTGTGTCAGTACCTGTGCAAGATGAATGTCTGTGTGACTCTGGTAGAGGGGGTGTGTCTGGAGCACCTCACCTCTCATCTCCCAGTCTGCTGTGTTGAAGTGAACAGTTATAGTCACATAGTTCTGCTTCCCCTGGACGTGTGGTCATGCTTGATGTGTTTCCACTGTCACATGGCTTTCTTGTGCCACGGTGCCTACACGCCGTCACGGTTTTATCCACTAACCTCTTTTCTTCATCACTATACTTGACAGGGAAGCCAAAATGCTTCCATACAGGGGATTTAAATGACGCGGGGCGTTCAAGCTCCGCTGTTCCTTTCGCTCACCATGACCACGCTGCTCCTAACAAGTGTATGAACTGAACATGCGCACAACTTTTTTTTTTCCATAAATCAATCTGCAGATCATGTGTGTGCCGAACCGCAGATATTGATCTGAACGGATCACGGATCAATGATGATCCGTTGCACCACTAGAAGTTTGTATATCTGCTGCTGACCCAACACTTTGATACAGTTAGAAATCTAAAAGTATCAAAAACGGTGACTTGAGGATTATCAGCATTTTCCTCTTATCCATCGTTGATCCATCAGTAGTTATTGGTCATAATTGCGATGCATTGTCCAAGCTTACTGCAGCTGCTGTCCTCAGGGAGAGCAAGCAAGACAAAGACACATTTACCAGATAATATACCTTTGAGCTAATGCTAACATTAACATGCTAAACAGATGTGTAAGCATTTTATTTCTGCTAGAATGACACAAAGTTTGAGACATGATGGGGAAGATTTGATCCCTCTGATGATAATAGATGTTACCAGTTGATTTGTGAATAAATACTTTTTTCCTCTCCTCTTCTTCAGCTTGTATCTCCAAGTATTCAGCGGGCAGCATCTTTTACTACCCCTCTTTCCATTACATCCACAATCCGGCTCAACTGCAGAAGTTCCAGAAAGATCTGGAGCGCTACTTCACCCGGAAGATCGGCTTCGAGGCTGTCATGAGAATACGATGCACTAAAGGTAACTGGGTCACTGGAGTTAAGACCGAACATGTGGTTTATTTTTCCATTACAGGTTGTCTTCTTAACTTGTTTTGCATCTGTTCTTTCAAACAACCCGCCCTCACCCTCTGTTTGCTCTCAGGTTTATCCATCCATACGTTCCATGGTAACTTCTTTGTCCGCTCCACCGACCTGCTGTCCCTGGCCAACGTGAACCCAGACTCTGCCTTTGCTGTTCAGATGTCAATTGATGACTCTCTGGCAGACTCGTCTCTGGCCTGCTTCCAGGCTGCTCTGCTCTACACCTCCAGTAAAGGTACGCAAACTCTCTCACAAACGCACACACTTGTGGGGAGGAAGTCAGTGTGGGTCAGTGAGCAAAGTGCACAGTTTACCACTCAATATTGACGAGATACTTACCGAGTAAGACCCTTAAAACCTCGGGAGTAGGAGCTTGTGGTTTTGTTGATGATGCTTTATGCAAACAGTATTACCGTCTCTGATTATTCATCCGTCTATCCCGGTAGGAAAACGACGAATCCGGGTGCATACTCTGTGTCTGCCGGTGGTCAACCAACTGAGTGATGTGTATGCCGGAGCTGATGTTCAGGCCATCACGTGTCTGCTAGCCGACATGGGTGAGTTAGATGTCACAGTTTTAAGTGGCATGACAGGCAACAGCAGACATTTTGGGCTATTTTGCATCTACAGCATGTCTTCTTGGAAAGAAAGCAACCAAAAAAACACTTTTTTATTACACTTTGTCTGTTTACATCTGTAGATTTCTCTTGAATTCACCAAAAGTTTGCATTAAATAATCCCTCATTTGCATATTTAAAGATTACAGAAAAGTTTTAATACAAAACATAATTGTCTAAATGTAAGTCATCAACTGCAAAGTTTCTTTGTGATATGTTAAACAGCTCTGACCTAATCACCTGTAGTGTCTCGACAAATATATACATTTTAAGATATGTATCTTTCTCCACATACCTAACATTCATTCCTACCTATATTCTCAAGATTTTTACAGAGGAGTTTGGGATTTTTTGAGTTGAGTTTTGACAGTGTTTTCTGATTTTGTGGAGTGATAAAAAGAGTTCTCTAAAATCCCCTCTGAAAAACTTTGACTTTGAAGAATTTTGAACATGGCTTTATCCAGTGTTCACATTTCGGTTCTGGAAATGTATGCAAATGAGCTCATTTCATAAGATAATACATCATTTGCATATTTAAACATAACATTCAGAAAACTTGTAATACAAAAAATAATTGGCTTAATGTAAGTCATCAACTGGGGAAGTTGCGTGATGGAACGTATTGGTTGGTAGTTTGACCCGATTCACCTCTAGTCTCTAAACGTTTTTGTCCACGTGTAAATAAACACTACAGGAAAAAATGAAAATGTTTTAATGTACTTGAAGTTTAAATTTGTTGGAACGAATGAAATAGTTTCTTCTCTGTCCTGTTTGCTGTGAAACTCTTAATGTTTTTATACATTTCAGCTATCGACCGGTCGATAACGTCCAGCCTGTCAGACGCTCGTGATGCTCTGACGAACGCGGTGGTGGATCTGGTGAACGCCTACAAGAGCAACGTGTCAAACCTGCAGCAGTCCGGCCTGGTTGTCCCTTCGTCCATGCGCCTCTTCCCCGTTTACATCCTCTCTCTGCTCAAACAGGTGCAGCTGCTCGACAGACACATACACTTGTCGTCACATATGGTTAATTAATATGCTAAAACCAAGCCCCAACCACAGCCACTTCCTGGTTGATCCAATCAGGTAGTGCCAAAAACTGCAGTTCTCTGAGTGTCCACTAGGAGCGGTTTGCACAATAGAGCCGTTACCGCGATGCATCGCTTTGTTTACAAATCTTTCCGTAGATCTCAGAGTTTTTGTGTGTCTTGTCGACTGTTTTTGAATATTTTCATCCGTGCTCGTACACGTGCGCACGCTCGTGCTCGTACATGTGCAAACACGCTCTACAAAAGCCCACCTCTCCCAAACAGTCCACGGCCGGCAAGCTTGCTGCAGCTAGGCGCGGTACGGTTGCACTCACACTGGTCAAACGAACTAGGCTTTACCCGTAAAACCTGTTTGGGCACGGTACGGATGGACAGTGTGAGTGCGACCTAAAAATACCCACAGAGAGACACATACAAAACTGTCTGAGGTGGCACGCACATTTCATATTAACACTTAATAATCCACCAAACATCATCAGTATTACACATCCTAAAATATGAACCGCTGTGACTTCATCACCCCTCCCTCTATAAGCAAACACACACACACACACACACACACACACACACACACACACACACACACACACACACACACACACACACAAACACACAGTTTTCAGTCATACAGACTCCCTATAAGTTCAATGACTGTATTCATCCACCCAGGACTTGTTCATTCAAACATCCAGGGTGTGTCCACTTTCAGACACACTCTCACACACTGTTTGCCTCATATGAGACAAATACCCCTGATAGGTGTGACCCCATTAGTGTACGCCCTAAAGGCTGTGTCATGATGACAGGTGGGTAATGATCAGAGTCATGAGAACTGTTCACTGTTTCTGTTTATTCCACATTCATTGTTACAATGTAATTACATTCTATTAGCATTTGTACGTCATAGAAACTCTTGTCTTCAGCAGATGTTTGTTTGAAGTGGGGCTGCAGGATTATGGCCAAAATGATAATCATGATTTTTTTAGGGACAAAATATTTTTATTGCACTTTGTTGTTTAAGTCAACATCCTTATTCACAGTGCATCGCCTGGAAGCAATATATGAATACAATTGTACTCTTCACCTTCAATTGTTCTGTCGTCTATTATTTAATTTAAGTACTGACAGTCCTGTGTTTGACTGCTTTATTTAGTTTTTGGAAAAGTAAACTGGATTTCATGTCGTAATAAATAATATTTCAGTTCTTTTGAAAATACTTTCTCCGTGCATGCTTTATGTAGAGTTTGTGTCGACGACTCCACACCTAACCTTGGGGCTAAATGGATAAAGTTTGTACAGATAAACTATACTTTATATTCATTTCCTGCATTTGGGTAGATTTTTAGGCACTATTTTATGGTGGAAATGTTTTAATTTATGTGAAGGAAAACAAAGCAGAAAACTACTACATCTGAACACTTGGATCTGTGCAAACATTTCATCTTCTCAGACCTTTATCATACAAATGAAGCTTTGTTTATGATCTAATTCTCTAAATCTCAGATTATTATATGTTTCTCACAGTGCCCCTATTACTCCGTCGTAGTTGACGGACTAGAATTTGTACTTTTTAGTCATTTTCACTCTTAAGTTGCGGCTTCATTAGAGCAACTTCTGTTATTTTTATTTCATCTATCGTTGCCTTTGGGGTCGCCCCATACTTTACCAAAAGCACTGTCTCCTCTGCTACTTTTATGTTTTTATTGGTGACAAATGCACACACTCTAAATATTGAGGGAAACATGTCCATACCCTGGGATCTGTAGTCATGAAAAAGATCTGTTTTTCTTTCCAGAAAGCCTTGCGGACTGGCACCAGCACGCGGCTGGACGAGCGGGTCTTCGCAATGTGTGAGTTCAAGACGCAACCGCTGCAGCAGCTGATGAGAATGGTTCATCCTGACCTGTACCGGCTGGACAACATGTCTGACCAGGTAGGACAGATAACAAATCTACTTGCAGGCCTTTAGAGCTGTGAATGAGGATTGTAAATTTGAGTTCATACTTGTGAACAAAATTACTTGAATATGAAAATAAGTGTCTTCCAACTTATCCGTTGCACTGTTTGTGTCTCACCTGCAGGGGGCGCTCCATCTGAACGACACAGTGGTTCCCCAACCTCATCTGCTCCACCTGTCTTCTGAGAGGGTGAGCAGAGACGGAGCTTTCCTCATGGACTGTGGCAACGTAAGCTTTCAGTATTATTTATTCACAACACTCTGCTTGGTGTGGCTCTTTGAGGGTTTTCCTCAGAATGTCAGAGATGAACTTCACTTCTCCTCACTATTAGTTCATGTTCTCTCTCGTTGTTGCATTTCCTTGTTTAGATAATTGTAAACTTCTGGAACCTGTGTTGTTTTGGCTTGACTGTGAAACCTTTTATGGACATTTATTGTGTCATTATGAGCGTTAATGTAACAACAGCAGAGTTACAGCCCAGTTTCCATTGAGTTTTTGGTTTATATAATTTGCTTTAAGGGGAATTTCGATCCCGACAAAAAGTAAAGCGTGAAAACCGAATCATTCAGCTGAAGACATTGAATATCACTTGTGTGATATATGTCAAAAAAAATAAAGTAATTTGGTGCTAAAAGGCCCTGGTAACCTAATTTCTCAATCAAGTCTTTACTATGTTTTTACTAGGCTCAATAGACAGTGTTTTTGAGTGTTTAACTCTTAATAAACAATACCTAAAGAAGATTTTTTCAGAGCCTTTGACTTGACATTAGAGGCTGAAGTGCAAGCCAAAAACTCATTTTTTGGTTTCATTGTTTTTATTGGAAGCACGTGTACAAAAAACATTTTATATTCCAGCGAACAACTTTCAGTTTGAACACCAAAAAAGAGATGAAGGGAAAGAAAAAGAAAAGGGGGAAATATACCTGTCCACCCACCCGTACGAGACCTTTTGTTCCCCATTCTGTCAAAACATGATCATTTCTTTTGACTCTGGCTCAATTTTTATTGTTGTTGTAATCCTGATTGTGACCACAGGAGGCTGAAGTTCACCTCTACCCTGTGTTCTCTTCTAAATCGGACTGAAAGATCACAGTCATGTTGTATAACTTACTAACACACAACATATGTGTGCATGGAGAAATGAAACCTCACCTGGAAGAAAAGCTAAATGCTTTCAATCCTGTTAAGAACAAGGGGTAGTGATGGTATATTAATATGTTATAGAGAAATAGTTTAGAAATAAAGCTTTCAGGGGCTTTAATCTGTGTGTCAGGAACATTACATGCTCTGTACTGACGCTGCTCTCTGATTCTGTCCACGCAGGTCTTTTATCTGTGGATCGGCAGATCCTGCAACGAGATGTTCGTCCGAGATGTTCTGGGCTGCCCCAACTTCGCTTCAATACCCCCCAACATGGTCAGTAAGACTGCAACTGTATAAAGGCTGCCGTCCTTTCAAAATAATATGTCCATCATTGAAAAAGTAGGTTAAAGTTGATGCATTTATTTTGTAAAGGAGAATTCAGCCACATACAAACATGTCAGGAATAACTATGATTAGGGAAATGGTGGTATTGTTTTACGCACCACCGCCCAGTTGCTGCATTAGTGATGCAATGCAACATTGTCCAAGTTTCCCCTGGACATGAGTCACAGATTTGTTTCACAATAAAAGACCAGTGCATTTTTCTCAGTGTTGTAAAAAGAAAACAACTCGTGCAGCAGATCAGATTTGCTGGTGAAGCTTTTTTTTAACAAACTGAGCAGCTACCTAGAACGCTCTGTCATCACCACACTGTGGGCGTGATGTTGACATCCAGAACAAACCGTTACCGTCAGCACTTGTTTATGCTGCTTATTCGATTTTTCTAGAAAGGGGTCGATGTGTCCCAGAGCCACCTACAAACCCCACATTTTAAACCACAGGCATGTTTGTGTTGACCACGCTGCGTGGCCCAGATGACTACATGAACCTACATTATCTGTTTCCAATCTGAGACACGCAGCAGTGAAAACAATGTTGTTGATGTTTTGGTTCTCCGCTCCTTCTCTCTTTGAAACCCAGAGTCACATTCCTGAGCTGGAGACTCTCCTGTCTGAGAGGGTGCGAGCGTTCCTCGATTGGCTGCAGGACAACAGAGCCTTCAGCTCCACGATGCACGTCGTCAAGTAAGCACTGCCGCACATCTGGATCAACATCTGACTTCTACTAACACGCGCACGTCTTCGAACATCCAGACGGTGGATTTTAGACTGTCTGGGATGTCTTCTCTGTTTGTTGTTTTGTTTTCACTTTTTAAAAATGTGGTAAAATTAACATTTGACCTTTTCTGAGGTCGAAGTTCAATTAATTAGTTAGTACAATTAATATAAAAGCAAGTTCATATTCATTACTTTTACCTGTTCCGCTGCTATAATCCCTGTATGGGATCGCAAAAGTTTATCTTGTGAAGAGGAAATCTGAAATACCTTCAGGTTGCTGTTTATTTTTATAGTTCTGAAGCAGCCAAACAATGCTCACTTTGTTCTTGACTCAAACCAAAGGGTTAGGTAAACCAAGATGTTTTACAAAGGGGACCTGTTGAGGTCATGGTCAGCCTGTAGTGGTGTCACACTTTACATGTAGTTTAAAAACACGATTATATTCGGGTTAAGGGCACACCCCGGTTTCTCAAACACCATGTAAACACCGTACCCATGATTCTCATACCTGGGTTAAAAGACCTCCTTTAGTACCCCGGTTATTCCTGCATGTAAACACCGTCCCCAGATTCTGATCTGGTTTTCCGTCAGCTATAATTCCCGCTCCCCACTCTGTGGCAGTGGCTTTTGACCTGGGAATAAAATAAACCGGGAAGCTGCGGCACCGAAAACATGAAAAAAAACAACAACAATAGAGCGCAACCTTTAAACCGAGGGAAGACTTCGCCATGGCAAGAAACATCACTACCAAGAAGACCCGTTTCTGTCCTAATTCTGTCCAGAAATCGGCGTTTCTCTCCCCGCTTGTGATTTGGACAAAGGTGAACCTGGGGGAAAAAGCTGTATTCAGATCGGCAGTATGTTTGCGGACTGCCACCTACTGTACCGAAAGAAGAGTTACTCCGTCATTTTGCAGTTCAAACCCCTTTCATGTATACGAGGGGAACTTCAATAATCCGATTATTCCCTTTACCAGGGAAAGAACATTTACGGTTTACTGATGTGCATGGAAACGCACTGACTGGGGCAGGTGATCATTCAGTCATTCAGCATTTCATTACACCTCCTTTGAATAAGCCCAAATGCAATCATATGACCTTTAACCCAATTAAACTTCAATACAATACTAGTATTTAAAAAAGATAATCAATACATTTTGTCCTTGGTACACAGATGGGGTGATGTTTTCCGTATCTGCGCTGGTCCAGGAAAAGTCACTGAACACAAACTAAGATCTTCTTCATCTGTGCAGCGCTCGGTTGAAAATCTAATCGTAGATCCACTTTTTTAACAGCTTCGATACTTTCAAATATGGAAAGTATCGTATCGTTTTGAAATTTGTTTAAGTATTAATAGATTTGAAAATCATTTAAATTTAAATGTTATCTTTTTTGCCGATAAGCCTGTTGTGGTCAACAAGGTGAATATCTGCTGATACCTACATATTTCCTTATTTTTATTTAATACTTTCTACAGTCAACAGAATAGTTGTATTTTGAGTGTGTGGTGACAGGAAATAGGAACCGACCTGGAGACGTTTGCAGTCATAGTTTAATTAGTTTGTGTCCTAACCATCAGGGCCGGCAGATGAATCTGTATGAAACTAATAATTAGTTGCAGCCACACTTCAGTGTCCCGCTCCCCCCGTGACCATCTGAGTGTGTGATCATGTGTGTCCCATTGTTTAATCTGTTTCAGGAGTAAAAAGCTGACGGCACCGTAGACATTATTGTTCCAGCTTTCTGAAACAACTCACATTTCCAGCGATCTGCTCTCGACTGGCACAGAAACAGGGTGTGACCAGTTTTGTGTTTCACTGGAATCGTTCTCCCTGCAGAGATCGGTCTGAGGTTGACAGAAAAATATTTCCAGCGTAAACACACAGTAAGCAGTGAGGTCACTGATTGACAGCGGTGGTAGAGGCTTCCACAGGGAGCACATTGTCCCTGTTTCCTCTCTCTCCTCCTCTGCGACACTGCATTGTTGCTCAACCACATATTTACACCAGAGTGTTGTTGTGGAGGAGGGTTGATGTCAGTGCAAATGGACTGAGGTTGTTTGCATCGCTCTGACAAATGTGAAGTGCATGTGATAAGCTGGGTGAGATTCTTCACATTATAACACATTATAACTGAAGAAGTTTGCCTCCAACAACAGTAAAAGGTACTTTAAGTAGTTACAAGTTACAAAAAGATGTATCATTTTCTTAATTGGTCATTTTGCCAATAAAATGTGAAAAAGAATTCCCTTTATCATTTCCTGAAGCCAAAGTTATCTCTTGATTTATCCAACGACAGTTCATAAAACCCAGTTTATTCTCATATATCACAAAGAAAAGCATAAAATCCTCACATTTACGAAGCAAGAATCAGGGAATAATTGCTCCAATTTGGCCCTCCAGTCCCCGTAGATTCCCCCGCCCTGGATGATCAGCAAGACTGAAAAATAGATAAAATATATACGGATTTTCATATAAATAATAATAAAGTATATCAAATAGAATATTACATAAATGATAATAATAATAAGATAAAATAAAGAAAACATCTGATCCAAATGTCAAAAACTCATCTTATCTTCAACCGCTTATCAGGGATCAGGTCCAGGGGCAGCAGCTCTAACAGGGGACCCCAGACTGCCACAAACAAAGTAAATCACACCAAACTCCTGTGCTGGCGTGTTCCTCTGACCCTCGTCTTTCTTCTCCCGCAGGGACGATGCTTCGGCTAAAGCGACCTTCTTCCAGTACCTGGTGGAAGATCGGTCTGAGTCGGCTTCTTCCTACCATGAATTCCTGCAGCACATTCAGCAGCAAATATCCAAGTAGGCTCCCATCACGCAGAGAGAACCTTTGGCCGCTAGAGTCCTCTAACCAGAGCGAGAAATGAGTTCGGCCTCGTAGAGTGAAAAGTAGCGTCACACACGACGGACACCCATCGCTCCTTCAGACCAGTTTTAGCGAGGTGGGAGACATCCCGTTCCTCCAAACCGTCTCATTAAACAACCCTCCAAGCTCATTGGTCAGTCGGAGTCTGACCATCAGAAAGGGAGGAGGGTGATAGTTGTAGAAAAGAATAAAGAGTTACAGAATTAAATGAATGAAAAGGGGGGATTTGCTCCAGCTCCAGTCCCCTCACTGCCTCCTAACCACTGTCAAACCCCCGTTTAGCGTCTCGTCGAACCCTTCGCTCCTGAGAAAAGAGGGAGGGAAGTTGAGCCAAGAAGATGCCACTTCAACTCATCTTTTAGTCAGATTTGTTTTTGTGAGCCTCACATGTAGCTAGTGCTGTCTTTTTTTGTATTATTATTGTTATTGTTTTATAATTTATTCCCCTCCCCACGCCCTCGGTTTTATTTTAAGACTCTCTTGAAAACACTGGAGAACAGAAACGAGCATTCCTTCTGTTGTTTTTCTGGCATGAAGTACGAAACGCATGTCCCGGTTCTGTTCGCTGCTAGTCTGAGCATAGACTGTAACGGGAATATCATTTGACAGTGGTGGATGTTAGACCCCCCCCCCCCCTTCCTGTTGGCTCCCTCTTCTCTCCCACTGTGTGAACTCTGATTTTGATTTCCTAACTTTAACCCCCCCTCGCCCCCACCCCCGCCCCCCCTTTACCCCACTGTCAACAATCTTCTTCTGAGTTTGTTTTACTATTTCCAGGCGCTAACTGAAGTTGCTATCCACTTTGTAACTATTGAAAAAGAATCTTTTATGTGCGATAATTTATGAACCAGCTTATTAAATAAAAAACAAAAACAGAACTCGGCTTGTTTCATGTCATGGTGTCATCGGTGGCATTAAAAATAAGCGAGGTTTGTGTTTTAAAAAACGGTTTCTACAGTTCCCGTGTTCCCACAGTTTCCATGCACAACGTTGGTGTGGTGTTCTGCCTGTTAACCGTGGGTGGGTGGTGTAAGGTCTGGTGTAATGTCACGATTATTGGACGTTTTGTCACTTGTCAGGACTTTAACTAATGGCTCTCACAGTTTACATAATCCATCAGTGCCTCCACTTTACCGCTCAATGATGTTATTAGTCATCACACATTTTACAGCAGCGTAACGAACGACTCAACTACTGTAG
The DNA here is from genome assembly GCF_963691815.1 of Echiichthys vipera. Taxonomy (NCBI): domain Eukaryota; kingdom Metazoa; phylum Chordata; class Actinopteri; order Perciformes; family Trachinidae; genus Echiichthys; species Echiichthys vipera. Next base: position 4,503,570 of record NC_139831.1, read on the forward strand.
GAAAAAGTTCTGACTTCATGAAAAACTGTTTTATTCTCGTGTGTTTGTGGAGTTTTCTCCTCCAAATAACCTAAAATAAGAGACTGTTTCACAGATCAGTTGACAGAAAACTTCACCCCCAAAGTAACCAGTTTATTGATAACTCGAGTGCGTTGCCTTGAAATCATGAAGAAACCTTTGTTTTTATTGCATTTCTCCAGCATGAACAGAGAATCCAAAGTGTATGATGTATTGAAGTAGGGGCCGTGTCTAACAACTGCAAAACTATGTCAAAACATCCAATTTCAAACTCTCACACAACTCGCAGTAAATTCCAATTCTCCAGTCAAACGCCCCGTAGTTCACTGCAAAAACACTTCTGTTCTGTTCATGGTAGAGGAACAACATTAATCATTTGTATGTATAGATATACAGTATATATCTATACATACACACACAATGTATATATAATCATTCTGAGGGTCAAGTATTCCTTGTAAGATGCTAAACATGAAATTGATCTACAGGTAAGTATATTAATTCAATTATCTCTCAGAACTTGATTTCTCTAATAAGTACCAAACTTCCATGCTTACTTCCTGGAAAAGACCCAAGAAATGCAACATATATGTATATTATATATAATATACATATATTTATGTGTATATGTAAACTATATTATGTATATGTAAAGTATATGCTGCATTTCTTGGGTCTTTTTCCAGGATATAAGATATATATAGGATATAAGATAAATATATATATATTTAAGTAGTGACGGTGCATATTTTGTTTGACCTGCAGCTCACCCTAAAGACGTTCATCTTTTATAAAATTGTCATTTCGGTGCGTCTTTCCACAATGAGTGTGTAGTGTTTCACACCTCACTTCCAATCATACGATTATATCTTGTATAGATCAGTCAGTAAATCTTTTAGACTCAAGCTACAGCTCTACACTGCAATCATATCATATATATATATATATATATATATACACACACACACACACAAGCGCACACACACAAGCACACGACTAATACTGCAGATAATTGATGCCCATTAAATTTGACTGTTTCTATGCCAACAAGTACTTTTGGATTTTCCCAGTGTTTTGATCTTGAAAGCTCAGGAACGTATGTGAAACATCACTTATACTCATGAGACTGTAAAGTATGCACTGAAAACAAACCACTGTAGTGCGGTTCATTAATATAAGTAGAAAATCTTTCCCATGCTTTTCCACACTTCGGCTCCTCAACAGCAGGAAATGATAAACGTGCAGCGGCGCTCAGACTTCACAGCCCTGCAGAAGGACCCCTGTCTGAGAAGGAAAGCTTTTCTTTTGCTGCTTAGGAAGGAGCTGTGAAACACTCTGGAGCTAATCGCCTGTAGTAAACACACAAACAGTCAGTGAGCTGCTCTCTGCTCCATTTGCAAACATATCTGGCTCCCACATGGGCCGACCACCGCCGCCGCTGCTGCTGCTGCTGCTGCTGCTGCTGCTGCTGCTGCTGCTGCTGCTGCTGCTGCTGCTGCTGCTGCTGCTGTTGTTCTTCTCATGTAAAACTATTTTTTCTGGTTGTTCTTTCGGTGCCAAAAAAAGTTGCCCGTTCCCAGTTTTCATTTTTGAAAAACATAAAAACAGTCTATAATCTGAGTGAAGATGAAACAGATGGTCACATCCAGCTGGAAAAGGGCGTCATGAAAGTCATTTCCAGCACTTCAAAGCAGCAGTATTTTTACACACTTTACATGTTTTGCAAATCCAGAAGTAACGTCTGTAAAGTCGTGATGTCAGATGTTGGTTTCACATCTGTTTCCCTCTCACACACTGATACATGCGCACAGACCGTAGCCAATCAAGCTCAGGTTGTCTTTGCTTTTCAAACCGGTCACTGTTACGGTCAACCCGTTGAACCAACACTCCTTTTTTCACCCAACAAACAACAAGTGAGTGCCGCTCTGCCAGATCTATTTAAACTGCAGTTGTCCAACCCTTCACACACCCACTTCCAACGTGTCCAGCCCCCCCTTCACCCACCTCATCCAGCCCCCCCGACACAACCCTGATCCAACTTTCCTTCCCACTACAGACCTCCTTTGATAAAGTCATGAATGTGAAGTCACAGTTTCTCCATCTGGCTCCACATTTACCTCGAGGTTTTTACTCTGCTGTGAATTCTGTAGAAATGATCAAAATGACAAGAAAGTAAGAGAGAAAAATATCCTTGTTCAGGACACTTGTATGTTGGTTCTCTGAAGAGTTCAGTTTTATTCATTACAAAGTCCGATGAATTTGTGCTTTAATGAAGAAATCTTGAGTTTCCCGGTCGTAACGATGACTTTGATGTTGACTTAAAAGCTAACTACGCCACCTTCCATACTCCGTGAACGCAGCCTCGGCGTGGATTGCTGCTGTTTTGTCGTTCGCCCTCGTGACTTTTCTTTTAATGCTTATGGCAACAGAGAACACAGTTCCACATTTGAGGATTTTTTGAGATGCCTTCATTTGTGTCCGGCCTGCACGAGTTTTAGCATCGTCAGCTGTTTGATTATCTCTTAGTCTGAACACAGTGTCGATGACATGAGAGAATATTTGTACAGCATTTGTTTTTATTTGTCAGAAAACTCTGCGGCGCCTGCCTACGTGGTGCTAATGTTATATATTGGGATGGTTCCTCTCTGTAACGGACGTGCTGCTCAGTTGGGACGAAGTGGCACCTGTGTGTAGTGTGTCAAATACATGTTATTCCTGGAAAGAAAGATGCTTCAGCATATTGCTGGTGTTTTACCTGAGACATGCACAGACATTACAGCTGCACTGTTATTGTCTTTCTCCATTAAATGAAGCCACACTGTGGACGTGTCTTCCTCTCCATCGTGACCCCTTCTTGTTGCAGCGTAGATGCACGAGTTTGACATCATTGTTTTGCAATTCTTTCAGAAAAACATGCCGACATTGATAAAAGAAATTAATAAACTCAGAGGTTCTGATTCCAATTTGTTCCAGTTTCTCGATTCCGATCCCTATTTTGACCTTTTTTTAATCAGTGATGAGGATCATTTTGGCTTAATTATGTTTTTGCTCTCAGAATAGGTCAAACTACCTAACTGTGGACACTTTTGTCAAGAACCGAATCCGAATGTAGCAACACAGTTGGAAACGTTTAAAAGTCAGTGTTATTACAGAGGAAAGTATTGTCAAAAAAACCCGTTAAGGACCACAAAGAGGCAAGGCAGTGACTTAAGCACCTGGTCAGCCTCTGCAACCAATCTCTATCTGTGGTTTATTTATATATGTATAATAAATGTGCACTCATCTCTAACACTAAAAAGAACCACAACAAAAGGTTCATTTTCCATTTGACCATGTTGAGAGCAGCAGAGGGGGTCGGAGGGGCGTTAATCACTGACGTCTTCATACAGTATGTTCAGTTTTGAACTGAGCCAGCCGTTAGAAGGTAAACCCGCTGCCTCCCCTCCACGTCTCCCTCTCTCCCTCTCTGAAATCCAAAGGAGATTGTTGCACACAAACTTAGCTCTGAGGTTATCTGCCGCTGATACGCTGCTCTGCAGGTCTGCAGGTCTGCAGGAGTTTCTACTCTTGGCTTCACTCTTAAACAGTTTCTGTGTCCCTCCTGTAAGCAAACAATGGAGTATTGTTGCACAGGATATACTTCAGATAGTCACGGGCCGCAGTCAAAATAGAGGGAGAACTTCTTTTTGTAGATTGGGAGGGAAAATATTTAAGTCTGGGGCCAGATAAGGACTTCATGGGCCTTTTCTTTCATCCCTGTGGTTCAGCAAATCATGCTTCTCCTACAGCGTTTGTACAGTATAAGACACAGAACTGTGGTCGCATGTTTTGTCTTCACGATGGAGACCCGTATCCTTTTCTAAGATTTATTCTATACGGCTCATTACCTGCGGTTGAACTTGAACTCCAGATGTTTCCACGAGCACAAACAAAAGCCTGGTTTCATAACACCTGTCTGTCAAAGCATCATTAAATGTGCTCATCTCTCATCCCGGCTCTTTATCACCGCAGCGCTTTGTCACGGACAAACACTGTTGTTTGTTCAGCTTTCCTACAGCTTGACTCAGCGACACGCCAGCCCTCTGCAGGCTAAGACCTCCGGTTTTCAGCTGTCAGGAGGAAGAAAAGGAGAAGACCGGCTGAGTTTATTGTGATGATCAGTTCTCCTCAGACGGGCCCGAATCCTCAACCTGAACCACATGCAGGAGAACTGAAGGTTGTCTCATAGTGTGCTGCCACACAGCCCCGGCCCTCTCTGGACAGGCGTATGTCATTGTTTTGCAAAAGCACTATTTTCCCTTTTTACACACTAAATCGCACAGCTGGCATTTTAAGATTTCTCTACTCTGACTCGATTTCCAGTGAGAAAATGTTGGCTTTGTGTCCACAGAGGGCTCAAATGGAGAGAAAAGGTTGCTTATTTTAATGTACCGCTTTATTCTGGGTGTTCTATAAAATATTAAAGGTGTATTTAACCGTTGCTCCATCAAAAGGCTTGTATCTTGTACTTCTAATGGTCTCCTGATGGCTGTTCGAAGACAAGTTATGTGTCATGTTCAACCATTATTGATATCTATCTTCATTGTTCTAAACATTTTGTATAATCCTCAAAGCAGAGCTTGAGTAGCACTCAGGACTGTTGGATTTTCAGTGCTGCCTGAATGGACAAAGCACTGGTTTAACTGCTGTGTTTTTGGTATTCAGCTTAACACTTCTCCATAAAAAGATGGCAGTTATTCAATTTGTTGTGCTTGGCCTGCAGCACCAATGGGGTTTCAGACTCCGGCCCCTTTCCCAGAGAAGTTAGTTACCTACTGAGGGCCCCCCGTGTTTGACGTGGAACGTATAAATCCGCCCAGTTACGTAAGAGATCCTGCCTTTATGCTGCTCCCTTTTTTAAAGCTGTTTCCTCTGTATTGGTTGGATCCTCACACCGACTCAGGAAGTCGTTTCCTGCTGTCGAGTCTTGGCTTCCCCTTCTAGCCGTTTGAAATGTCTTTGGCACTTCCTCCACGAAGGTTTGCCTGAGAGTTGGAGAAGAACACATCAGAAAATATCCTGATAGAAATCTCTGTGTCGCCATCCATGTTCCTATAAGGGTTCAACATGCCTCTTCTACGACCACGGTTAAGAGTTCCCATCCCATTGGGGGAAAAACATGCTAAAAATATATCCACACATGGTGTTGTAGGCCAGTTTGGATATGAAAACACACTGGATTTTTTTGTACTAATGTGAAGCAGAGCTGCTCTGGGGAAACCTAAGGAGCTACAGTTGGACTTGGTCTCATATAGCACCTTTCTAGTCTTCTGACTACTCAAGGCACTTACACAGTGTTTGTCACATTCACCCATTCACACAGACATTCACACTGATGGCAGTGGACATCTACTCACCATCTAATCTAACCATTCACACCACATTTACACACCCATGCGCAGCACAGGGGCAATTCGGGGTTCAGTGTCTTGCCCAAGGACACTTCGACAAGTGGACAGGGGGAGCTGGGGATCAAACTGCTGATCTCGCGAATGGAGGACGACCCACTCCTCCACTGAGCCACAGCCGCCTCAGTTCTTCTGGTCCACCTGACTCGATCCTTCTGTCATTCCCTGATTGGTTGAAAGGTCTCTTGAAATACCGACAAACAACCGTGCTCCTCCCTCATGTTGAACGGATTCGTTTGAGAAGGTGCATGTGTCTGATCATGATGTCTTCTGGACACTTCCACGTCCACGTTGAGGCATCTTGCTTTAGTGCTGGTAGTGTGAAAGCCACAGTAACTTCAAGATTCCCGACACAAGACGGACAGTTGTGCAGCGTGAACAGTACAGCCAAGTGACGACTTTGAAAGTCTTCCAGTGGGAACTCGTGAACACAGAACTCCTCCTGTCTGTGTTTGTGTCCATCAGTGTGAAACAGCGTTTATGTCTTTTGAGAAGATTCCTTCTTAAAGTGTTCGCTCCACTCGCCCTTCTCTAAGACGGCTGGCTTTGCACGCCACCTCGTAGCGTGGCCATTCACAACAGCTGCAAACCCTTTACCTTCTGACGTGGTCCGACATGTAAAAGGACTTTAGACTGTTTTCACCTGGACACATCACTCATTCTGGTAGTAAACTCTCTCATCCTACTGTCATAAAGCAGTGGCCACTATGTTTTGCCCTTTCACAAACCTCCTAACTCAGCTTTTATTATGCACACATGTTGCTCAGGTGGTGTTGGAGGTCCGATTCCTGACTTTTCCGGTTCCTAATGTTGAAGAACTGCACAGCATCCTGGACAACAACACTCAGGGTGAGTGTTGTTGTATCTGACTCACAGCCACTGTTGTCTCTATCAGCTGCTGACCTCCAGCAGAAGCACCTTCAGTCATAGACTCATTCTCCCCCGGTGTAATACTGAACGCCGGAAGAAGTCTTTTCTTCCAGTGGCCATCAAACTTTATAATTCATCTCCCCCCGGTCAGGTAAGGAACAGTGGAGACACTGTCCTGAGCAAATGTCACTTTGTCACTTTATATCATCACTGCATCACTTTATTTAGTTGTACTGTCACTTTCTTCAGTAAGAAATGCTGCTACACTGTTATCACTTATTTACTTTGTACTTATTATATTTCAATCTGCTGCTAAACTGCACGCTGCATATTGTTGTATATTGTATAAACCTACGTTTAACCAGAATGTCTGTTGCACTCTGTCACATTTAGTTATTGTTTGATTTATTTTATGTTAGCTTTATTTTTATTTGATTTATGTTTTAATGCTTATTGTTACTCTGATCCTTTCCCACCTTTGTATTGAAAGTGTTGCACAATCATTTCCCTCGGGATAAATAAAGCTTCTTGAATCTTGAATCTTGAATCTTGAAGTGGCCCAGAAGTGCTCCTTATGTGGTGAATGAAATGGATGTCGCTTTGGACAAAACTTGGTGCCCCAGTGATTGGAATCTCAATTATTTTTTTCGCCAGTTAATTTCACACCACACCGATGCAGCTCCTAGTGGTTTTATTTAACACCTGGTTCTGTTTTGGTGCTGAATACGGCTTTAGCAGTTCTTGTCTGCATATTATCTTTCTATATTGCTGTTTTCTGTATGCCAGTTTTGGCTAATTAACCCGTCTACCTACCTTCAAAGATCATAAATGTTTTGATATCCAGGATCAGATAATCCATTTTAGTCTTGTAAAGAACAACAGGCAGAACAGCCAGACGTTGGTCACTTCAAGTGTTCATCGAAGAAACAGAAAACAGCATGAGACTACTTTACTTTTGACTGTATAGTTGTACTTAATATAACGTTTTAAATAAACGATTATTCGTGGACGAATTCGGAGACGAAATCCTTTTTTTAAAACCTCACTGTCCCAAAAAGCGTAATGGGTAGCCTAATGTCTACTTTATCTACCTCATCACTGAAACAGTCAAACAAACCAACTGCAAAAATTGAATGATTGTTCATATAATTGACTGATTTAAGAGTTTTATCATATTTTTGTTCCTGAAATCCCACCGTTTCCGCCCTTTTGCTGGGATCAGGATAATCTCAGGTACTAAAACGTTTTGAACACATACTGACGGTTTGATCCAGATCCAAACCAAAACTGGATTTTATGATTATGACGCGACTGGGCCCGGCTCACATATGCAAGCTTACAAATTTGACTTTGAAAACCAGTTTTGGTCCGATCTGCTTTGATTTCATTCAGCCAGTCTATTGTCCGCCTCTCCCAGGTCAGTGTTAATTAGATTCTTCATCCCCAGATGTTTTTGTTTGACGAGGGAGTGGGTTGAGTGGGTGGGCAGCGGAGACTTACGTAAGGGCCATGTGCCGACCGCCAACCTCAGCCAATAATGAACTCTCTCTCCCAGGCGTCGGTCCTGACTCGCGGCCTCTCTTTAATGAAAACAAGTCTTTGTGAATTACGAGGGGTTAAACGGTGAGGACACGGCCGGTGAGACGACCGGAGATCTGTTTTTTCCCTGTTTCCCACAGGACACAGATTTATTAATAGTAACCTCCTGTACATATCACATTCTCCATGGATTTGCTGTCTCATGAGGAGGATGAACACAAAAGCCAGTGTTTGTCTTGGGTTTTCCTCCCCCCCTTTTTCTTCCATCAGTGTTGTTAAACATCCTCTTGGCTTTTGGAGCCTTATTTTGACAGGGAGAGCAATCTATTTATGAATTTGTGACGTTACACATTACTACTTTCTTGTTCTAAGTAACTGCATATAGACATGTTCTTCCAAAACTCAGTTAAACCTTTAACCCCACCCTAAAAAATGTAAATATCCACAAATGTTACTGTGCTTGAATTTGACTTTGTTAAATACTTAGCACAGATATTAGCAGTATCACCTTGAGTCTACCTTGTTAGTCATCAAATAGATCTTAAACTAGTCTGGAATATCATATTGATGTTATAATTTATTATATAAGTATAAATATAGAACGTTAGATTGATCATATCGACTGTCTAGAATCAGAAAACAGTGTAAAGTATTTTAATCTGCAACATTCACAGGTAGATTGTATGGACTTGTATGTGTTAACGTACTTAAATAGGTCTACTGATATTATGACGTCCACCTCTGACTCACGAGTCGACAGCTGTGCGTGTGACTGAGCATCTGTATTGGAGTCTCGAGTCTTGACTGAGAAATCCCAGGAGCTCCCGTTCGTGACGAGACGTTGACACTCGTACCTGTAATTATGTGTAAAAACAACACTTTACTGCGTGCCTGCATGGTGCAATAACCTGTCTCACCCTCAGGATGAGAGGAGATGATCCCATGTCTCGCTGCATGAAAGGCCACATGGGATCATCCTGATTCAGACTTTGTCACGAGTACGGTTACCTCAGGGTGGATTTATTTTCCCAACACAAATCACATCCTGAGGGAACAGAAGGCTGCTTTTGAACCAGATAGCACTTTTATAACAGGTTGGTTACGCAGGATTAGATTTGAACGTACTGTATTAAAGTAGTAGTAGTGCATTCGAACTTTTACTTGAAGGTTATATGAGCAGAACACCGCCATCTAGTGTCTCAAGATCATAGTCGCAACAACAAAACATAATTCCACTCAGGTTGCCAGGTTGGTCAGACCCAGCCCAGTAGCCTACAGGAGACCAGAGTCTGTTTGACCCTGTTTGAACCCATCCCCTCAGTCAAATCACACTATAAAAACAAGGATCAGAGGAGTTTGACTGACAGTTGCCGTTAGCATTAGCCGTTACAGCGAAGTAAACATCAAAGTTAGCTTACCGTTCGAGGAGCAACGTAGTCATGTGGGCGTGCGTTTTAATGCCGTTGAACTCCTTTATCTCAGTCCATGGAGTGAATGCTTGGCCTATATTGACTCTTGTTTTTGCCCGTCTCCGGTCACTCAGCTGCTGGGACAAATAACGATTTCACCCAGTGCAGCCTACAGTAGCTGCACCCAACAACAGACAACCCTGGCAAAACACAATGCTGGCCGCTATTGGCCGGTACAATGAAAGAAAGTTATTGTCAAACCCGTCAAAAAAAATATTAATTCAGACTAAATATATATTTTTTATGGAAAAGCAATACTTTAATTCTGGACCCCTCAAAACGCCCAGTGGGTGTATTATTTAAATAAATAAATAATCATTCTACACATTCAACCTTGACTTAAAAGTAACTATCAGCATCAAAATAAACTTAAAGCACCAAAAGTACTCATTATGCAGAACTGCCAATTTCAGAATAATGTTTATATCACTTGATTATTATTATGTTCCTCACTTTTATGGTGCAGCTTTATACATATATACATATATGTATATATTAAAGAGTAGCTTGTGAATCTCCACACTGGCCTGGGAACGTCTCAGGATCCCCCAGTTAGAGCTGGTTAATGTGGCCCTGGAAAGGGAAGTTTGGGGTCCCCTGCTAAAGCTGCTGCCCCCGAGACCCGACCCCGGATAAGAGGCTGAAGATGAGATGAGTAGCTGGTGAATTTCCCCCCAGTGATCACTAAAGTTGTGTCTCACCTTAACCTACGCATCATAATTTATTAGTTAACAATATTTTGTAGTTACTAAAGTTCCAACAGAATTGTAATGGTTGAGATTTTGCAGCTGTGCACGCCGCCCCCCTCAGTGATCCTATGGTCGTTTTACCCATAACACCTTTCTCTGCGTGAGTTTGCAAAGACGTTGACTTGCATCTCTGCAGAAGCATTGCTCCAGCATCAGGAACATGTCTCTCTGATGTCCAGGCTATAATGAGGCTGCTGACCATCAGGGCACACACAACGGATTTGGACTATTTCCTGCACTGGCTGGAAATAAAGGGTCACGGCCTGTGGTATTTTTACTCTGGTGACGGACTCACAGCCACTCACTGTTATCACGCCGTTTCTCTATTTCAGGCTCTTTATAAGTCCTGATATCCAGCACGGTCGGCCCTGTTTACTGTGTCAGCAGTCTGTCGGATTATCTGTGTTTATTTATCTGAAGATTCAGACTTTTCAGACACGTTATCCTCGGTAGCTGCAGGACGCCGAGTGTTGCCAAAATAAACTCCTCCCGTGTGATGCTGGCTCTGAGAACCTCACTTTTATCGGAGGCTCTTGTTCCTAGCATAGATCTTTTATTTCAATTCATTATGAAAGTGACATGATAGTTGGATTAACACTTTTTATAGTAAATATTTTTCTTTCTTTTTGTTTTGTACAGTTAAAAAGAGTTGGTTTAAATGTTTATATAATTTATTTAATAGCTGTCAATTGCTCATTTAACATTGTCGGACTAATAACAGATTAACATTAATAGTTTAAATTGGACAAATTTGATTTTAAAGGATTGTTCCGTACAAAACATCACAGTAGAAAACAATAAAACAACATTAAAGCGCCTACCATGAGTAACATTACTTTTTTTTGTAACTATATCTATACCGCACTAATGCGACATGCCATTCTGTTCATATCTTTTTCAATTATTTCATTAAATTATTTTTTTTTATGTAATAAAAATACAACAGGTGGAATCACACTGTGAGCTCTACTGGAGCTAAAATCAACACAGTGACAAACGGTGAACAGTGAAATCATTTATACAAACATGAGCTCCAGTGATGTGTGAACTTTGGATCCCCTCCAATAGGATTTTCCTTCCTTATCATTAAATACGACCTGGACGATCGGCAGCAGCCAATCAGCTGTGACGGCAGCAGCAGCAGCATTACTGTGTTTACGGGATGTTTCGCGCTCGGTCCGTCATAAACTGGCAGCTTGTTATCAGCAGAATCACCATACGCTGTGTTGGAAGGCAGGGAGAACAACCATCCTCTGCTGTCTGTTTGTGTGACGCAACACTTTATAAAGTTGTGAGAGACGTTTCCCTCCTTGATATGACTAAATGTGAGACACATGGTGGTTGTATTTATTCATTTACTATATTTACCTGTTCCGGTGCTTATACAAGGTCTGATTCCTGTCACCTTCTTCCTGCTAAAGTATTCTGTATTTGTGTTTTTTTTAATTGGAAATCAAACATATAACACCCATATTTACACACGCTATTGTTTGTTTTTGCTCTGGTGTGAAAAAAACCGAGGCCTGCTGTTGTTAAAAAGTTAGTTTTTAAGGAGACGCTGTATTTGTAATATGCCTGTTGTATCCTGTCAAGGGTTTTATCTGGTTTATTTTTCTAATGAGGCATTCGTTTTAAATATGACCGAGAAGACTGTTGAATGTATTCATTCATTCATTCATCTTCAACCGCTTGTCCCTAGGTCGCGGGAGGCTGGAGCCGATCCCAGCTGACATTGGGTGTGAGGCGGGGTCCACCCTGGACAGGACGCCAGTCTATCACAGGGCACATTGAGACGAACAGAGACAGACAACCATTCACACCTACGGGTGATTTTAGAGTCATCAATTATGCATATAATTCTATAAATGTACTTTTGCATGCTTTTCATGGTACTAGCGTCCTGCAAGGAGAGCAGTGGGTGGCAAAAGGTTCCTTCTAGGTCTTATAGCCTGTTTTCTTCTTTAGTGTCTTTTCCACCTGGTTGGAAATACACAAATAAATGCCTTTAGCTTTATTTTCTTTCATTGTAACACGCTTTTATGGCTATCAGATTCCAACATCCGTCTCCGTATAACCATAAGACTTAGGGGTAATTTCCTCAAAATGGCTCAGATTACGTTTTCACTACAAATAAACAACAACCCTCCCAATCCAACTTAAGAAGAAAACCCCCTCTAAGGTGTAAACAAACAGTTCCAAGCACGTCGAATGTGTCTCCAAAAACACGTCAAATACAGCAGATCCCAAACAACAGCGCAGATATAAGCTGCATTAAAGGATATAGAAGCTGAATAGGTTTCATCCAGCCCTAGCTCGGTGTCTGTATCACCGGGGAGATTTGTGTAGATGAGATATTATTCGGCACCCAAAATCCAAGGAAAGAGGAAATTACCCAGCGAGCTTTGCAGTCGCTTGAGTCGAGCTTTCAGAGAGAGTACCACATAATTACGGGTCTAATCAAAATCCAAAGATAGCATCAAAAGGAACTGTGTGTGTATGTGTTGAGGGTCATTATCAGGCCCGTATTTACTGTTTCTACCATGTGAAATTCAGCATGCTTGGTCAGGATGTTTCCTTTTGGGGTAAACTCGCTGCAAACGTCGGCATCTGTCTGATCTGAGCGAGTCCTGTAAATATTCCACTCATTACAGCAGAGCACAGTGAAAAATTGCATAATAACATTAGGTAGAAAAGCGTATGGAGGGTGTGGGTGTTAGAGAGTGAGGAGGTTTATGATTCAGAAGGAGTATCTTATCTTTGTATTCGTGCTTGAACAGGTGCCTCCCAAAGTGTCCTCCAGTCAGTCAACATGTGCACTAACGAGTGGATAAGATTTGTGAACATAAGAAGAAGGAGAAGAAGAAGAATTCCTTTATTAGTCCCGCAATGGGGAAATTCAATTTTCACTCTATTATTTATTTTCATGTTACAAACACACAGGCCCGAAATACACACACATGCACAGACAGGACCTATATACATGCAACTAATGGAGAGATGATAGAGCGAGGGGGCTGCCAGTGACCGGCGCCCCCTCGCTCTATCGCTCTAAGTTGGAGTTCGGTGCCTTGCTCAACAACACCTCAGCAGTGCCCAGGAGATGAACTGGCACCTCTCCAGCCACCAGTCCAGGGACTCAAACCAGCGACCCTCCGGTTCCCAGCCAAGTCACCTATGGACTGAGCTACTGCCGCCCCGTAATAAATGGAGAAAGTAAGCTGAAAAATGTATCTTGATATTCCTGTCGAGATATAAAACAATGTATTTCGTACTTAATAACAGAGGTATACAGTGATCCATGTCTCTAGGTAACTTTTAGTTTGCATTGTGGCACTTTTAACCACTTTGTCACGTTGTTTTAGGAGTAATATGTAGTTTGTAGAAGATTGTAGTCTTCTTATCGGCACCACAGGTGTATAACATACAGCTGTACTACAGTACAGTAAGTTTATAGCAAACTAATGAGATTTTATTGCATTTTGTTACATAATTTTCTTATGTGTACTTCCACTTGGAGGTCTCCAATGACCTTTGTCCTATTTTAAGACATGCATTGTATCTCAAGTGTTGCTAGCATTCATATATCTTTCTTACAGTATGATGCTTTTGGGAAATACATAATTCTTCCCAAGCATCAGAAGAAATGATGCATACCACTCTTATCCCTCCATCCCTCCATCCATCCATCCATCCATCCATCCCTCCATCCTTCCATCCATCGCCTATGTAAATATGTTTTATATTTATATACCCTTTAATATCCCTTTAACTGTGTATTAGCAGCTTACTCTCCAGCAGCCTCGTGATATAACTGCAGGCCAATAAAGTGAATGTGTCACCGACCGTTTAACAGTGTTTACCAGTAGTTTCTGTTGCTGTGATCATTATACTCCCGCCCCGTTAAGCGCGTCGTTTTGGGGGAGTTGTGTTATTTAGGGGAGGGCTCCGCTGGTGGGAATGGCCTCATGACGTGCCTCTGTTGACAGTAGTAAAGCCTCCCCACACACACATACACACACACTTACCCACACACACACACTCCCTCCCTGCCGCCACTGTATTCACACACTCCCGCCGAGCTGCCAGAGAGAGTCGCCCGCTCCGCGCCTCTCCATCTCCGCGCAGCGGTGCCTTCTGCTTCAAACCGGGATTTCTGAGGCTGAGCTGTCAGAAAAACAACCCAACCAACAGAGACATGACTTCCAAAGCGATGGAGTGTATGAACCTGTCGGAGGACCAGGTCAAACTGCTGGAGGACAGCTTCCGAAGGATCAGCAAGTATCCGGACGGGACGGCGCTCATGCTGATCGCTGCGGAGTGCGGGCTGACGGAGGAGGAGACAGTGGTGAGTACCATGTCTGCACCTTTTATACACTGTACTGTGTTTAAAGTCTGTCTAAAAGTTCAGATTTGTACGTTTATTAGGATGAAATGTATTGATTTTAGTGTGTTTTTGGACTAAATAATGAGATTATTGAGCATCATAATCTCCAGTAGATGGTTGTAATATTCATATGGAGGCTGATGTCATGTTTGATGCTTCAAAGTAAGATTAGTATTTGTATTTGTGGTGATTTCCTATGGAATCACTTTACTTTTTAGGGTGATTTGATATTATTACAGTTTACAGTTCTCCAGATTATTGCTTTTGGGGTTTCTAGTTGTTCTATGATATTTGTACAATATAATGAGTTCCTATGGACAGTGAGTCTCGTGCCACCTGTGCAATGAATTGAGCTGCACACTTAAAATAACAAATGGCAAATGTAAAACTAAACATGAAGTGTTAACCTGTTAAAGAACAGTAATATTTATTATATACCGATGAGTAGTTTAATCCAAAGCTATACATATTATGTAACGAATTTAATCTGCAGATAATAAACTAGCAGAGGAGTAATATGAAATATAGTGAAGTAGCACTTGAGTAAAACACCTTAAATCTGTGCTGTAACAGTACTTGAGTAAATGTGCTTTGTAATAGTTTCCTGCTTTACTGAAATCACCAGCACAGACAGAAAACATGTGACAACCCTCGGGAAAGTCGGCTTTATGGTATCACAGCTTGTAAGTGTTATCACTATCACTATCAGTGTCTCAGTCTTCTGAGGAAATAAACTGATAAAGAGAGATAAGCGATATGTACATGCATGTGTTTATCTGCAGGAACAAGTGTTTCTAAAAGCAAACCAAGCCTTTAAACGTGCGACATCCAACCCTGAGCTGCTCCACTGACAGTGAAAAGGAGCTGGTCTGTGATCCTGGCTAATATAGCTGTTAATGAAGGCGTCACAGTCTGATGAAATAACCCCCCTCTGAGTGTAAACACTGCCCCATTGATGGTCGCTGAAGCAGCTCCCGGTGGCTCTTCCTGATGAAGTCACGTCAGAGTCGAGTTTCCTGCCACTGTTCATTCTCACGGGGACCGGTTCACCCATGCAGGGTGGCTGAACGTTTCCAAGATCCATCAGTGAGGGGAGGATTGTCACGTCACTGTTGTTGTTTGAGTTCCCTAGGTGGTCGCCGTCGCTGCTCCTGTTTCTGCTGCTTTCATATTTGGTCGGATGTGTTTGGACTGAGCAGCTTTTCATGTACCAGGATCGGAAAAACAACTAAAACGCATGTGGTGAAATGTTTGTTAGGCTCCTTGTTAGGAGCAGCAGCAGATTTCACGTTCAGCTCAAACCATTTGTAAAGTTTTCGATCAGTCAATCACCAGAAAATGAATCGACAACTATTGTGATGATGAATGAGCACGTTATGTAAAAATACCTTCCCTGCGTGGTTTGAGTTTTGGACTGTTGGTCGCACAAAACAAACCATTTGAAGACGTCACCTTCGGCTTTTTATTTACCAAAGAAAATGATTAATCGTCAAATGAATTGGTAGATTAACTGTTCGTCATTCTTAACCTCGGGGACACAACTCAAGGTCAGCTCACCATCTTTTCCAAGAGCTTTTGACCACATCTTCATGAGCATCTCAGACTCCAGAGGTAAACATCTGATTCTAAAGCATCCAAGCATGAAAACTGTCAGGCTTTAAGTAAAATATATTAAAATGTAGACTTTCCTTCCCTGTAGAAGCTTCTCAGGGCGGAAACTAACCGCTGTTTTCATTATCGATTAAACTGCAGGTTATATTCTCCATTAATTGTTCGGTCTATATAACATTAAATACCAAAACAACTGTCCTAGAGTCACAAAATGTCTTGTTTAGTCTGACAAAAGTTCAAAACGCAAGAATATCCAATGGGTTTTAATGTGAAGACAGAACATTTCCCAACTGAGAAGCTTAAACAGGAGAATGTTTGGAAATTTCCCCCCGAAAAATGACTTAAATCATTATCTAAATCCTCTGTCCATCAAAAAAATCAATTAATAGACTTAATAGATGAATTGCAGCTCTGTAGTTTATAAATTAACACATTTTCACACAACCAGAAACTCAGGAATGAGCCACCAGACAGCGCAAAAAGCCCATTTAGGTCCATTTTTAAGGTCATTAATAGAGTTAGAAAAACTGACAGTGATATAAAACATCACATTGTTACTTAGGTATTTGATCTCCAACTCCCCCGCCCCCTTTCCCCACATGTAAACACTCACCATCCCTCTATCTGAGGAATGTTACTGTAAAGTCAGTGCAACTGTCACATCAGGAGCCAGATGTGAAGCTTCAGAGCACCGATAACAACACGCGGAAGGGTCTGCAGGCACCTCCAGTAGCATTCCTCTGATAGATACATCATTGCAAAGGCACTCAGAGAATTTCAGTCCTCGTCCATAATGAGTTTTAAAAGATTAAATGTCTGGTTTTGGAATAAAAAATGTCAGTTGGTATTCCTCTGTCAGGATTTGACAGGGAAACAACACAACCATTTGCTTAGCTGTACTCACCCCCGGGCTGAAACCCTACATGTAAATCCTGTCATTTGAGTTGACGTAACATCGGGTTTGTCTCATAGGCAAATTCCTGCTCACATCCGTGCTCCAGAGGCTGACAGACCGGTTCAGATTGGCAGGGACACATCCCTCACATGTCATGGAACGTGTGGCCTTTTCTCCTAATTAGCCCTCAGTGTTCAAACATTACACCAGTCAATAACTTGCGTTTGTCAGGCTCATGCTTGGGACTGGTTTTTCCACTTCGACTCCACAAACCAGTTTGTTCAGGATTGATCAGAGCTGAAGTTACACAGGCACAGAGCATTTGCTGTCAGATGAAGTATTTTGTATTGTATTTGCAGGTGTAGCCTTGCAGTTACGTGCCCAGAGAGTGAGTTAAACGCAAGCTGCTGGGCGGTCGGTACTGTCAGCTGTACTGATTTAAACCCTATCTGATGTGTCAGACGTGTGTGAGACAAAAGACCGGGACAACACATTCATTCTCTCACACGCACACGCACACGCACACGCACACGCACACACACACACACACGCACACACACACACCTTCCAAATCTCAACAACACGTTGTGCGGACAAACAAGTTGATAGGTTGCTCCAAATTTTGTATGGAGGACGCCAATTATACATTAATCAAGTTGTACGTGCAACTTTAAAAGAAACATGCAAACGTCTCCAACCCCTGTGCACATTCAAGAGTGTTTCAACCCCGGTGCTTAAAGTGGTTCTCCGTGAATTAGTATTGTATTTCTATAAGGAAGGGAAACCTGAGAGAGATGGATAAAAGGATAAAAAAGGTCAAAATAGATGCAGCAGATGTTGGGACTGTGACTTTTAATCCCCAGTACAAGCGGGGCTCCAAAACCCCTGAATCCTACTGTTCCCATAATGCAACTCAATAGTATGATGTCATCGCAGTAGGTCATAAGTAAACCGATATCTGTGTGTAACTTTCTTAGTGTATAGAGGAGCCCTTTAAAGGATGGGCTTCGGTTTTCTCACATCTTTCTTCATATTACTCATATCAGGCCCATGTGTATGATGAAAGTGTTACTGGTAGTTGATATAATTTCATATTGTTTGTAAAAAGACCTCCCTCTAACGTGACCAGGCTGTGTAAGACGGGACAAAATCCAGTCCTCATACGCGCAAACATTGCATTCTTAACCCTCCTGTTATCCTTAGGGTCAATTTGACCCTGTTCAATCTTTAACATCTATAAATACACGGTTGACATATTTTTTATTTAATGACTTTTTCTAATTTTAACTGCGAAAACCTAAAATTGGCACGTTTATATTGTTCCATTGATCTATACACATACTCGGTCTTCCTTTTTGCCAATTTGATAATATTATCGATTTAATCATTATTATTATTATTATTATTATTATTATTATTATTATTATTATTAACTATTTTACAGTTCAAATATTTAGAAGTTTGAAATTGTTTGTTTTTCCTGAGGTCTAATTGACCCATGTACGTAAAACATGCTACTGTCGTCGATAATGGAGATTGCTTTAATTCCAAATATTATAAATAACACAATGCTTACAAATAGTGTACTTACTTACAATCTGTAAGATATATATATTTTAATAAATACACATTGAAAACCTGAGTAACAACTTTGATTATGATCATTTTCTGGATGTTTTAAAATTGCTAGGGTCAAATTAACCCCAAGGTAAAAAGCGGTGTTAGTCAAATTTGAGGGCAACAGGAGGGTTTAGTTAGCAGAAGCTAACTAGCTAATGAGCTCTAACGACACACCTTCATGCAGCATTTAGGGCGTTCACCCCCCCGTCGAGTGTTAACAAAGCTCTCATTGGAGAAGTGTTGGGTGAAGTAACACACCCCGGCTGCCACTCCCTGTTTCACATTAACAGCTTTTACAGTGTTCCAGCCTCTGGGCGGCATGTTTGAGCTCCTTTCATAGACAGGTTTTTTTTTTGTTTTCAGTGTTGCAGTCAGTAAAGGTAGAGTCAGGTTTGAAAGAGCTCATTATGTAATCCAGGGCTAGTCAATTGGAAAAAAATGACACTTAGCTGCATTGTATGGACCGGCTGGATTATAAATCCCATTGAAGGTGCATGTGTGTAACCCTTTTAGGAGGCATTCAAAGATCTTTTGCGCCTTGAAAATTTGACCGTAAACAAAATAAAGTACAAAACAACAGACTTGCATTCAAAACCTGATAGAGAGAATGACATTTTAAAGGCTAAATCTTTACAAACAGGATCTATAGTCATACAAGGATGAACTATAGTAACTTTCCCCCCCGACGTTTGCGTCCTGAATCACAGAAATGAGCTACTTCAATATGAAATCCCAAAACACAGATGAACAGTTCAGAGAGCGGTTGTTGAATTGATCTAAGTACAAACGCAGATGACTCCAAATGGGAATCTCATATGCTTTCTGTACAAAATGTGGAAAGCGTCCCTCCTGCCAGGCGCATGTGTCTCACAAAGTCAGCCAGGGTCTCGTGTCTTAAGGCCGCCGTCCCGAATCCCTCCCTTTCCCTTTTGGCATTATCGAGATGATGTCAGCATTGTTGTGAATCCCTTGACAACCACGGACTGCAACACAGCAATGTGCCGGGTCACGGGTGTGTGTGTGTGTGTGTGTGCGTGTGTCTGTGTGTCTGTGTGTGTGTGTGTTTTGTGTGTGTGTGGCATTCAGCGCAGTCATCATCTGGTCAGAGTTTCATTGGAGCAGTCTGTTAAAATTGGATGGAAACATTGGTCTTTTGTGGTTTCCCTAATACACCTTCGCTCGGGGTCACTGCTGTGTCTGTGTGAGTCAGTGACCACTTACATGCACCAGTGAATGTGAGTGTAATGTGCTTTAACAAAGATAATGGAAGTTAATCATAGATTTCATATTTGGGGATTTGGGGGGGTTGCAGAAAAATAACAAAACAGTTGTTTAACAAAACTAAAGACAGCTGGTATGAAGACATGTCCTTGGTCCTTTATGATATTTACCTCAGAAAAAACGGATAGTAACCTGGGAAGGCTGTTCACATGCATGAATATTCGGGGTACTGAAGGAGTTACCTAGGTCTGTTAACCGGGGTATGAGAACTCGGGGTATGGTGTTTACATGGTGTTTGAGAAACCGGAGTACGCCCTTAACCCGAATATAATCCTATTTTTAAACTGCATGTTAACGCACTAATTCTTGACAATAAAACAACTCCACCTGTGTAACCTCTCAGGAATATTTATGTCATGACTCTGTTCGGTCAATATCATAGTCAGTATTCTGTTACCTGTGTCAAACCCCACCCATGGGTGTGTTCTGTTTCCCCCTAGAAATGGTTCAAGCTACGTAACGAACAGTGGAGGGAGGCAGAGGGTCTTCCGCCCAAACTGGGATCAGTGCTGGACTGAGGCAGAAGAATCTCCTGGATGCCTGACGCGCTTGTGTTCTGACCCTGTTTCTCCTGGACAAATGGACCCTACCGTCTCTTCCTCATACACTCCCCCCTCTCCATGTGTCATTCCCTCTTTTTGTATCTATGAAGCTATTTTAACTTACTGTACGGAATGTGAAGGTGTTTGTGTGTTGTTGCCAATATAACCGCCATGTTTACAGAAATAAACATATTGTCATTATAAGTTAAAGTGACTATGGAGTGTGCTTTGTCGCTACCGTGCGCTCGGGGTTCCAAATTCACTGAGGAAGCAAAGAGCAATACAATGGCGTAGATAGAGCAGGGGTTATTGGGGACAGTGTGCTTTTGTTGTCAGGCTTTGTTTACATGTATGTCTGTCAGCAGGGAGCGGAGCTGCACGCTAAGCTGTTCACGGGACTATAAAAGATGTAAGGAAGCACCGGGACAATGGATGCTGCTGGAATCAGCTGCCGCTTTCCAGGAGCATCCAGGGACAAAACTGGAACATTTCCATTTGCAGGGGGACGAGGAGGAGGGGGGTGGACATGCGAGCCGACTGAGCTGAATGGCATCATGGGCTAAAGTTGAACAAATGACAGGTGATGTCATTTCATCCCTGTGATCACTCTTTGTAAAAAAAAGGATGTGATCTCAGCAGTCGGTTTGAGCTTTACGCCTCAGAAACATATTCTGTATTTTCCTACCTTTTAAATATGTATGTATGAAATCTGGGGCTAAGGATAAAGTCGTAGACAAATTAGATTTATTTTTTGCAGTTTTTTTCCCTTGTTTTCCCTCATAAAACTATCTCTAGCTTAGGGTTAGGGGGTTAGGGATAGGGTTGGGGTTAAGGATAGGAATAGGGTTAGGGGTTAGGGTTAGGGTGGGGTTAGGGATAGGGATAGGGTTGGGGGGTTAGGGATAGGGTTAGGGGTTAGCGTTAGGGTTAGGGGGTTAGGGTTAAGGGTTAGGGGTTAGCGTTGGGGTTAGGGTTAGGAATAGGGTTAGGGGGTTAGGGTTAAGGGTTAGCGTTGGGGTTAGGGTTAGGAATAGGGTTAGGGGGTTAGGGTTAAGGGTTAGCGTTGGGGTTAGGGGTTAGGGTTGGGGTTGGGGTTAGGGTTAAGGGTTAGGGGTTAGCGTTGGGGTTAGGGTTAGGAATAGGGTTAGGGTTAGGGGGTTAGGGTTAAGGGTTAGGGTTAGGGGGTTAAGGGTTAGGGGTTAGCGTTGGGGTTAGGGTTGGGGTTAGGGTTAGGGTTACTATCCCTATGTATTTTTTAAAGTTTTTTTTGCTTTATATTATCTTTTGAAAGAAAGTTCTCCCTGACGTAATCTCCCCACCCTGAGTAACGTCAGGCAAAACATAAAACTCACATATATTCCAATATAAATAACCTCTCATAATTACACCGCATATATCAGATCTGTTACCCTGAGCTAATACACAGAACGTTTACACAGATGATAAAACCGTTCATTGATTAAGGGACTAAAAGGAATTTGATCTGCTACTATTCTGTTAATCACTTATTTGTTCCATCAGGATGTAAGTGTGTTAGTACAGGTAGAATAAGTGTCAGGATGTTAGTGTGTTAGTACAGGTAGAATAAGTGTCAGGATGTTAGTGTGTTAGTACAAGTTAGAATAAGTGTGTGGATTGTTAGTGTGTTAGTACAGGTTAGAATAAGTGTCAGGATGTTAGTGTGTTAGTACAGGTAGAATAAGTGTCAGGATGTTAGTGTGTTAGTACAGGTAGAATAAGTGTCAGGATGTTAGTGTGTTAGTACAGGTTAGAATAAGTGTCAGGATGTTAGTGTGTTAGTACAGGTAGGATAAGTGTCAGGATGTTAGTGTGTTAGTACAGGTAGAATAAGTGTCAGGATGTTAGTGTGTTAGTACAGGTTAGAATAAGTGTCAGGATGTTAGTGTGTTAGTACAGGTAGAATAAGTGTCAGGATGTTAGTGTGTTAGTACAGGTTAGAATAAGTGTCAGGATGTTAGTGTGTTAGTACAGGGTAGAATAAGTGTCAGGATGTTAGTTTGTTAGTACAGGTAGAACAAGTGTCAGGATGTTAGTGTGTTAGTACAGGTAGAATAAGTGTCAGGATGTTAGTGTGTTAGTACAGGTTAGAATAAGTGTCAGGATGTTAGTGTGTTAGTACAGGTAGAATAAGTGTGTTAGTGTGTTAGTACAGGTAGAATAAGTGTCAGGATGTTAGTGTGTTAGTACAGGTTAGAATAAGTGTCAGGATGTTAGTGTGTTAGTACAGGTAGAATAAGTGTCAGGATGTTAGTGTGTTAGTACAGGTTAGAATAAGTGTCAGGATGTTAGTGTGTTAGTACAGGTAGAATAAGTGTGTTAGTGTGTTAGTACAGGTAGAATAAGTGTCAGGATGTTAGTGTGTTAGTACAGGTTAGAATAAGTGTCAGGATGTTAGTGTGTTAGTACAGGTAGAATAAGTGTCAGGATGTTAGTGTGTTAGTACAGGTAGAATAAGTGTCAGGATGTTAGTGTGTTAGTACAGGTTAGAATAAGTGTGTTAGTGTGTTAGTACAGGTAGAATAAGTGTGTTAGTGTGTTAGTACAGGTAGAATAAGTGTCAGGATGTTAGTGTGTTAGTACAGGTAGAACAAGTGTCAGGATGTTAGTGTGTTAGTACAGGTAGAATAAGTGTCAGGATGTTAGTGTGTTAGTACAGGTAGAATAAGTGTCAGGATGTTAGTGTGTTAGTACAGGTTAGAATAAGTGTCAGGATGTTAGTGTGTTAGTACAGGTTAGAATAAGTGTCAGGATGTTAGTGTGTTAGTACAGGTTAGAATAAGTGTCAGGATGTTAGTGTGTTAGTACAGGTAGAACAAGTGTCAGGGTGTTAGTGTGTTAGTACAGGTAGAATAAGTGTCAGGATGTTAGTGTGTTAGTACAGGTTAGAATAAGTGTCAGGATGTTAGTGTGTTAGTACAGGTAGAATAAGTGTCAGGACGTTAGTGTGTTAGTACAGGTTAGAATAAGTGTCAGGATGTTAGTGTGTTAGTACAGGTTAGAATCCAGTCACAGAGTTAGAAACGAAGAACAGCAGAGAGGAAAGTGTCCAGATGTTGGCGATCAGGACCAAGTTGCACGAAAGAGAAGGATTTTTCATCCTTTGCAGAGGTATGCAAAAGACGTGATGAAGCAGCTACATTGGAGCTTTATATTATAATTATTATTCATTCATTCATTCATCTTCAACTGCTTGTTGAAGGGTCTGGAGCCGATTCCAGCTGACATCGGGCGTGAGGCGGGGTACACCCTGGACAGAACGCCAGTCTATCACAGGACACATAGAGACGAACAGAGACAGACAACCATTCACACCTACGGGTGATTTAGAGTCATCAATGAACCCAACAC